>NC_138827.1:23649930-23694930 GCF_965183815.1 Platalea leucorodia | reverse complement strand
AAGTAAGTACCCTGATCAACTTGCCTTCCGGGCTGAGGTTTTCTTGTAGGGGTAGAAATGAAATGTGGCGAGAGGTGAATTCACATTTGAGACCTGCGATTCCTCTGTCCAGTTATTATTTCTAGGTGCCCAGTAAGGTCACATAATATTTTAAAAGTGCGGAAGAGAAGGGCTACCCCTGGGAGGCAGAAATTGCAGCCACACAAAAGCAATGGAAACAATGCATAACTAGCATAACTGGCATTGCTAGGCTATATGCCAGCCTTAGATCTCAAACTACATTTCCTTATCTGCATTTCACTGAGGGGAGACTGAGGCACAGAGAGATTTTTGCAAGCTCTACAAGCTCACAGAGACCTAGGAATCACAATAAAAAAAAGGCTCTTCAAACTTTCAGCCATCGGTAAAGAGTTTCAATGTAATTTCACAATTTAAAAAATAACGGCGATCTTCCCTTGGAATAGTTTTAACACCACCTAGTTCTTCCTACCTTTTGAGCAGACTTGATATTTGGCAGGGAAGTGGTCAAGGGTATATGTTCTGGCATTCTCACAAAAGCCCATCTAAAGTTGGTTGAGTTACAAGCTTTTGGAAAAAAATAATCTGTCTACACAAGCTCAGGAGGCATTTAAATGTCTCTAAATTTCATGAAGATTCCACTTACGCTGGGCATAGATCCAGCTTGGATGCTCCATGGTTGCTACTCTGAAAGCTTCAGGTAGTGCCAGGTACAGAGACTAGGCTGAAAAACCCAACAGTGAAGAGATTGCCCCTCATGATCTCCAGGAGCTGACCCTGCCTCTCTTCAACAGGACCGGGCGCTGGGTGGACGGAAAGTGCTTAATTTGCTGGCATGGGGGAATAAGAGATGGGTGGTAGGAGACTGTGGTTTGCAACAAGAAAGAGACTGGAGTAGGGTAAAATGGATCAAATCTGGGAATAGTGTGAGTCACCAATTGCACAACTACTGCATGCTAACGTGTCATGTAATTCCTTTCCTCATGCAATTCTGCCTGAGTCAGAAGAGCCTGGCCCACTGGAACAAACTTTTTCCTAGATCTTGAAACAAGATCTGAGATATCTGTCTTGTCATCTGTTTCTTGCAAGGAAATATTCTGGAAAGTAAAATTGCCCACATGCTGGGCCACGTGCATCCTGACAGGTTACTGTTACTACAGTTTTTTCTGTTTGCTTTGTGTGGTGGACTTCAGGGTTTCATCTGCTGATGACCCACATAGCTGTCAGTAGGACACCACATGCTGAAGTTTCCTAGTTTGTTTGATTTGTTTTCTTTAAGAGAAAAAAACTGGGAAAGCCCACAAGTGTTTCTGAAAAGACAAAAACCTAAATGAATAAAACATTATTCAGGGTACATATTAAAGAATCCTGAAGAAAACAATTCCAAGTCACCTCCAGAGCAAGTTAAATCTCTGTATTGCCTCAGGCAGGCATCCTGTGGAAAACCCACAATGAGGTGATGAGATGATAACAGGGACTAAATGAGGCACCAGTGAGTCAAACTAGCATCGCCCAGAAAACTTCAATATGTTTTTCCTAACTTAAATGTGTTTCATTATGCAACTTTAATAATGAACTTTTGGTATACTGTGTGCACATGAACGTATTTCACATCCAACGGCTACAGTATAATATACGATTAACACCAGCAGGGGTTTCTGTATGAACTTATATCTGATCATCTATGGTAAGTCAGGTATGGACAATGGTATAAAAAATACTACTTCCTGCACATACCACTCCAGTGTTGGGATACTATTTTTATTATTATATCACATCAGCCAACAAGTCTAAATTCTGGGCTTTAAAACTGCAGAAATGCCGTTGTAAGATATCAGGGCTCTCTGAGCTTTCAAGGGCAACTGAGAGCTTTCTGCAGGGAAAAAAACCCACAGGCCTACTAAAGAAGTGTTGGAGGTTAGCCTCAGATCGCATTTGCTGAAGACACTTTGCCTGGGGAGCCTCATCCTGCAGTTGAAATGATGTGGTGAAGGCTGGCACGGGTGAGGGATCCTACTCAACAATGGCTCTGCATGGATGCAAGATCCTGCTCACCTGGATCTGATTGCTGGATTAATTGTGCAGAAGGCAACAAACAGTACTGGTCTTCACGAGAGCTGCTCTGGGCTCCTTGGTGCTTCCAGCTTGTAATACAGCAAAATCTTCCTGGAGTGCCCAAATCAGACAGCAGAAAATCTGGGGGATAGCAGTATGAAATGCGCTGCCCCTTTCCCCTCCTAGAGTTGAAAGAAAAATATTTAAGCTACTGAAATAAAAATATGAGTGGTCATTAAAATTTGTGGAGTATGTATTTATTCCCCATAAAAAGTGTGAGTTAGAATTGGACATTGCAAGGCTGCTCCATAAAGAAAATTGCTTCTTCTCTTGGCACTCAGTGGTTTTCTTTGTGGAACTTTTCCATCAAAGCTTCGAAGTGCAGTATTTCAAATACCCATTCCCTCTCATCTCCCTCCAAGCAACTGAATGCTGACTGGGATTCATGCCCTGGTAGAAATTTGAAGCACTTCACTATGGGGTAAAGAGCTTCAGACATCACCTGGGGGCTTTTAGGAGAGCAGTAACGGAAACCTCAAGGAGGATCTGATAAATCAGAGTCTCCCAGACATCTGGTCCCATTTCTTTCCAGACTACTCTGCCTGCTCTTTGAGCAGTCCTGCTTTGACCAGGCTCCATGACTCCAGATGGAGCTCACCTTGTCATTTTTTCTATTCAGAATTTGAATAGACAAAGCCAGAAGGTTCAGACCCAAACCTACAAAGGCATCATACAGTTCAAATTACAGCATATAATATTTTGGTGCCTTGCCCTGCCACTGAACACACAACCTTGTGTGTCCCAGTGCAAGGGGAGTGCTCAGTGTCTCGGTGGGTTAGAGCCTCCATCTCCGTACAGAAGCAGTCAGTCCTGTAAATGCTTAGGGAAACAGAAATGCTTTCAGGTTTTAGACATTCTAGGCACCAGGATTAGGTGAAAGAGGAATCACAATTGGATCCAATTGCTTAGATCACAATTTTGGGTGCTACAAAAACACTTGAAGGATTCTCCCTGGACCCCAAATGTTTTTTATTCCCATAGGACCTCACTACTGAAAATCTCCACTTTCTTCCTTTTTCCTCAGCCTCATTGGTGGAACGTGCCTGGTACATGGAATGAAAGGGGGCCACTCGTTAAGCCAAACAAATTTTTTTTCCCCTATTGCTTCTCCAGTTCTGGTAGCCCAAGGGATCTATGCTCCTTTGACTTGTGTTTCCCCATCCGCTGCCTTCATTCTCAGTAGCTACATCTCTGTCTGATGCTGACCACATCAGGGCCATTTATCTCGATAAGATGGCTAATTTCCCTTGTCTGGTAGATCAGAAGTGCCAGTCGGGATCTCAGTGACACCTATATAAATCCAGATTAAACCGATTTTTAGAAGTAGAAGGAGCATTTGACCTGAAATCTTTAGGGGTTTCAGGTTTGTTGCCTAAATCACTGTGTGGCTAATTTACATTGCAATATATAGGCTCTCATTTTGTGGGTCTGTGTATGGTTTGAGGAAACACTGCTTTTACTATCACTTGCTAGTGCAAAAGGGATACTTCTCTGGATGACCCATTCGCTGTGAAAGCCAGAAATTGGAAAGAAGAAAACCGTAGGAATTGTTTTGTTGGGTTTTTTTTTCATTTTTATAAGCAGCGCAGTGAACTCCGGCAACGGAGACAGGGTTGATGACAATGGCTTCCTGCCTTTGCTATATCCTTTTGAACCCTAATACAAGAAAATGCCAGTAACTCCTGCAAAACCTGCAAAAAAACCCACTGAAGATGGTTTGGCCAGAGGTCAGCAGCTGCACAGTGTTTACCAAGTCTCAAAAAATTCTTAGCAATTATTTTATTTGTTAAAATGCTCAGTGTCCATTTTATAAATCAGTCTTTAGAGTTCTCTGATGAGCTAAGGAAATAAATACCATTCACCTTTTGGAAAGAGAGTAAGTGAAGAATTAATCAACTTAGAAAAAGCAGCAATCGTGGAGGTCAGGTCTGGATTCATGGTCTTAAGCCTCAAATTCAGCCTTTCTGAAATTCAGATTTGACATGTCTCAACATAAGATAGCACTACACCTGATAATCTCAAATTTTGGTTATTACAGTAATGTTTTTAAATGGCATGATTGTTATATTTGTACACTCTGTTTTCTCCTGGAGTAGGCAGATACAATTAAAAAATTACCACTCTGCTACAAAAAACAACCCAATTCTAAATATTAGAAAACAAAGCTTAGGAGTGCAGGAACAAAATCTAGCACTCTGTTGTTATGGTCATCTGTGATGCTTCTGTCTAGCTAACCATTGTTAGTAAATAGATACACAGATGTTAATCAGGACAGTCATGAATGTTGATGCTAGGCCAGTGGTGATGCTGCACAGACCAAAAAGCATTTTACATTTCTTTTGCAGTGTCAGTACATATGGGCTTATCACTCACATCAATATTGCAGCCCAACCAGGACTGCCAGTCCCTCAGCTCTGTTTGAATCCATGCTTTCTCACAATGTTGGAGTTCTGAGTTTTGATTTAATATGGTTCTGACCAAACTACTTTGCAATGAGGAGGCAGCCAAAACCCTAAAATAGATAAGCATTCATTCTGATGGACCTTATTTGTAGCATCAGTTGTAGTGCATCCTACAGTATCTTGAGACCATAGTTTCCATCCTTCTGCTTTCGCTTCCCACTCAAGACTTATGCTCCAGGTCTTTATTTAATCTTTCTTTCTAGTTTTGTCCCATTAACCATTACGCCCTGCCAGCATGCAGCTAACTGGCCAGGTAATCACATCAAGGTTCTAGTTAAATTTTGATGTCAGTATAGCAAGGGGCATGATTTTAGACAAGACTGCACTCATGTAAGAGCCTGTTAAGGAAGGTGGCAGAGGTGGGGAGCAAAGTGGTGGATGTCCAGTTTGAGGAATGCACTGGAACCATGAAGACCTCTTCCTGCAAGGCAGACGAAGGAATCTTGATCTGATGTAATCCTTTCCACCTGCACTCGCTGGAGATGTTTGAGCAGGTTGCACAAGGCCAGCAAGAACAAAGAGGATCTAAGTTTTAAGCTGAAGGCAGTGAGATACAGGACAGGCCACCAGTTTTGAACAGGCTTCAGACTAACTTGTCATTAAGACTTACTGAGATTTTCAGGTTTCTGTCTCAAGATTGGGCCAATGGACAGGCTAGAAGTCAAAAGTCACCAGAGCTGAGTAAGTGGCTGTTCTTTCTTGCTCCTCACAGTCAGGGGAGCTCCTAACTACAGACAGGAGGGATTTCCAGGTGATGACTGACACCATCATCTTCTCTGCTGTGGAGGAGAGCTGGCATATAAAGAAGTTGTTTTTACTTCAGCTAAGGGCTGTTAGTTTGGGTCCCTTTGCTTAGCTTCTCTCTTCCTCATCACTTGACATCCTCCACCTGGACCCAACAGAGAGTCTAAGTGGAGGAACAGTATAACAAGGCACCAAGTTACTTGTTCATGTTCATGTTAAGTTCTTAAAAAGGAATGGAACAGATCAGGACTGGCATTGGAGCTGCTGTGGATTAATATTTAAGCATACATCCCACCTTGCCGCCTGTCATGCTGTCATTTGCAACACTGTCCTCCATCAAAACCCTCTTTAAAGCTTGCTGCTACAGTTGACACCTCCACTCAATCAGGGCAGCAGCTAGGCTGGATGAGCTGTCTTGCAGGATACCACCCCCAGGCTGAAGGGCCGCCCATGACTGCAGAGATGTCCTCCCCCTTCCTCTTGGGCTGCTGCAAAGTTGGTGCAGCTAAAGCAGAGCAGCTCATGTGCTGGGTGGAACAAATGTGGCATGTGGGCAATCCTGGCAAGACTTCACATAAATCCAGCAAGAGGGTGAGCACCTGAGAGGATGTTTGTAGTATTCTGTAGGTGCTTCCCCAGATTCATCAATATTTTGTCATGTCTTTTGCTCCACCAGCTAGGTCCAAAGCACCATCTGTACTGAGTGACCTACCTCACCGTGAGTCCTAGTTTTGCTTGTAGTTCAGGCTATGCAATTCAAAACACAGACGTGTCACAACTGGAAAAGCCTTCCCTAGTTCTTTTGTGATTCCTGGCAGAAGTCAGACAGAAAGAGAAATGATTCTTGGCTGGAGGTGAATCCCTCCTGTTCTACTCCTAGAGCTGGATTCAGTCATAGGAATTTGACTGTCTGATCTACAGCAGAGAGGAAATCTATGAAAAACCTTGGTTAGGTTCTGGAAGGCCCTTACTATGGACTCTTCAGGATTTTCCAGAACATGGAGAAAAACCAACTATGTAATTTTCTTGATATCAGCTCCTGATACAAAGGGTCTGAACACATGTGTGTGTGTCTGTGTGTGTGAAATCCGACAGTCTAAGTATGATGTAATTTAGGTATTTTGGCACAGCAAAATGGAACTGAATTACTTTTCCTATTATCTTCTGAAAGTTATTGAAAATGATATGAAATATATTCTCTAGAAAAAAAAATCAAGTTTTTTTTTTTAAATGCAATTTCTTCAGCATTTTATTCATTTGTTATTCATTCACTCTCTTTCACGTTGCAAAGGCTTTCTATTATGAAACATTCTGTGAAAAAAATGAACAAAAAAAAAAGTATACTACTTCTTTAAAATATATTGCAAGAATCCTCATTTCCAGATTTTTATTGCAGCACTAGCTGGTATTCTTGCATGCAGTTTTGTAATTTATTCTGAACATTCCACTTAAACCTTTTTTCAATAGCATGATTTTATTAGAGTCAGCTCACTGGACTTTCCCAAAAAGGTATTTAAGATCAAATAAAACCAGTGCTTGGAAAAATATCATTACAATATGAAAGCAGTTACAAAAACATTAGTACTGCAAAGTTTTATTTCAAATGGCTGAGCCTGCTGTACCCCAGGTTATTGCACTTCTACTTCCTCAGACACACTCACTGGAAAAATGGGAAAAACTGTCATCTTAGCAGTTTTTACCTGTTTCTCAAAAAAAGCACCCAATTTATAGGGAAGCAGCAATTTTTTTTCAGCACCACCATTAATAAGAACAGCAAACCGTCCTTTGTTCCTGCATTCCTTGTCTATGCAGAGGATTGTTCCTCTCATGACTTGGCAAGTGGCCGGCTCCAGGGACCTCAGCAATTCCCCCGAGTGAAGGGATTTGGGCAAAACAGTGGACCCAGTGATGTGGAAGTGTGGCTTGGTAAGTAGGGCAAATCTGCTGCTGATACAAACAAAAATGTTTCGTTTAAGAAATACATGCAGGCTGACTTTACCTGTACTTAATATAAAATACCCTCTGGGCTTTACCCTGATGATGCTGCATGGCAAGGATACTTCTGCCCGATGGTAAGAGGGTGCTGTGCCCCACACCTGGCAGACAGTGCTGGAGCACTAGGTCCTGTATTAGATAATAATAACCAGCACTGCTCCCTGCTGGGATTACAGCAAATGGGCAGTCCTGCAGCACTGGACTCATTGGCTGCTTTCTCTCCAGCACCAGTAGGATGAAGCCATGACTGAGCCAGCCAAGAGCCTGCCCGTTTCTCATTTCCCAAAGAACCGAGCCCGAATCTCCACGGCAGAGTCAGCCTCCACCTAGGCAGACCCATGAGCTGGAAAACGCTGCCAGACTTGCATCTCCCATTCAACTTCACAGCCAGGCAGTGAGGGCAAATATTTTCGTTCTGCAGTTGTTACTTTCTTCAGAAAGGAGATAATTGACAGCTGGCACTGGTGGACCTGGAGTTCAAGCTGATGTTGGTTGGTATTTTTGAATGTCATAGGATGTGTTTTAAAAGAGGTCTTTTTGGGGGTGTTCCTGCTCGTAACCTCCCTTTAAAAATCAATGGTGGTCAATAGAAAAGAAATCCTAAACTCAACTAAATTAAAATCTAATCTAGAGTATAAATGAAAATGAAGAAATAAAATAAAGGAAATCTTAATTGCTGTATCATCAGATTCTCTGACATAGTATTTTATTTGCTGTTTTTTGTATTTGAATGCTTATATTTATTTTATGGGACAAATCTGAGGAGAAAGAAGTCATTTGAATAGTATCCCTTGGAAGCAAGTTGTGTTCCCCTTCTTCCCAACCCTTTTCTAGGCTATTTTTTTCCAAGCAGTATGTGTAGCAAAGCAACATCAGCACACTTAAGTTTGAAGATTAGGTGTTATGTGTGAACTTTTAAATCCTCTTTTAAAATTGCAAGTTACTGTTCATATTACTTTTCTAAGTAGAAATATGCTTAAAAAGTAAAGTCTTTATTGCTTCTTAAAAGGCGTACTGCTCTGTGATAAATTCTCATATTTTGACTGTTAATATGTTTGAATGAAAATTATTTATACATTTTGGTGAGGTTGAATGGTTTTCATTTGATTGCTGCCTCTGGAAATGAAAGCAGAGTAGCAGGAAATTTACATGTCATGCTGTGATGTATATCCAGATTATGAGATGATTGTGCAGCAGATGAACACCAAGTAAAATCATTTGCATCAAACTGTGACAACTGCAATTCCTGACAAGGCCTCTTAGTTTTTTGGGCTATTATCATTGTACAAGAATATAATCTATTGACAGCAGGGCTGTTTAATACATTTAAAGGCAGACAGTGGAAGAAATCTTAACTGTTTTCATTCACCACTGCACAAGGGTGCAGATCAAAAGTGAATTATATTTAAAAATATGCATGTATGATGATAAGATGCATGACATTCATCAACCTGTTTAGTCATGGTTAAGCTGCGATGGTGAAGATCCAATATTACTGCCATATGTGGTCTGAAATAGAGACGTGAGACTGAAAATTATATTATTGCCCAGTAGAAGTGAATAAACAGGGGAAGACATTCTTTCTTAATCTTTCTTAACCTTTCTTCTTGGATTAAATCCTGCCCTTTTGTACTTTTGTAGAAGTATTGTGTCTTAACTTCAGCTAAGCAAATTTAAGCTTTTTAAATCTGCTGAGGTTTTATTCCCTTTTCTATGGCAAAAAGCATCCCTGTTTTTTTCTGTAATAATAATAAAAAGAGTTGCTTTTGTAGGACTTCCAATATCAACTGGCTCTGGATCAGGATCCAAATAAACACTAATGCATTATGTTTCCTATGTCAGGTATGATCTTTAAAATTATTGGGCTAAATTAAATAGGGTATTAAAAGAGAGAATTAAGGGGGGACAAACTAGTTCTAAAAAAACGTATTTTGGTGCTCCTTACAAAATGCTGCAATCCCCTCCAAGGTCCAGGGCAAACAATTCCTGATCTACTTGTGTTTTGGAGCGTCTTAATGTGAAAAATACTGTTCAACCTGTTCATCACAGCAGTCAAAAGGTAGATATTATTGTGGACACAGCCCTGAAAGCACAGCTCCCTGACAACGCTGGGCTCCAGCCTGTGTGTGCACTGCAAGCTAGTGAAACACTGATACTGGTGCACAGTCTCCACACAGAAAAGACCTGCCACAAGGTACCTTCAGGGCTGCGTTGGTGACTGTAGCACCACAACTGACTGACGGGACATAGATGGGGATCCTGACAGGAGGTAAGTTTTTAAAAGTTTTATTAATTGTTCTTAATCCTTCTAGGGAGAATAGGAGAGTAGGGCCAGAACTGAGAAGCCTGGGAGGGACATCCCTGCTAAGCTGCACAGGTGGAAGGTAGCTGTGCTGGAAGCAACTAGTGTCCCCAACAAAAAAGCAGAACCGATGTGGGAAGGTGCAGCTCAGCCACACCCCAACCAGTCCTGTGTGAGTGGGAGCAGATTTCAGGCATGTGTACAAGCTGGGTGGTTTCAGATGAGCACACTCAGAATGGCAAGTGTGGTGCAGAAACACTTAAGCAACGTCAGCACAGGACTGCAGGCTGCATGGTAGCCCTCATTCTGGACCTGACCTGTTTTCCCAAGCTAAAGAGATTGAACCTGAGCAAAAGTAGCTTAACTGCTCATTGATTCAGCCTGGTTTGTCTTGGTGCTACGCTGTTCCACACCATCTACCTAGCTCAAGGCAGAGCTGACTCCAAGATCTCGTGTAGGCATGTCTACAGATGCTGGAGGTATTTTGGAAAAGCAAGAAAATTACTATGTCTGAGATCCTCAATAAAATTGCAAAAGTTGGCACCATAATACTATGCATACAGTAATGGCAAGAGACTCCCAGGTGCAATGGCTGAATATACCAAAGTTTTCATTAGTGTATTATTATGTTAGAAAACTACGCAAAGACGAAGGACTAAGAACTCCTGGATTCTTTTTTCCCTCCACTTTTGACTTGTGTGATGCCAATACCAGTCATTTAAGCTAACTTTTTGTCAGTCCCCTAATGATAAAAGGGGAAATATGCAGTATTTCTTACCTCCCACAGCTGTCAGCAGGGTTGATTAATGTTGACAAAGGCATTTCTGGTGTGATATGTATGGAGTAGTTGCTCTCTAGCCACCTCAGTCCAGATTCCCGCTGGTAGTCCATTCCTGCCTTTGCTTGCACTTTCTGTGAAGTGGGCTCTGGAAACCCCAGTGGGATGTTGTAAGCTGTAAAAATTATTAGAAATAAAGAAAAGGTTTTAGTGATTTTGCAGGGAGGCCAACAATGATGCAAATGTAGTTTTCTCTTTAGACTGGGACAGAAAACCAGGATATGCTCCTAATGCTCTGCCCTGCCACTATCCAAATTCCATTATGATTAATGCTTGGTTTGCTTCACCAAATGCTCCAAATACATGTAGAGTTTCATCTTCTACTGTGCAGTGTTTAAGATAATGATAAAAAGGGGTCATTTTCCTGTGGATAGAGGGGTGTCTCATTCCTGCTTCAATAACAAGGGAAAAAACTCTGTCTGACTAGGACAAGAAAATTTTACCTGTGTTCATTTTGGCAATAGAGAAAAACATGCATAAATGAGCAAGGACAATTGGATTTTGTATCATCCAAAAAACAGAGAGTCCTTTCCACACATTATCAGACCTTTCCTTCTACCCTCATCCTGAGAATGTTTTATCACCAGCAAGTACCATATTTTCTTCCAGGTACCAAACTGCTTTTTTTCTGTTGTAGGTGCTCACCTTGTTTCATTAGTGCTCAGGCAATATGAAGTTTCTGTTTATAGTACTACAATATTACAATCCTACCTCTATAATAAGAAGCGTGAGAATGTCAGCAAATATCTCATTACAAAGTGTGAAAAGCTGACACTGCTGCGCATGCATCGAAGTCATTTGAGTGCCCCAAGACTCGTGGATCCAGTATTCAGCCCATGGTGCACTTAGGTTTCACACAGGTGAAATTCCTTCATTTTTATTACCATTATCGATTCCTCTGAGACCAAGATTCAGCTCTATGAGTCAGCAAGATCACACACAGAGCATGGAAAACTTCTAGACTCAAAGACGAATACATAAGCAGCACTGCACTTTTCCCTTTCCCCTAATACCTGAGATATTACCCCACTTCTGCCACCGGAGAAGAGGACACCCAACCAGTCCCACCTTTTGATGAGACCAACACGTCCTTCACTGGCATGGCCGAGTGCTGGTGGGAGCTAAAACCCACTGCAAATTTATAGCACCCTAGGATATTTCCAACTCCTGAATGGAGGTTTCTGTGTGTTGCTTTATTTTAACATTGGAGAGGTTGCTGCATTTGGTAAGGCAGCTAAATACTAACCATTTGGGGGTCTTTCAAATGTCAGCATAGCGCTAATATGAAATCAAACCTGTTTTTATTAGATACTCCTGATTCACCAGAGAAAACCTAGAGATTAAAAAGTTATCAGGTTTATGATGTCGTCTTTTTTGGAGCTGAGGAGCAGCTGTTGCTACATAACAGCTCTGAGCATGATGAACATTTTGGGAGAAGGGGTAATTTTTAAATAAAAAAGAATGTAACTATTCTGGAAGAAAATCTGGCCACTAACTTCATTTGACATGTGTAATAGACTGTGATAGTTTTTTGGGGACTGCACGATGCAAAGTACAACGAAGCTGGTAATAAGCAACTTGGCATTTATTCTTTATGTAGGAATATTTGTTCCTCAAAGTCAGACTATGTGGAATATTAGCATTTGAATAAATTATTCAACACTTTCTAGAGAACGCAAGGGGAAAAAATCTTTTCAGCATTATAACATGACAATCTACAGGGTAGTAGAAAAAGAAGGCTGTCATTTTTTCTTCAATTACAAAAGGCAAATATTTATTATTTATAAGTATTCGCCTTGTATAGGCTTAAATGTTATTTATGAACCTGTTGCATAGTGATTTTCAATGTAACTCATTATTTTTAGCCTTAGGGTGTTGTAAAGGAGCATGGATATATTTAATGACACTCTGCTAGTCAGCGCAATTACACTGTAATCATTATGTAAAATGTGCTATTAATTAAACCAATTTCTAGTTAGAACATTCTCTTCTGCAGGGCTTAATCTTAATCTCTGGCAATCTTTCTCTCTGTTTTTCACCCATTAATTATATGATTACTTTTTAAGTTACATATGATAAAATATGTTTTTATTTTTAAGCTTAGTATGCTCAATTATTTGTATTTATCATGCCATTTGCCTGAATTATTGAAAAGGCTTTATTTGCCAAACAAAAGAAACATAAGATCAGGCAGTTATCTGGGAGTCAACAGTAGTTTGATGGTTGACAATTGTTTCTGATATTCTTTTTAGGTGTTGTATGGCTGAATTTAATATTCAGTTCAGAAACATCTGCTCTTCAGTCTTCTCCTTTTATCCTAATTACCACACAGAAATCTATACATATTTTTAAATGCTTCATTTATACACAGAGGAAAATCTCCAGGTTTTCCCCCCATTGGACTGGCTCTTTATGATAGTATTTTGTTAAAAGCAACATAGTTATACTAAAACATTGCTCAGTCTTAACGGAGTTGACATGAACACCAACCAAATAATTATTATTAAGGCATTATGGTATTTTTCAGCTGCAAATTAATACTGTTAACAATTCCAGTTAAAATAATTGCATCTAAATGTCTACTACGCTTCAGAAAAGGAAAAAAATCACCTAGTTTTTGAAGTCATCCTTGCTTTGCTCTGCAATGACCCCTTGTGGAAAAAAGACTTGAAAAGAGGAGGAATCAGCTCTAAAGTCTCCATGTATTCCCTGGAAATTTCATATAAATACGTAAGAGCAAAAACGTTTTGTTCTTGCAAAGCCTGATGGTCAGGGATTATGGGCTAATAAGCCTGAAAAAAGTTGGGTCCATTTTATCTGAAGTCCCAAGTTTTTGGGAGGTCTTCTATTCAGGATCTCCATGTCAGGGTCTCTATTGCAGCCTCCCAAGGCAGCTTCTCCTCGGTCCATGCAGCAGATGCGGGTAGACCACCACTGCCTCACCATGCTGCTGTGTATGAAACTATCTCTCCTGCTTAACTTTCCAGTTGCTAAAGAGCTCATAAGGGGTGGTGTAAATCAGAAATACCTATTTTAAAAAAACACCACACTCCCTCTGGATTTACACCGGTCTAAGTGCAGGGAATGGGGCCCTACATAGTGTATGCGCTTCCTCATCTCATCCCGTTCTGTGAAGGTTGTCACCTGCACCAGCAAACAAGAAGCATATGGCCAAGAATCACATAATCATCAATCTAAAACACCCACTGAATCCACCACGTAATCCAGCAAACAGTTATCACTGTGCTAAAAGGCACCCAGCAGAAGCTAAGGGCCCTGTTCCCAAATGACCAACATCCTCTGTACCCTAGCTTTAATTAAGGAAGTAAAAACCTCTGGGAAAAGTGTCCCCCAGTCAGTTAATAAGGTTTTGCAGGTTGGGGCAGAGCCACTTGAATATAAACTTCTTTCTCCTTGAAAGTATGAGTAGAGAAGGATATCACAGATTCCCTGAAATCCTCTTGCATTTTCCAAGAAAAAATCAGTGATAAAAACAATGTTTCTGCAACCTGCCTGCAGCCTGATCTCATTAGATGGCTGAATCCAGCCCAGCTTTCATCTGGCCTTACTTTGTGCTCCATCTGAGGGTAATGGGAGAGTTCCCACCGGCAGCACCGGGACCTGTACTGTGCCATTCAGGACAGATTTGTAGGTCTGTCCCAACTTCTTTTCGCGGTGGGAGCCAAGTACCTGAACAGGAGTGAAGCGATTTGATTCTGCAGCAACATTCACTTAATAGGATACACTGCACAGAAGGGAAGGGTGTAGTGGGAGCAGAGACCACTTTCTCTTGCTGTCTTGAAGGCAGGTCCTGCCCTATTCTGGTCGGATGTATAAACATCTCAGAAGGCTCATCAGCCAGGTAAATGTTCTTTTGTTTCTGCTCTATGATGTTTTATAAATAGCTTGTAACTCAGTTTCTCGCTGACCTTGCTGTGGTTACTGGAGTAATTTTATGTAAAGGTGAAGTGTCCTTGAATACTTTCCTCTATACATTAAGTGCAAATATCAATTTCTTCAGTATTTGGTGTGTGAGTGTCTTTTCTGTCGCCAACTATTTATTTCAGGAATAAACCCACCGGTTGTGGACAATACAAGGAAACCTTGCGTTGTGTTTTTGAATTACTGATGGTTGGTAGACAGCACATCATCCCAGTTGCATCCCTTCTGTGTAGGGTACCATAGTATCCTGGTGGAAATTATGACGATGGCCTATCAGGACTATGTCTGTCAGCTGGAAATATTAAATGGGTTTTCTTCCTTTTTGGGTGTAAAAGATCCAAATGATCCCTTCTGTAGCCAAAAGCACAGCACATGTAATGGGGGAGACAACCAATAGGTACTCTGGACGAAGAGTACATGAGCATTTCACACCAACCTTATACAACAGATTCATTCAGCCACACTTCAACCAGCACAAAGACTGCAGAGTCAAGGGTCTGGTGTTTGCCAGCAAATCTGCTTGAGTCTGTGACAGGAGGAGCAAGGTCTCTGTGTGTGTGTGTGTGTGTGTGTTTCTTAAAAAGGGAATCTTTACCCAGATGAAGAATTCATGCCTCTGGTTAGTGCTGCCATTTCTGCCATATCAACACTTTCTCTACCACTGACATTCTGACTTGAGACTTTTTTGGAAATGGGTTTTGTGCTGCAAGTCAGTTATTAGAGACAAAAAAAAAAAACAAACCACAACTGACATGGGACTGAGACATTTTCCTAGAGCAAGAAAACAACTCTTCCTCATTAGAGGAAATGATAACTGCTGCTGGAGTCAGCTCCCACTCAGAAACTTGGACTTAACATCAACAAACCCTTTCAGCTTTGCTTACAAGAACACAAGACTGGCAATAACACCTGCCTGCCCTGTTCTTTTGCTTGTACTGCCTTCCAACTCCTTCTGCCACATGCTGCCTTTACTAAATATCCTTAAAATGTCATTTTGTCCAGTGAAGTGGCAGGTGCAGAGGAAGGCAGCTAGAGAAAAGCAGGTTTGGAAGGTGGAAAGAGGACCTCAGGTATCACATCTCTCATTCTGGATTTTTTCTTATGCTTCAAACCAAAGATGTGGAAAAAAGATGCTGCATCCTCAGACCCTGCCCAGCCGCCATCTGTCTGCCTTCCCTGGCACAGCTCAGCTGCTGGCACAGCTAGAGCAGTCTTGGGGCTGCTCTTGCTTGTGCAGCTCTGAACAGCCCCCAGCGCCCGCTCGGCTAAAGCAGGATCCCAGGGCACACACAGGCTGCTCAGCCGCAGCTACCGACAAAGCAATTGGCGGCTTTGCTGTTTTTACAGCACTCCAGCACCAACTGGAAATCCCCGCAAGACCCATTACAGCAGTCTACTGGTTTCTCAGTGTTGCCTGAGGTGAGAAAAGCAGCTGCAAGGGAGAGGAGGGGTCAGTCCCAATATACCTTGCTATATCCACAGGACAGCAGCGCACCAAAAGTGCCTAGTAACAAAGGCCATAAACTCCATGATGGAATAGTAGGAATTATGGCTTTGGGGCACAGTGCATGCCCACTGCCCATCTCCCCAACATAAACCTGCCCAGCCTCAGTCTCATCTCACACAAGCTAAATACATACATAAGTAGGAAAGCGTATAAGAATAATGTCTACAGCTAGTCCGTAATGTAAGTAGGAAAGGGATCACGAGATGAGGTCTCATCTAGGATCCTACTTTACATTTCATCAAGCTGTTATCCCCCTGTGCTCAGGGTGCAAGAAACAGCTGGTGGAGCATCTAAATTTCTTGACAATTCTCCTTTTCCCATTTTTAAGTTTATTTTTAGGCTGCTCCTTCCTGGATGAACCCAGTCTTCTCTTGCAGGCTCCTAGGGAGCCATGAGCTCACTGATCTGGCAGCAGGTAGCTTGCAAAGAATCCCTGGCGAACAGTTCGCTGCAACTCTATTTTTAATATACATTGCTGACCCTAATGATGGTCTATTGAGATGAGGGCAAGGAATGTCTGATCAAGTGGAGATTAATTTTTGACTGTGCTGTCTGGAAATGCATGAAAATGCACTCCTTTTTCTATTTAGACTCACAGGATGCTTTGATTGATTGACTAGTTTACAAATGAAGGTGATAAAATTAGGTTGAAGACCACATACATTTCTTAAAATGAGTCTGGCTGGTCGTGGAGACAATGAGGTTTGGACAGATTGTATTGCTGGTTTAGGCAATCTTCTGAACATGTCAAGATTTATAGACCTGTACTGTAATGTTACAATTGCGGCTCACTGATATAGGTTTCTTTTCAAATTCTTTCCCATTTTATTTGAAAAAGGCCATTAGAGAGTTATAGACTATTGAAAAAGCTTTTTCTTTGCTAACCCTTAATAAACTCTTCCAAACAAGGACTACTGCATTTTTGTATTAAATTTAGACCAAAATCTATAAAACATGTTCTCCCAGGTTTGGATAATTTGATTATTATTATCTAAATGGAGTTATGGTCCATATTGGCTTGCAGTAGCATACATAGTAAATAAAAGGTAAGTTAAGGTTTGTACAAGGTCTTAGGACACTGAGGATTTTTCACTCTTCATTTGGATTACTGGATTTTGGGAATGGTAAGTATATTTCCCCAGGTTGAGAAATTATAAAAATAAAATCCTCAGAATGTGGTGCTGAAATTAATGTTGCATTGAACTAGAAACAAATTACTATTAACATTTCTTTATTCTTATTGTTGCACAAATACCCACAGAAGCCTTGGGATTTTCTTAATAAAACAGACAAGGTTTACCAAACAAATGAAAACAGACGACGATGGGTTTCATGCAAAATTAAAAACCATGATGACATTAAAAATCATTACAAGAGAAGAGCAATAGATAAGATATCAAAGCTCTTTATGAATTAATAATAAATTCTATTTTATACATTTTGCCGTCAGACTAATGTTATCCAAGAACTTTGTCAGCGATATCCTAGAGAGGGGGCCTGGGTACATTTAAAATGTGAGCTCCCAGATTTTGTTTTCATGCCTTCTCCACCTGAAAAAACACCAAAATGTGACGCTTTCATGTGTTCAGAGTGCTTGAGGACTGGGAAGACAGGATCAAGGTTCAAAAAACCAGTCAGCTATACACACCTCTCAGGACATCAATAAATATTATAAATACAGAGCTTGGTATGTCCTGTCTTGCTGGGGAGAGGGGTGAGGATGCCCCAGCACCCAATGACAGGGGCTCCTTTTCCTGGCGTGGAGGACATACCTGAGGAGCGGGGTGTAAGGCTCTGGGAGCAGCAGAGGCATTTTAGGGGTGGGAGCCTCAAGGGAAATGCTGGATGCCACTACGACCCATCAGGCAGATGAAAGAAGCTGCTCTAATGAAAGCCCTGTGGGAGCATTTCCACCTCCCACAGAAGCTTAGAGGTGGGAGGATCAAACACGCCTGGGCAGCCTGTGAGTCTCCCTCATTCCCTGGGCTGCAAAAAATACATCCTTTGTTGGGGTACAGCATAAAAAAAAACGATTCCATCTGCCTCAGGGGCAGGCTTCTTCCTCACCCAGCAGTACCTTGCTCCAAGCTTTGGCAGAGCTCCTCGTTTCACCACCTCCCCAGGACCTACCAGGCTATGAGGCAGGATTTTCATTTAATTAATTTACCTGTGCCTTCAGGGGAGATTGGCCTTTGCCCAACCTAAGCATGGCATCCCTTCCTTCAAAGTTCATCCTTAAAAACCAAACACTAATGGAGATTTTGGAAGGAGGTGAGGATCACAAATCAGGGTAAAGATGAGGCTGCCCCTCTGCAGGAGGTGCACAGGCACGTGTAGCAGTCCCTGCTGGCACAGCCGCGCGCGAGCAATGCAGGGGAGAACATGGTTTCTCTGACTGTGGGTGGTAAGTTTTTGATTCTCAGTTATCAAGCGAAGAGCTGTGAGGGGAGGAGTGGTGAGAGATGTGCCCGGGAAGTTCACAACACCAAAATATTACTCATATAACACTCGGTTATTGACAGCAGCCAGTCCATGAGCTGCTGCTTCTACACTCGTCCCAAGCTTGCAGCCAGCCCTCCACAGCTTGTGGGACGCTGCTCTGCAGTTTCTATTTCAGCCAGTTGGCGTGTGGTTTCTCTTGCTCTGCTGGCTCCAGATTTTAAAAGAAATTTGATATGAGAAGAAAACAATAAATATATTAAGTCTGAAATCAGCTGGCTACTAAATACCCAGTGAGTGTGTGGGTTGTTTTGCTGTAGGGCTCTCTGACTGTGTAAATAAAGGTTATCGGAAGAGGGGATTTCTTGGGCCAGTGGACTGACCACACTTTGAGCTTTGCACCCTGCTGCAGATCGTCCATGGTGATTTTTAATATAAATAAAACCCTGTATATTGAGGAAAAAGCAGCATTAAGCAATAGAACAAATGCTCTCTAAATCTAATGCTAAATTTCTGATCACAGATGAGCAATTTTCAGTTCTTTGCTTCTGATGTGTAAAAAATAGATCACCTATTAAAAACACAGCATTAAAGCAGAAGAAAATAAAAGCTGGCAAATCAGAAAGGACCTTGATATTCCTGGCTTAAACATGATTACTTCACTCTATCTATTCTAATGCACATGAAAGCCAGTTTACTCTCCTCCCCACCCACCGTAATATGAGCGACTCCTATAATAGCTCTAAATGTTTTCTAGGAATGTATGAAATCTTCGAACAGAGGTATTTAAAGGTTTAGATATGTTTGAAATACAGCTATTTTTCAATCTTCTAAGCCAGCCAATCCAGGTGCCTGTTAGTCTACAAGTGTCTGCCATCTTTCTCTGATTGTCAGTGGAAATAGACTGATGGATCACTTCCCTGTGTCACTGCTCTAGACTGGTGACAATCAGTGAAATGATTGTGTCTGCCTCTACACATATCTGTAATTGATTGCCTAAACCCTAAGACTCTCTTTCCCAGTTGATATGATGGAACATTGGACTGAAATCACTCTCGATGAGGAGGAGTCAGGACCATTTGTTATTTACTTCTTTCCTTGTGCCTTTCTTCCACCCTGCTTGAATTGTCCCACAAGAACACATTATGGTAATCAGACAGAATGTATGTATAGGAATCAATCAAAAGGAAAGCCGTCACAAGAGTTATGACATTACAAAGTCTGTTTGTAACTTTTGATTTATGGAAGATTTTCTGTTTTATAAATTGAGAGTGAGGCATGTTGGGATGGCTTAACCCTTGAACTCCTCAGTGAAGATAAAAAAGCAGTGGAAAAGGAGAATTAATAGAGAATGGGCAGAGCCAGTCTTCCCTTACTCATAATCACTAGATTATAAAATGAGACTAATGTTATTTTCTTATATTTCCAGCTTGTAAATGTTTTTGTATGAAAGAAAGATGCTTTACAGGAAAACAAATAAATACACATCCTGCCAGAAGACTTCATAATCAAAGGCTACGAGCCTGCTAAGACTATACATATGCCTAATTTTTGTGCTGTGGCATCCAACAGCAGTCCATCCCTGTTCCCCAAAACATATGCTTAACTTCAGCTCTGAGCCTTAATCTTATTGAACTCTATGGGTTTTAAGCACACACTTATCTTTAGACTTTAGGAGCTTTGCTAATACAGATGAACTTAAACATCTGCTTCCCGTCACTTTGCTTTTCACCTCTGCATGGTCCCACTGCCTTCAGGTCTGAGACCCAGTTCTTAAGCACATGCTTAACTACACAGACATGAACAGAAAAGTTGTATCAAATCGTGCATGCATAAAGGTGTGCAGAGCTGGAGCCTAAACGTAAATACAAGCTGTCAAATGAATGCTACAAAACGTGTAGAAAAGGTATATTAAACAGCTTACATGGTTATTTACATCTCAGGAGATGTGTGTGTGTATAGATTCATGAATGGCTGTGTATGTATGAGAAAAATATTTATATGCATATACTTATTTTCTTCCCCAGTCTGAATACCTGCATTACCCTTTTGATGCTTTAAACATATTATTTTGGTTTTTAAAAGTGCATTTGGAAACTCTCAGCCCCTACCACATCTTTATCTACCACTATCTAACCCTTCCTCTTTCAGGACTTCCATATACCACCTTGTTTCTAATCGAATACACCGCTTTTTGTTACTCTGATCCAATTTCTGACATGATGCTGTCTGAGCTAAGCAGTTGTTTTTTAGGGGGAAAATTGTTTTTCCGTGACATTTTGCTTGAATACATCCTCATAAAATAGGCCCTGTTAAATAGCTGCTATGGTCTAGATGGGAATGGATTTCAGCAGGGGATACAACGGCTTCTGAATGTGTGTATACAGAAGTTTAGTTCTCAAGAAATGTGTGAAACTGATGTGCTGGTAAGACTTCAAAAAGCATGTACCTAGTTCAGAAGACCCATCTATTCTCTCACCCTAAAACTACATTCTACCTTCATGGAAAACATTATAGAAGTTGCTTTTTGGATCCTTTGCTTCGTGAAATGTACCCCAAACACTGGAAAATCTAAGACTGGAAATATGAGCTGGATACCCGTCATTTTTCATATGGGACATTGTAGCTTTTACCACTTACAATGTTTAGAGGCGCATCAGAACAGCAAAATGGACAAAATGGAGAGCGGCCGTATTACCACTATTTGGAAAGACTTTGTGAAGCCTTTAGGGGGAAACTCGTAAATCACCAGAGTGAAGTCACATTGCGCTAAATTCCAGGTATAAATTTGGAGCCGCTTCATGCGACTTCAGTGGGAGTAGAATTTTCTTTTCCTTATTTACTGTGGCAACAACTTAGAGCTTTAGTCAAGGACCAGACCCTGTTGTGCTGAGAGCTGGATGAAACACAGCACAAACAGGCTCTTCAAAGAGAATACCAAAACCCGTGGTTTACCGTAGAATGACTCTAGCTTTAAAAGTCATCCCTCAGAGCAGAATTTAGCTTATCCCACATTCAAAAAGTTGCACAGTTTTCAAATATTTACCTGATAATCTCGCTATGTAATATATTTAGCCATTCTGCTGACAGCTGTACTCATTTTATTGGCTAATGGCTAAAAGAAATCAGGTTTTCTTTTTAATAGCACAGCAGTCCTTCTCTGCTTAATCTCCTTCTTCAGCTTCAAACTGAAAGTTAATCAGATTGCAGATCCCACTGGGCACACTCTGTGTTTTTTTAATACATTAGGAAACCTCTATCACTATCACTGGAAAACTTAAAAAACCATTTAAAAACAAAAAAGAGGAATAAATGAAAATGTTATGAACCTGGAAATGTTAATTAAGTAATTTTCAAAGAAAAGGCTTTTGATTCAGAATAAAATGCCATGTCACTTATTAAGAGTTAACATTTTTCCCTCTCAAAAACATTCAACAAAGAATTCAGAATCATTAAAAAAATTAAGCAATATAAATGGATGCTATGAAGTTCTGCAGTAAACTGTTACAGACAAGCTAAGTATCGAATAAAGGCCTAGTATAATATTTTTATTAATTTCCCTGTCTCAGGAGATCACCTTTGATCTTTTATAGGCCTCTTTCACCCTCATGGACAATACAACAGAGAATAATTCAACCTCCTTCTCATCATCATTGTTTTTATCCTTCTTAGAGATGCACTTAAACCAAAAATCCAGACCAAATCCTGAAATGTTAACATTTTCAAAGTCCAAAGCTTTATTTGGTTCTAAATTTTACCAGTAGCATGAGTGACATATAATGATCCACAACAGTTCTTTGGATCCAAGCCTTGATGAAGATACACTTAGGATCCTGATTTTACTCAATATTTAATATTTAGAAAAAAATAATCTGGTGTTGAAGGTTGATAGACCTTATGAAAAGTTAAGAAAATGATGACAGGATTTTGCCACCCACCCACTGACGATGGACAGAAACCACTAAACGCCAGTTCCTATAGAGCAATGGTTCCCAGCAGCAGATTAACTCAGGAAACCTCCACACCCACATAGCTGTCCCATGCCATTGCTTCCTTCCCCATGGACCAAGGCTAGTGACAGCGGGTCTTGCTTGCGGCAGGAATATTCCTAAGCACTATGTCTGACTGATCACAGCCCAGTGCCTATACAGCGCCTTTCCTTTTTCTGGCTGCCAGGATGAAAGCTGTGAGGTGCAGGCAAAGCCCCAGACCCTGCAACTGGAGGCAGATCATGAAAAATTAGAGTTGTTACCATAATGGTTCCCGTATTGTGAGGGCTTCTGGAGCCTGAAAAAATAGATGAACGAATCTTCTCCCTGATGTTAAGGTGTTAAGCACCTTAACAGAAGGTCCTTCTTCTGTGTTCTTTGATTCTTCCCACCAGTACACACATATACTCTTGTACACCCTTCCCTGGCAGTACGGATGAGAAAGCCACACGGACAACCAGTGATTCAGCAATCTTGGGCGAAAGCCTCCTGATCAATGATGTGCCACGTCCTCATATGAGTCTTGGAAACACTTTGAAAAATGAGCCCCTTGTCCAGATACAATATAATAAAATAAAATAAGGGCCAGAAAAACAATCATATCAGAATCAGTAAACAAAACTGCAGCATCAGAATAATTTGCTCTGTGCAGATACAGCATTGTCAGAGTGTTAACCAGAGCATTTTCCTCTTCCGTAGCCCTACACTGCTGTGATCAGGACACTGTTATGACCTACGGAAGAGAGGAGCTGCTTTCTGTGATATTTCATTTTTTTGGTTAGCTTGGGGTAGTAATGAGCAAGTCACAGCCAAGTGAATTAATCTCTCTGGCTCTCCAGAAATGAAACTTCATGTACAGCAATTTGGTCTTCATTGCTTTTTCACTGTGCCCTTTCTATAAGATTCTTCATAAAAAAGTAAAATTAAATTAAAACCAGTGGGAAGTGTGTTTCAACCACTCCAAAAATGCTCGTAGATTTTCCATTAGGCACACACACATTCCAGCAGCATGTAGAATTAAGTGTCTGTGGTAAGCACGTTGCACATCATTTAGACTTATCAAAACAGATACTGCATGTTAAATTAACCTCACCAGCTGGCTATTCAGTACATATCTGGGGTCCGATCACGGCCATAGCAAACTTTCATTTATTGCAACGTGATCAGAAACAGCGTGAATTAATCTCAGCATGAAGACATATCCAGTTAGTATAACTAGACCAACAGCAACTCTCAATCAGTTGACCAGATTTGAGACAGTACCAAAAGCCAGAGAGGAAATCTGAAGGCCTGCTGCATGGCAGAAGCCCTTTGGACTTTCGCTTCTTATGCCCTCCCTATTGCTTGGTATTTCTATAACTAATTTTTTTTTTTCAATTTCATTTCTCATTCTGGTATTTCCTGGAAAATTTACTTGCTCTCCACTCCACAGATCATTTAAGCCCCCACTCACCTATAAGCACATGAATTATCCCATGCCTGTTAAGCAGATGCTGAATTTCAGTTGCTTGAATGTTACGTTGATTTAAGCCCTGATAATCACAGAATAGGAAATGTATATTTTAATAGTTAGTTAGGTCGATTAACCCTCATTAAACCAGTTGGTGTTTCATCAAAATAAACCAAATGTAATAAACATCTTCAGAGCCCTACTCTATATTGAGTACCTGCCAATTAATTAAAAACGTAGTATTAGCGGTTTACCAATGATGGCATAAATATGTATCTATTACATCATTGTTAATCTCTGTAAATATGTTCTTAATAACCTCATGGTATTTAGTCAGCATACAATAACTGTCTCATTAAGCTTAAATTAAATGCATGGTTAAGCATATTAAAAACACTTAATTTAAAACGTTGCCAACATTCTTCATATTAGGTTTCAGTGTGGCTACAGTTTCTCAGGATTGTAGGTGACTGACCGAGTTTGGCAAAATCGCTGGCCCTGTGACTTTCTTCTCAATGTCCATTAAGACTCTGAGTAATTTAATGCTATCATTTTATTAATACAGACCCACTCAATCCATGTAAAAGAGACTAGGTTTTATTTATGGGAAAGAATGCTCATGTGCCAAAGCAGACAGAAAGCTTTGAGCAGATAAAATGTTTTTCAAAAAATAAAACAGAGGGTCTAATAAAAAAAAAAAAAAAGAAAAAAGCCCTCTGTTGGAATAACAATAAAGAGAATGTTGCCGTACATGATTTTTCATTTATGGATAGCTGGAGACATTAATATACTTGCCTATGGCTTGTGCATTACTATTCCCAGCTATGCAGAAAGGCAAGGTGATTTACAGCCCCCTGCGCTGTCTCGCTGCCCCAGCTCACCGACTGTCTCCGCCGGCCGTGGGTTGGCTGGTGACGGCTCCGGCGGGAGGGTGCCGGACTGTGCTGCAGCCGCGCGGGCAGCAACGCAGGCGGCAGGTATATGTGACCTGGGATTTTTGGGGTTTGTGTACCCAGCAAGCCAATCGCCGGGCAGAGAGAGCAATAGCTGAAGCTTTTACTGCTCTTTAAGTTTCCTCATTGATTCCCTTGGTAACTGATTGTATCACAGAAGTTATATAAAAAACACATTAAACGCCAACTAAATCAAGACTTTTCATGACTTTTTTCTAAAGCAATGAAATTCAGGACAAACACTATACTATGCATGGAGATCACCACCTGGAGAACAGAACTCTTCATTTCATACCCTGTCTTTCCAAATGGAACTAGAATGAAGTCGTGTGTTTTATTCATTTTATTATTTCCTGCGCTATTTATATTGGCATTTAGAAAACATACAGCAGAAAATTCAAATTTACAACAATACTCGGCACTTCTGTATCACCATCCATGTAATGATCTCCAAAGGCTTAATGAACATGGCTGCACTTAAGCCTTATATTCCGCACTGGACAGTTCATAATAATATATGTAAGAATAAATAGCACCGGGAACTATTATCAGGGTGACTCTAATAGGTGGGAAAACCGAGGGACAGGAAAGTTAAAAGACCACGTTAGAAAAGCTCTGAAGTTCTGCTGCTGTTTCCAACCAACATCAGCAGGAGATGCAGCACTCCTCACCTCTGAAAATCAGACCCCGTAAAAGATTTCCACATAGTTTCTCATGATGTCTGTGAAAAGTGGAGTCTAGAGATTTAGGATTTCTGTGTCTGTGCTTTCCTCGTGAGAATGCCAGCTAAGGTGAATGACTACGGACTCCTGCTGCTGAAGAGATCACCACAAATCATCAGGCTGCATGTTTGGCATCTGCTGGACATTCAGATTGGGTAGTCTTTCCTTATGTTTTTATTAAAAGACTTTTGAAGGCATTATGAAACTAAAGGGAGTTATCTTGCTGAATTTCTCATCCACAGCCTCTAATTGCTTTTCGGTTGTATGGCTTTGAATTTCCCAATTTCATAATACTTCCCCTTTTTCTTCACTAATAGGGCACAAAATTTCAAAATCTGCTTCCTTGCAACGTGCCTCCTGTTCTCAGCTGAGGCTACGCTGATGTGGTCTGTGAAGTTCACGAACCTCTGCGGACTCTGAACAGACTTGGACTGATTCATGCTGATTCAGTCTGAGCAAGCTGAGTTTTCTGTGAATTTAAATGTCTTTATAAATAGCATGTACACCTCAGTCCCACTTAATGCAGCTTGTTATTCTAGTTCTTCTGAGACTGTTGATTCATTATTCTTTAGAACAGCAAATACACAGTATCTTTAAGCAGGATGACTAAGTCAATGGAATGATGGATGGACAGGCAGACAGCTAGATAAGAACGACTTGAGATACCGGGCTTCTACTGAAATTCTTATTAGGATCAGTTAATTCTGACAATTTTGAAGTCATTTGGGTAGCACCAATTAAGATTTAAGTTCAATATTGTAAAGTTTGCCTTCTACTATTTGTGAAAAAATATCAGAGAAGAAAGAAGGAAAAAAATCAAGCAAATACAGTCAAAATAGAAATGGAAAATGCTATAAAAAAAAACAGAAGAAGGAATGAAAGTTAGGGCAAAAGTTAACATTTTTATATAGCACCCTTGCTTGTAACAACCTGATCTCAAATATTTTTAAAATGCTAGAAAATTTTTTTCTTCTAGAAAAAAGTAGCAATAAAATAAAAAAAAGGATCCTCTTTAGAGGAAAAAAATGACTTAAATGCAGGACAGAGTATTTTTGAATCAAACAAATAACATGAAACTGGAGAGTAACCAGAATGGTTTGTGGACATTTCTGCTTGCTGAGTTTGTGGCTCTTCAGCTCACATTCCAGACACTGCACAGAAATCCCCCTGTCTTTGCCCTTGGAGGTTCCTGTCTTCCAGGGAAGCCGTTGGTGCTCAGGGAAGGAAGAAAGACAGGTTTCAGTATCGGCTTGTACTTAAGGCAGATAGCAGATAGACTTTGAGCTTGGGATGCCCCCAGCATAGTGCAAGCCTGTGCTTGCCCTTCGCAGCACACATTACCTTCTCAGAAAGAAGGCAAGTGGCCCATGCCATCTGTGGCCTTGATTCCCACCCATGCCGAGAGGATGAATCGGAATCAGTGGTTTGTATGTTGTAGCCGCAGATTCGGCAAGTCTGTCTAAAATCCTTCTGCGCAATATATCTTTCAGTACCTGAAGGGGACATACTCGTTTGCACAAACGGGATCACCCCAACAGTCTGTTGGGGGAAGAAAATGTCAGCAGTGTTCACACTTCCGTATATATTAGTTTTGTAAATCTGAGGTGCAAATTGTTTGTAGAATCTCAATTACACCCCTTATAATATTGTCATTTGCAATCAGCTCACTATGAAAACAGGGCTTTCAAAGGGTAAGAAAATCATTTGAACTTGTGATCTACAATAGATTTGAATATTCAGATAAGGTCACTGGTCAGAGCAGGGGTGACAGCTGCGGTCAATAAATAGGTTCAGTGAGACAAAATCTTTTTGTATATGTGGGAATAGCCTGAAGAAGAGAGGTTCTCAAGAGGGATCAGAGAGATTAAATTTAGCTGTGTCACCATTTTATTTCCAGGACGCTTAAGGCATGATGGAAGCCTTTGGTGTGGCCACCACGCCAGTATGCTGATCCTGCTGACGGTGTCAGTCTGGTGCCACCAGGTCAGATGTTCTGCTTCACTGTGAATATGAATCTGATGGAGAGTGATGTCTTGTTTTGGCTTCCTGCTGATTGACTTTTGACAGGCTACAAGAAGACTTGAACAAAGCCAACTATAACAAAAATGACAAGTGGTTCTAATGTCCTCGATTCCTGGGTTCTCAGTGTGACATCTCTTTAAAGAGCCTGATAATCAGAAAATGCTGAGACCTTGGCTTCTGACAGTCAGGTCCTACATGTCACGGCTGAGCACCCAAAAATAAGGCACCCAGCACTACTAATAATATTTTAACATCATGGCTTTCCTTTCAACATCAGTGAAGAATCTGTCTCCTAATTAACTATAAACCACAGCACTGCTTGAAATTCACTGGTAAGCATGAGCAGTACTGTTAAGATCACACTTAAGAAGCTAAGGATGATTAACCTTTGCCTAGGTTATAAAATGGCCCATTTAAGAACTGTTGCTACTGAATATATCACCTTGATATCAATTGGATTATTGAGTGAGAAGTTATACGTGATGTTTGGTATGATGATATATGTATGGTTACAAACTGTTTATGAGAAGTGGAAAAGCCAATAAAAGATTAATGCAGATTTAAATAGATTTTTCCTCTTCACCTTCTTCCGATTAATTTATGCAAATATAAGCCAGTTTGCCTATACTTTAGAAAGGTGCCACCTTTCTAGTTGTACTAGAGAGTTATCCTCATGACGTTATCAATCAAATTACACTGGGGCCCAAGTGGTGACATTAACTTTATATCTGCACTTCCACAATGACTTTGTTTTACGGGTTCAGGATAAACTTTCCCAAAAGCTACCAAAATCATGTTTTCAGCCAAAATTCAACTTCCTCCATAGGCATTTATTAAAGACACAATACTTAATTTTCTGAATCACAGCTATGGTTTCTGCCTTTGAACACCTCTGTTTCAGTGCAATTTGTGCATGTAAATATTTACCTGCCATAGGTGTTAGACTTCAGGTAACAGTGTAATTTTAACTTCTGGACTAGAACTGCCATTTCAATGGACCGGGAGCCTAATCCTGACCCTGCCGCTGACCTGGGTGAACTTGTGCAGCATGAACTGCATTTCTGTTTCTCCTCACAATCTTTTTCTATCCAGTTTATTGCTTGGAGGGGAACAGCTTCCTACTTTGTGTTTGCCCCTGGGGGCCATATTTCATAACAGAACTAATTCCTCCTAGTAAAAACAAAATAGGATAATGATAGTGCTGTGATGCTCAGGTGAGGTTTCCAGTTCTCCCAAAGTTCAGGAAGGCATCTGAAAGGTGAGATTTTGGTTCAGACCCATCTCTGCTAATACATACAGTCTTAAAGCTTTAACAAGACAGTCTTCTTTCAAATTTACAACCGCCTGTGTTTAAAAACCTGACAAAACCAAAATGTGCTCTCCATAAACTATACTGGCACAATTCGTGCAGCCGTAATGTAGGTTGTGTCAGCATTTCCATTATACTGTACACCGCTGTTTTTCAGGGGTTTAGATCTTGGCTATAAAAACCCACCTGGGGTTGAGAGTTGGCAAGTTGGAATTTCAGCAGGGGAATGAATTTTTTCAACTAAATTTGAAAAATAAATTCCATTAAAACTGTAGACAGCCCAGAAAAGCAATGTTTGAGGATGCTTCTGTTTTCCGCAGTTCCATTAATATTTTTTAAATTTCAACACTACTTTTTACCAACTGTTTTACAGATCAATAGCTAGATTCATTCTGGCTGGAATTCCATTCACCTCTGTGAATGGAATGTGAATGGAACCTATTTTGGTCCCATTTTTCTTATATAAATGGGACCTATTTTGGTCTCATTTTTCTTATATAAATAAATATTTTTTCATACTGGCTTTTTTTGGCTTGTTCCCACTTCTATGCAGAGATGCCCAGAAGATAAAGAGGGTGAATGCAGTCATGGCACAGGGTGAGCACCACTGCAGATGACTCCATCTGGAGACTGTGCAGGATGTGACCTAGTCACAGCGAGATTCGGGGAATGTGGTGAGATGATCTTTCAGGAAGAGTGACCAGGTTCCAGTTATGGATGGGGAAAGGGCTGGTGGGCCAGTCAGGGAGGGCGGGGAGGGAGCCAGTAAGCAGCAGGCTCAATTCAGCAGGGAGCAGCTTAGAGGAAATCTAACTACCTCCCCGAGCTGGCCTGTGACCCAAATCCTGCACCAGCAGGGCAGAATAATGATGTCAGGCACTAACCGGCCAGTGGCAAAGACTAAATCCTCAATTGGCAGCCTTCCTGGGGAAGTCTGAAGACATTTTCTCTCCTGTTGTCTTTCCCGGGGTTATTCTGTTTCTAAAGAGGGAACACTTATCTGCAGGGTCGGCTGCCCTGTGCTTTCCTCAATGCTCTCACTCTCTGGAATTACAATATTTCTCATATTTCACACTTTTGCACTGTTGTTTGCAGACATAGAAAGTAAAACTGCTCCCCGAAGCCTGTGGTTGTAAGATCCCCCAGTGGATCTGCTAAAATCTGGTTGTCCAGCTCCTGTCACTAACACACCATCCGAGCAGACACGCAAAAGCTATTGGCAGCTCTTCTTCCCTGGAAGGAATCGGCTCTAGGTTTGCCATTTGTGTGCCTAACTGCAAACTTTTGGAGGTTTTGGATGTTCTTGCCATTTTATTTTCCTAGAAGATTTATGGAAAGTATTCCAAACCAAGAACCACATAATCATCATGTAATATGTATCATGTTAATACCTATTTTTCTTTCACACTGCACGGGTGACCAGAAGTCTAAAATTAGAAAAGAAGGAACAGAAAATATAGATGAAGAAAACTCTCAAATTTACTGATACTTTCAGGCAATGTAATACCCAGTTGTGTTACATTTTTTTCCCACTGATGACACTTAGAGATTGTGAAACGGCTCTAACTACAGGTACAGGACAGTAGCTCCTGCTTTCAGTTCCGGGGGACTGGTTAGGATGAAAGGGATTAGAAACACTAAAATCAAGATTCACAAATAACAAGCTATTAATTTTCATTATGAGTCTTTTCTATTTTAATGATACCCCTATTCCTCAGTGCTTGATCAGAGATGTATGGAGGGAAATGCAATGTAAATACAGAGATAAAGTTGCCTCTTTTGATAAAAAAGGCCACATGTTTCATGTCCAATTGCACCTAGTGACTATTCATAAATTAGTAATTTTGAAAATAGTCCTCTATTTGTAGTGTAATATCCAAACAGCCTCTTGGCAGAGCCGTGGTCTTGATGACTTACTACATTTCTAATTCCCACTCTTCAATTTTAGAGCAACTAACATACTAGTTTCTACCTTCCATTAGATTAATATTTGTGCTTGATTTTGGAACGACCACCATTAGGATATTTCATTTAGATAAAGGATCTAAATCTGTTTTTCCCTTCAGCAGACTTCAGTAACTCCTACCAGTGCTGCAGGTGTGGAAGTGAAGGATTACTCTGTGGAAGTTCTGCTGCCGAGGTCTCCGCTGAGCCCCGGCACAATTAAGTACGCTCTGCAAGGTCAGGATTTTGTCTTAAAGGCTGGAAGAGATGAGTCAGCAGAAACTCTTCCAGGCCGTGATAGCTGGCCGTGGAGAACAGCAAGTGAAGTGCTCAGAATAATGAGCTCCTCAAACCCCATGATAGTTTATGTCTGATTCATCAGATAGTCAAAATGCAGATCCACAGCCAAGGAACACATTTTTTTTGGAAGGGATCTACTTATAACCAGAGAAAAGATTAGTCTCCTGTGTGGCCACAGACGTTTGATGAGCATCCTAGGGCTGCCCTCAGAACACAGCAACCTGTTTGGGGCTTGAGTTTATTTAATTTCTTCCCAAATCACAGGCTTAGGTTTGCTTGTACTTCTCTTCAGTAGGCTCTTTTGTCCCTCAGTGTCACTCTGGATTTATACAAAAAAGTATTTCAAAGCTGGCCTAAGTAGGAATTAACCCCATTCTTAGCCTGCTCTCCTAGCAATACCATTTACTCCCACCTGGCCTTTTAAGAATGCACACCACTTGTAATCAAATGAAATCTACTCCTACGGTACCTTAAGATGTGCCCATCTTTTACCTTGAATTTCTAAATAAGACCACAAACTATGTAAATGAACAATCTTCCTTTCTCTCCAGGCTGCTGTCTATATAGATTTTCAAGCACCAAAGCTATATTCCATACAGCTGCATGTCCGTTCACTTGGAACGGATGGAAAAACCTTTTCGATTAATGGATTTCACTATGTTGGAGACTTACAGTGTAATAAACATGCATTTCTGTTACTATAACAAAGTGTAAGCCAGAATTTACATAGAAGGGTGGTAGAAGAGCATTTAGATGATGGGAGAGGAGAAAGTTGGGCTGGACAGAATGCCAGTGGGGTATGAAAGCAATAAATACAGAGCAGGGAAAGGACAGATAACATGGGCAGGTTATTACTGATAGCAGGGGGAGGCAGCAGAGAAGAAATGAACTGGAGTTTTTACTGGATCCCAACTTTCCCAAAGTATCTTTATACACAGGGCTAGACCGCAGTTTCTTCCTATATTTCAGAAGGGAGAGTTCAGAAGATGCTTTAGGAAATAAATCCAGGCAAGAAATGGGTAGAAAAGGTCTGCATGGAGAGCTGGAAGCCAGCTCAACTGGCTGGAATGAGAAAGCAAAGGAGTAAAATAAGGCAGGAATGCAAAGGCAGAGCTCAATGGGACCGGTCTCACCTGAAGCTGCTCCCACAACCTTGTGTTTATAACCAGGACAATGGCAGGAATCCCCTGCTATTTGTAACACTCCGGATAATTCAGTGCCTTGTTGAAGATCTTCTCACTGTCCTACTCCCCTGAGACCAACACATTAATGGGGTCACAATGGTAACATGCCCCTTTGCCACAACAACCCGTTTTACGCAGAGGGACTCTTGCCTGAAAGCATGTCCTTGCCATTAGTAAAGCTTTGTAGGAATGGCCAGCAGCGACTGCTGATGCCATAGCAACCCATGCAAGAGCAGGTAAGGTGGGCTACACTAGTTGAAAGGTGCCAGAGAGCTATTAGGAAAGTCACAGCCTTGCAAACAGCCCCTCTTTCTCATGACAGCAGGTGGCAAGAGGTCATGGTAAAATGCTCCCCTTGCCCTCGGAGTACCTAAGGTGAGGACAAGCAAAGATCTCAGAGCTGATCTCGCAGATGATGACAGTTTCAGAAATGGTTTGGTTCCTGGACCTCACTCCCCAGACAGGGGATGAAAAGCAGCAGGCACCAAGCAGTGCGTGGAGCCAACCATGCTGATCCTGTGAGTGAAAGTGCAAACTGCTCAGCATCATATCTGTATGTGACACTTCACATGTTTATCAGGCCTCATCTGAAAAAAACCTAACCTTAAAAACTCCGAGAGAGCCAGCCAACTTTAGTAAGTTTTAGAGGTTCTCCTTCAGGCTAAATAACACATGAATGAAGGGAAGCAATACTAACAGCTAGGCACTTTTGCAAAGGATGTCTTTTCTAAAGCAATAAAGCAGTTATTACAGCCAACTGAATATTTCAAAAGAAGTAACTTACTATCATCTAGCACCATTTTTCTGTTCATATGCTGCTCGTCAATGTAACATGTGTCTGCACACAAAGGTAATCATCACTCCTAATTTCTATCACCCATTGTCAGCTCATCACTGTTGGCCAGCAGATCTCTTCTGTACAGTTGTAATGTTTCAATCGGTGGTGTGTTACTCATGGTCCTTGTGTATGGCAGGTGGTGGTGTTTCTGCTGATCGGATGGCTTATATGATTGACTAACTTGATGGCACTAGTTAAAAATTTTACAGGATAGACTTTCTGAACGGTGTGCTAGGTGAATTTTCAGGCTAAAAGTTTGGTTCGGGGTAGTTGATAAGCTAAGGAGGGCAAAAGATCTTCAGTGTTTGCAAAATGCCTGGGGAACACATATGAATCAAAATTCTGTGTTTGGTGTAATATGGGAAAGAAAGCGCATGGGATAAAGCTGCATCCTGGTCACCAGGCTTTGCCACACCATGGCCTTCACTATCACAAAGGAGGCTTATTTGGAAAGAAAACACAGAAAGCCTAAACACTGAGCTACAACTGGCTGGCAGTGGGTTTCTTTCTGTGGCCATGTGCCAACTAGTAGCTACCAGAATGTAAAAAGCACCTCCAAAGGGCACTACTGGCATTTCAAGGCTATTCAAAATGTCTGTAAAGTGACTCTACACCTCTCATGTCCCTGGTGTAAGTCAGCCACTTCTCTGCTGCATTCATTGCACTTACACTGGTCTGCGGTCACTGTGAGATAAAGATCTGCCGATAGCACACCTTCAAGATTTTCACCGGTACTAGCAGAGTTTTAAAGTGTCACTTCGTTCTCCTTGTTCCTATTTTTTCCTTTTTTAAGGTATTTCACATAAAATAAAAAAAAATGTTAGCCAACACTGTGGAAAAGCCCCAGTGCTCCTTCCACCCTACAGCTGAAAGGGGTTCAACATGCGGATTACAGGCCCAGATTAGAGGCTGAATTTCCTTGAAGACAGCAGGTGCTCCTACGCTGGGTTGCAGCCTCTCCAATTTCCAATAGCTATTTTGTACTACCTCTGGCTCTTTCCTCTCCACATGGGAATACAGCCTGGTTTCCATGTTTCTCTCCTAAGAAGTATTCATTTTAAAGAAGACTTGTGCAGCTTGATGTTAGGCTGAGAAGACTGGTCAGAAATTGCTGCTCAAGGATGCCTGTTATTTTATAGCATTTTCTTTCCCCCTGTAACACAACTGGATGTTTGAGCCAGCGGCGGGAAAGACCATCATCTACCACATTTGTCACCAAGCTTGATAGATAGTATTCCCAAGCCAATGCCATAAATGCTGTTTGGAAATTGCAAAGCCAGGCTGCTGCCGCTGCTGGTCTGGCCAAAAAGAATTAATTTATAATCATGAATATAAATTTCATAGATAGTATTATTGTCATTCTGCTTTTGAGTTATAAGACATATGGGGAGTGGCTTGTGGAGCAGAAGCAGTGTCACCATAATTCAGTGTAATTCCGTTGACAATCGTTCTATCTATCACGCAGATATAAATCAATCAATTTCCTACATTAAAGGGACAGACCTCACCTCTCAGAAGTTGGGGGAGAAGAAGGGGGGTCCAGGTGTTATTGGCTATGCTGACTAAGGCTGGTTTTATTGCAGATATCAGCCCCACTTCATGAATGTATTTCCACTGTACTCTGACCAACTGAATGATGTTTTCCCATGTGGCTGCAAGCACGTTTTTAAAAAAAATCACACATCATTCATTCAGGTCCATCTTCCATCTCTGCTGCCCTCTGCTACACATTAAATTACTGGACTTTCTAAATGAATGATAGTTGACAAACTACAGTAAACTTACTGTCCTGACTGAAATGACATTAATTCAACTGGAGCCCAATATATTCAAAGGTCTCTCTGAAATGCCATGAATTAGGGAGCAGATCTTTTCTATTAATGTGTCTTAGTCCCTCCCAAAGGCTACCTGCCTCAGGGAAAAATAAAAGACAGTAGAGCCTCAGTGCCACTGAGCAAGCATGTAATGGCTTTGCGAGCACACTGCTGGGAAGAAGAATGCAGGACTCTCAGGAAGTAATAGCTTGCGAGGGGAGGAAGAGCCTCTGCGACCAACGCAAAGGCATTTTGGAAAGCAGAGAGTTATACAGTTAAGCAACCTATTGTTCACCATAATGAAAAAGCATGACTATTCATGAGTGTGTTACAGTGTGTAGTTTGCCAATTACCCAATCAAGCGACATGCTCATTCAGCCATGAGTGAGGGCAGTACCCATAATATTTTATTGCTATTAAGCCTCAACTTTGCATGTTTTTATATAGACTATAGGGTGTTTAATAGCCATGCAAAGCCATGACTTTCTTGCATACATTACAGATGGGCGTAAGAGGATAAATCCTACTGCAAGCTGCCCATGCTAACCCTTCCTTTATAATTGAAAATATGTAGCTGTGCAACATTATGTCACTTGGAGTTGTTTGAATGGGTCATGTATGCAAGATCTCATTCGTTTTGTGAAAATGTTAAAAAGCTCTGCAGGAGATAGTGTCACAGAGTCTACTGCAGGAAGGGAACATTTGGGTTGAAATAAAGATGTCATTTTTTAAAAGTCAGGAAGGAAAATTATGTTTTTAAATGTCCAGAAAAATAAACAGTAATCCAATATGGTAAAAGAGAATGAGATGCTTTTCGCAGAAGGATATTTAAATACATTCCCATAGTTTAGTGTCATCCATTTGGTTTTATAATTGCAGGGAATAATTTTTCAGATACTAATATCCTCAGAGCCAGGGTCAAGCTATGAAGGCTGCTTTCACTCTGAAACAGAACCAGGGAGATGTCTGTGTGTTCTGACCTACCCTCCTGGTTCAGCTGCATGTGAGACAAGGACATATTCCCAGTCTGAACCTGGATCAAGTAACTTTGAAGTTTATATTGTTATAGTGTGAGGTTCTGCTTTGTGTCCACTCCGGGTCATACATTCATGTTTAATTCACCAGTAGCCTTACACATAGAATTGAAATGCTAACTATTTATTTATACTCTGGTATAAAGATGCATGTTTACATTTGTTAATTACTTCTACTTCTGTGAAACATCTGTGGTTTGAGGTCCGCCTTCCTCTTCAAGAATGGGGCAGTTACGATACTTGACTTTTCCTGTAATGCCAGATTTTTCCTGCTCCTTAACAGAGAGGAACCACTCAGTGGTGTCAACTATTTTTTGACTTTGATAAAAACATATTGAGAGTCAAGATCATCTCTTAATAGTTCACATTTCTATTTAATAACCTGCTGCAATGTGAAAAGATAAAACCATCATATTGCAGTTCCAAGAAGTATTATGCACTGCCATCCTATCTATTGATGCACATCAGACACGTCCATGTTATTCCATATTCTGTCCATTCCAAAGAAAGGCTAAAGGAGACAGAGGGTGCAGATCTTGTTAGGTACAGCCTCTGACACTATCACTATCAATTGTCTTTTGCTAGCACTGATCATCACCTCAATTATCTGGTGTCCAGCCTACCTGATAGGTTTTTGCAAACTATAACTCTTCTGTCGATGAACATGGAATAATGACAGCTAGGGGCAGATGGACAGAATACAAAAGAGATAAACCTAAAAGTATTATACACATACACATACACATACACACACACACAAACATCCGCCTGTGTCTCTAAATTAATCAAAAGCTGCAACAATTCAGCACATCCCGTTGTTCTCTTAAGATGCAACATTAGAGTATACAAACCAGAAAGAACTGAATTAAAAATGCCCTCAATGGTTCTTTTTCTTTTCCTCTCTCTTATTTCATTCTCAAGCCTGTTAAACGTACAAAAGGTCCTGGAATACAGCAGAATGCAGTATCTAAAAACACACCTGGCAAATAATGTTTGGCAACTCATTCAGAAACCGTTATTGTATGTTTAAATAACAGGAAAAGAGAACGGGTTGTGTAAAAGTATGTTTGGCATGATTTTAATTTAAAGGATTTTTTTTTAATAATTCCGACACCACGAGCTTGAACCAAGGACTGAAAAAATCAAACAAGAACTTGTAGATAGCACGCTGCCATTGTAGCTGTAAATTTTTACCCGTGCAATATTTCCCACAACATGAGAAAATGGATTTTAGTGCAATATTAATTGAAGTTTTGCCAGTATAAGGTTCATGAGGTTAATTTGAAAAGAATACATTACCAATATATTTATAGCATTTAAATAAATTAGGATTACACTTCACACATCAATAACAGCTGTTAAATAATATTTTTATTCTATGTAAATTCTATCCATTCATCTCTGTTGTATAACAAATGACCATAATTATGGTGCTTCATTGGTAGGAAGGTCATTGGTAATCTTGTAATTTCTCATTGGTGTAAAAAGAGAAAACAGAACTGTTTGTGATGAATGTATTCAACCTTTTGCATACTTTGGTGCTTGGGACTATGCATTAAAATGCAGCAAGAAATTAAGTTCTTCACTTACACAGCATTTTTAATCTAGTGCTGTTGATTTGTTATAACTAAGGCATTTACAATGCTTTCTCAAGGGACTTTTTCCTGTATATTTTGTATTTCTTCCTTAGAAACTAGTAAGGTTCAAACATTCATGAAATTCCTCCCCCCTTCCAAAAAGCCCCACCAGAGCCAGAAATCACAAACTCAGAATGACTAGAAGCTCCAGTCTTGTCTTTTTAACTTGCAGCCCATATATTTTGGATTACTGAAAAATAATCAAATCAATGATGTCTCAAAATCGAGTTGTAAACAACACGTGAATAAGTGTGAAAACAGACTACTTTCTAGTAGTCTCTGAATTGAGATTACTGAGATGATAGACTTGTAGACTGAGATTTTTTTTTTTCCTAGTTCTGTCTCAGTTTTATGCAGAGATTTGCTTCTTACTTTCAAAAAGGGAGGAATTCCAGTGTTTCTTAGAGGGCTCAGGATACATTTAGGAAGATGCATTTCCCTGCTCTCAAATAGATAATATGATTCCTGTAAGAAAATCTTCTGTATAACTTATTAAAATATACAATATATTGTCTAATTAAAACCCAAATTTTTGTAGTTGTCATTGTATAAACACACATTCTGTTTTCTAGTGGAATATAGAGTGATGGTATGGCATTTATATATGGGAAATGAAGACAGTATATGGATTGCTAATTCATAGAGAGAAAAACGTTAGAAGGAAGAGTGCCCTATACCTGGAGTATCATTGCAAAAACTGATGCTGAAAAGGTCCCCAGAAGCAGGGATTCATGCAAAGGGAATTCTTTTTCATTAAGCTTAATTTAATCCCATTATTCTAATAAAGTGTAATCAATTGACAGAGAAAATCTGAAGGTCTAGTTCAGCTGCTGATTAGAGTTTGGTTGTTTTTGAGACAGTGGATACAATAAAAGAGAAGTAAGTTAATAAGCTTTTGGTCCGCTAATCCACACTTCCTGGAGTGAGTTTGAGTTTTGAAGGAGGGCAATTTGGAAGCTGTCTTAGCATAAATCTAAAGCAAGTCTGTGGCTGTCTAGGGGGAACAAGCCCCTCAGCATTCACCAAGACACGCTTCAAGGAGATTCTACTCTTAATCCAATTTACTCAGCCGAATAAGTCCCACTGCTTCAGCTTGCCAACAAATTAAAATCCAGCTTCATAAAAACACCTTGAATTTGGAAGGTATTGGCTGGCCTGCTAGACTTGAAACTTCATTTATTCTGGCTAACTTCTCAATTATCTTCCCAGCAGTGGAGATGTGTAAAAGTGCAAAAATCAATAGGATTCTATTCCCTTTCTATTGGAAAGGGAAAAATTAATGAGATAGGACACTCTCTTAATCAGAAATAAATGTTTTAATTCAGATAATGACATAGTTTTCCCTCGCTGAAGGATGACAAATGCTGGGCTGCACCCCCAGCAGAAGCAGTTTCAATTTTATTGTAAATATAAAAGGTATTGATCGGTGAGATGCACAAACCCTATTGCTTACAAAAGCCATTCAGGGGGACTGGGAAAACTATTAAGCACTGGGTCAGAAATCAATAAACAACACTGAAATGTAGCAGAGGTCGCCCTAAGGCTTCGTGGCATCTTAGAAAGCCAAGTGGCAGAAATAGTGACAGAAATGTCTCTTGTGGAGCAATGTTAGGGATGAAGGGGTCATGCGTTTAATCTCTTCGGAGCTTTGACAGGTCTGTGGAACAGAACTAATGTAGTCTTTCCTCGCTCCCTTTGATTTAAATACATGCTGATTCATCCGACAGCTGAGTGCAATGATTGTTTTGGGTCGTGCAAATACATTGGCTCAGAAAATATTGTAGGAGTATTTTGGTCCTGCTCTGCTTATGTAAATGGGATTTTAATTTGAGCTTTGTTTGTCCTCTTTAGAAAAACGCGAATGCAAAAGCACAAACAAAGAAGTCTCTGAAATCAGGATCTTCTGGCATGCAATTTTAAAGACAAATTTAAAGATAACATTTAAAGAGGTAAGATGTAGAGATAAAAATTAAAAAAAAGAAAACAAGTATTTTTGCACCATAAAAGTTATCCAAGATGCTGTTTGGAACAGTATAATGAACAGCTTATTTTTTCCTTTCTGCTTAAAAGACGCTTTCGTTATAAAAGGTTACTTCCTCTGCCAAAAATCACTTACCATCACTGAACAAATCACAATCACCCCAAGTACTTGCTCTCTGGTGGTCTTTAGTTTGAAAGTGCCATACCTGATCCCAGCCTGAATCTCTTAAAATACACTGAGGACCACATTTAGCATGCACAGCTACTGCTCTGTAAATACACAGCAGAAACCACCTAGAATGAAGAGAAACACCAGCGAAAGCAGTGTCTGTTCACCAAGGTGGGAGCTGATTTTTCACAGACGACAATGATTTGAAAGGCTTAAAGCAGAGTATTGAAACTTTTAACAACATCATTCCAGAAGCAGAGTCAGAGCCAAAAAAAAATAAAAACGAGTGACTGTACCTTCTGCTCCGGGAAATGCAGCTTCCCCCTTGACATAGATATGATTATAAGATTGGTTAGGGTCAGGTTACCCATCAGTAGGTGAAGTGTTCAGGTGCTGAGGATTTCAGTTTCATCTCACCTCAGATATTATGTCAGCTCCATGTCATTTTCATCACGGGGAATGATTTGAGGGCTTGCTGTGTCCCCTGTTATTGCGGTCACTTGACCTCAGATGTAACTTCTGTTTAATACCAGCATTTTAACAAAGCCTAGGAGTAGCACACACACGGTGAGCCACCACTTGACCTTTCCCTGCCTGGAAGACGCCAATTGGCTCTGGCCTTGGGTTCCGCTGCCCCCTCCATTTGCAACAAATGAATGTTAAGGCCTCAATGAATTGGCTCACATTTGAAGTTATATTTTTTCATTGCCACAAGCAGTTTAAAATTGAATCCCCTTTTTATATTTTGTCCTCAAGTAATGGTATTTTTCCTGTTGCATTTGGGTTGGGAGCATAGAAATGGGTTTGTTCTTAAAAACAATATTCAGCTCCACCATGTGCTAATTTTAAGCACATGGTATTAAGGGAGGACATGTAAAGAGCAAAGTGCCTTTGCCCTATAAAAAAGATCACTTTATGTTTCGTAATGAAACTGTTTCCTCTTCTTTATTAAGCATGCCTGACTAAATCTGGAAAGTAAGTAGAAAAAAATTTAAAACCATTAGGAAGTATATGTTACTTTTAGTCACAGTATAGCAGGTTAGTAATACAATGCCCCCATCCATGCAAATATGTTGTTATTACTCAGCAATTCATTAATCAATCACAGCTCATGTCATATAAACACCTTACTAGAGTGGCTTCCTGAGATGCGGCCAGTTTAAGTGAGCTTTTCACATTCGTTATTATTCTGACTGCGATCACTGCTCAAGCTAACAGCCATTCTGGGGATGCCTCTCAGAGCTCCTTCTTTTTTAAGTGCACCCTCCCATGCTGGACAAGCCACTGTGGTCGACATCTAGGTGCTATTAAAAGGCTGATCTGCTTTACTAGAATGTTTCCATGCCTCCTTGGTTACAGGAGTGAAGTAAATGTTTATGAACAAGGAGATACAGGGAGAGTGGAAGCACTTTTGTTAATATGGTGCCAATTAGTAAAATTTGGCTGAGATTAGTAGCCTGATTTTCAAAGGTACGATACTTAGGACCATTTGAAAATCAGGTGTCTGAACACGCATTTAGGAGCAGCGGTAGCCTGTGACTGCAATACCACACCGTGACCCCAAAGGAGCAGACCTAGAGTGCAGCAGTGGCACCCGTGCTTCAGGCAGGGCTGTTCAGGGCTCGCTCTGGCCCCGTAGCAGCCCAGTGCGTTTCTGGAATGCAGCTTTCAGCTGGGGTTTCATGCAGAAGGAGCCCAGCTGCAAACTCCAAGACCGCTCTGCAATGCCAACCAAGGCACTGTAGGTGAAGGAAGCTTCAAAAGTGCATTCCTGATCCAAAATTAAATGCTAATATAGGTGCAGCCTCACGCTACTTTGCCAACACGCCAACGTGCAGGGACCAAGGACTCCATGGACATTCAGCTCTAGACTTCTCATATTACTGGGAAGAAGTCTCTAAAACAGTATATGCTGAGGCGGTGAGAGTTCTTTTGATGACGCAGATACCATTACACAGGGAAGATCACAAGGCCTGTACAAGCCACCCCGGAGAGCTTATTATCCAGTACTCCTCACTAACTGGGAACAAATTCAAGCATGTGAGATGATAGGCCCATAACAAATGTTCTCATCTCTGTTACCTTCCTAAAAAGTACTGAATTAAATTAGTAATTATCTTTAAAATTAAAACACAAAATGCAGTACGCTGTCTTCTGAAAGGAAGGCATAAGATAGCACAATCAGTCATTCAGTTCAGCAAGCAGTCTGGCCTCCCTCTCTTTACCCTAATGAGTACTCCGGGTCTCTCCATAATCCATCTTCATATCCCTATTATGCCAGGCCCACCAAGCTCTCATATATAAAACTCTTAAAAATAATGGCTTAAAAATATGGCAGTTTTACCAGGACAAAAGCATACTTTCCAAAAATTCAGATTTCCAAGCATCCGCTTGACTCCAGATGCTAAGGTTTTCAGAAACACATTAAATGTTGCATGACCAAGACAAAATCATGAAGGCTGGAAGTGCTGCAGTTGCTAGTCCTGCTTGGAAGATTTCTGGGCTGGAAGCGTTTAGCGTAACACATACTTTATTTCCTTGGGCTGACTTTTAATGAAAATCGCCGGTAATGGGGAAAGAGAGACTGACAATGACTCATGGTCATTACTAAGATCCTTCAAAGGCATTGGAAAATACCACATTTTCAGAAAACATTTATAATATTGGCAGTTTTTCATTAAATGCACTATACTGTTTGCTTTTAAGTTATCACCTTATTAAAGTTATCTTTTATGCAAAATAAAGTGACTGGGATAATTCACACAGTTGGGTTTACCCTGAGTCAAAAAGAGAAGGCAGGGCAAAAGGGCTAAACATCTCCCACCTGCCACTGTCTAGTGAACACCATCACCTGTGTCCCAAAATAAGAGGAGATTCTGCATGGTCCCTCAGCAATATCAGCCTGGCCTCCTTGTCAATGAAGTGTGCCAACTAGCCCACCTAATCCTTTAATTCTTCTTTAATTCTAAATATTTGCTTACAGCCTATCTTTCCAGTATGGCTTGTTCAGTAAACCTGTGGGTTTCTACCTGGGACAGCTATGCAAATGCTCTTTTCCCAAAGGAATAATAAAGAGTCACTACTGTAGGTAGAAATTCTGAGAAGAAATGAGATGCTGTCTTGTCCGTCTGACATGGACCAACGACCAGTGTGAATAGTCTCTTCCCTCTGTAACTAATATGGACCACACAGCTCCCTGCAGCAAGAGCAGTTCTGCCTGCATGCCACAAAGATCAGTTCATTAAAGGTTCAATATAAGAAACTTGAAATATAGTACACCATTAGAGGCGAGCTTGATAATTCCTGCCCCATACATTTTCTTTGCTTTTTAGCTTATCCAGTATGGGACAAAGCTCTGAAGAACGGATTTTCATGGCATAAAGGAGCAGCTGAACATTTCCTCTTTGGGAGTATCATGTACAACCCACCACACACTATAACTGCCCAGAGAGGAGCCTGGGGAAGGGTTTGGGGCAGAAAGAGACAGCAAAATTCTCGTGTTATACCAAGCTGGAAAGAAGTCAAACCTGATACTATGTCTCCTGCTCCTCCTTTTGGGTCTTTGTTTTTCAGACGGGAACCCAAAGACTGGGATTCTCCTACTAAATAAAATCCTGATCAATGCATTTAATAGCTGTCCTATGTACAAATATTTCTTCAGATTTATTTAATAGAGAAACCAACTGCAGATTATGATTTTGCTACCCTTATCTTTCATAGAATAAAGAACACTTAAATCAATAGCCCTTAATTAGAATAACTTGGCAGGGGGAGCGTGTGTAGAACAATACAGGGCATTCAATAGGCTCCCGCTAAACTGAAGGTCCAAACAACTATTTCCATACAAGACAGGAAAGCCAGGTTTTACAGAACAAATGATGCCTGATATTTCCCTGAAAGACCTTAAGAAAATGTGCAGCTTTGACTACAGATATATCCTCCTTCATGGCGGTGTTCTCATGCTTCACCCAGCCCACATTTGTCACCCTGAAGTCCAACCTTATTTACGGCACTAGTGATAAAATTTTCTTTAAATTTAATGAGATTAAATATGCCCTTCTCTTGCATTAAATGAGAAATCTTAACAGTGCATTCTGGAAGAAGGACAAATTTAAGCATAAGCTTAGACTTAAATAATTTGCTGAATTAGCACTTAAATCTTCAGTCTTCTTTTAGTCTTTAAGGGCTGTGCTCCGACTGTACAATGGTTTCAGTGAAGAAAACCCAATTGTCAGTAGATTAAGGAACATCAGAAGCAGGACTGTGGATTAGCTACAGTTTATAGTCCCTGGTCTATTCTTCCACACTTTTTCATTTTGCTACTCTTCAGATTAGAGAATACCACTCATTCAAAGTGGCATTTATACTTGCTATCTTTTCCATAAACATTGCCAATTATTTAACTTTGAAAAGGCAACAGTTATAAAGCACTTACTGAGATCTTTAAGGTTTTAAAATGCAACTTAAGTCCTGATTTTGATTCACTCTAATAAATTAGCTATATTTCATCTGCACATGTAATGCAGCCTCTGCTGCGCCGTAACACAGCAGCTGCTTAGCAGCACTGAGAACAGCCATTTAGCAAAGTGAAGAACACTGCTGAGCTGACTTGTGAGGCAGGGGACAACACTGGGTGGGATGTTCAGGTAATGTAATACCTTCCTACTACAACCATTTATGGTCTAGATCTTCATTTTCTTGGCTGGAATTTACTGGGTCCAGTCCTCTGAGCATTTCTGCTCAGTGGTGGGGATGTGCTGGGGGCAAAGGGAGAGTGGCTGCAGTGCTGCTGAGCTGGTGGGAAGCCCGTTTCAGAGTCCCCAATTCCGGCAGAATTGGAGAGATGGCAACGACCTCTCGGATATGTCACCACTCCTGTACTGCAGCAAAGCACATGGCTCTCTGCCTCATTCATCTGCTCCACCTCAGTACTCTGCAGTGGTTTTTGTTTAATAATAGCAATAGAAACTTCTTGCCAGCTCCATAGTACCGCTCCTGGTCACACCCAGAATATTCTCTGATTTCAGGACTGGCCCAGGTCAGACCCATTTACTCTTATTTTTAAGAACTGATATTACCAATGGCAACCTAAAGCACAGAAATTGTAGGTCACATGGATTTTAAGTGGTGCCATCCCTTAACAAAAAATCCCCATTTTATTAATTTATATTGGAGAAGTTAAAGGCAGGGGTCAAACATCTTAAAGGATAATGCTTTGCCGCATGCCAAATGGACCAACCCAAGCCTGACAATGTCTGCAAATGGGAGACTCACTTTCTAAAAAAGCAGCTAC
>NC_138827.1:23177430-23644930 GCF_965183815.1 Platalea leucorodia | reverse complement strand
ATATGTCACCTCTTTAGGAAGAGGGAGTCGCAAGCTTTGGTGAGCCTCGGGGCTCTAATAGGCCTGAGCAGGTGTTGGAGCCGGGCTCATTTCACAACTCAGTGGGGCCTCCAGACACAGAGTCGCTGCCGTTCCCAGCCGGACCGGGATGAGTCCCTGCCTGTTGTAAGAGGCAGGACTGCAAACTCAAAGAGACTGTGGCCTTTTTGTGTTTGCTCACTGCAAACGTAGGGGTTAATCGATAACCCAGCATAATCTTTTCAAGGCTCCCCGTTTGATCCTGTTGCATTTTGGCCGCATTGTAAATTCAAATTTATCACTTGATAAGAACAAGATATTTGAATAAAATCCCATGATATAACAACCACATGTAATTTGCCGGTGTGCAGATTGTGAGGGGAAAAAAAATTTCCCCTATGAAACCCTTTCAAAATTATCCAAAAGAAAATGAAAAAAATCCTAGTATAAAAACTAAAATGCAAATGCTCTCTGTAGAGAATTATAAGCAGGGCTGAGCATGAGACCAAACTAAAATGTCTTATCACAGGTAAATAAATGTATGTTTATTCATCAACTGTCTCTGTCAACATTTCTTTATGCTGTTAGCTGGGTTTTCATTAAAGCAGGAAGTATTAATTTAAATTAAGCAGAGCAAGATCTTTATTATCAAAGCTACAAATAAGTCGGTTAATTCCACTTATATATTTATAAACACTTATCTTTCACAGTGAATGTTTTCCATTGGAATAATTTTCAAGCGGTTAAAAACAAAGACAGAAGGGAAACTTGCATGAAGTATTCCACATCACATTTGCTGTGCTGTTGTTTGGTTGAGCTCTATTGGAGTCTAGTATGCAGGCACTGGAGCATCTACTATGACTGTATAAAATGTGTTTAATTGGCATGAAAAGGCACTAACAGAGTGCTAGTGGAGTTTCCATTATCTGAGTGGATATCTTATTTACTTTAGTTGAGATGGAGGACAAGACGAAAGCGATGGGAAACTGTGTGTGTGTATGTGTGTACGTGTGTGTGTGCTTTAGGGGAGGAGTGGAAATCACACACGCTATAAAACCCACAGCATTTATAATGCCACTAACCTCAAAATCCCCAGGAGAATGGTTTGCAAAATGTTTTCCTAATTATAATTTTGCAGATTTATGTTTAACACGGTTTGCCAGTTGTGAAATTGGCAATGACGATAATACAATTTGACGGGTATTTCATGTTAAAAAATATGCATTTTTATAACATACTTTCCCCACAAGCAAGCAAAAAAACCTGATCTGAAAGGGAGGTTTTATTTTTTATGCCACCCCATACAAGTAGCCTTCTGCACATATACATGCGTGCATGCTTTCATTGTAATTTATATAGGAGACTAGCCCACATTAAGAATTGATGTGGTACTGTATATGTTGTATTACAGTCACTCTAGTGAGTCTATGAGATACCAGCTCCCTGCTGAGTACATACTTATGTCAATATTTCTGTTAATTGTTGCATTACAAATTGTTACATATCCCAGTGGTGGGAGTTCACATTTGTGCCTGCAGTGGAGCTGACAACACCTACACGCGGTCCCGGGAGGTTTCAATATATTGTGGGATTTGCCTTTTGAAAACGTTATCGCAGTTTATCCATCCAATGTCATTCCACTTAGCACTAATAAAACAGAACCCTGAACTATGCCATGGTGAGGTGTATTCCCCCAACTCCCTCCATGCACCAAGAAAACACTTTGAGCTTAGAGCATCTGCACGACATTACGAAACCAAATCAAATTAAGTTTGATTCCCTTCTAGTTTTTGCATTGTTATATTACATGATTTTTTTTCCTAAGTACCAGCCTCTTCATGCTGTTGCAGGAATTCATTAGTGGTGCATTGAGGTTATGCAGATTCCTAAACAGGTCATACTCAGTAGAGGAGGTATTTTGTTTGATTTTTAAAAATAAATGGCATTCATTTGGCAAGATTCAATAGTGTTATTGACTTCAATACATGCAAGATTTGCAAACACACATAATAACAAAATATCTAGATGTAACTTTATGCACTGGTTACTAAAGGGATGACCCTATGAGTTGACTCCACGAGCCACCAAAGAGTTGATCACCGCAATATATCCTCACTGCACCTTGCAAAAACCAGCTATGGGCAAATAGCAAGACAACACATTTTTGTAAGATGAACTTGGATAAGCAGCACGAAATCGAGTTTGTAAGAATGTTAATATTTACTGTGCTCTCCAATTCCTTTAATTTCTTGTACTTCAATGAAGCAGAACCTTTCTTGTGTGAACTAAAACAGGACAGTGAAAATTCTGTCTCTAGTGACAGATACATGTGATTAACAGGCAAATTTGCTGTCACCAACTGATCTGACAATGAATTTCTGAATCAGGGTGGCAGGTTAGCCCTTACTCAGTGAAAAAAAGGCATGCAGCGGGGCAATGCATTTGTCTTCTCTCTGTCTTTTAGAATCCCTGAGATCTCTAAGGGACCTGCTGGAGCTCCACAGCCATCAGAGGGGAAGCCCTGCTCCTCAGCATTCCTCCCAAATCCCAGCATCCTTGCCAGCTTCCTGCCAGTGGGCTTTACTGGGGGTACTGGGGGAGGGGACTGGTGGTTCATTGCCCCTGAAAACCCTCATAAATAGAGATTCCACAACAAGGAGACTCTGTGCAAAAGGCTAATTACAGCCTGGGGCTGCATTAACCTTTAGTGTGGGTTCCCCACTGGGATCTTTGTAAGACTGTGTGTGTGTTTGTGTGTGTGTTCACAGGCTTGCATATGCACACACAGACCTTCTCCCTGTCCTTTATTTTCCCATTTTCCTCTGTGTTCTCCCATATACAGATTTTGGACGTACAGAAAACCTTCTTCACAGTCCAAGGATTCGTTCAGTGGGAAAGTCAAGGAAGGGATCAGACCTCCCCACCTCCCCTCAGTGTGAAACGAACTGGCTACAAAATTCCCTCCCTTGATGGAAGCTGGTAGTGCAAATTCAACAAAGACAATAACAACTGGCTTGTCTATGGAAACCAGCTGGTACAAAACTACGCTGTCATCGAGAAGCCATCAAATTCTCTTTGGAAAAGCAAACAGAATACAATTAATGTGAGCCAGGTGCATTAGTAAATATTATGACAGAGGTAAATTTATTACTAAGAGCTACCAGTGGTCTTATAGATAGTACGAAAGCTTGCAGAGATGATGTAGAAATTCGGACAATTCTCTGTGCTTTTCGTGGAAAGCTACTGTGAGTAAGTAAAACTGAAAGCAAAAGTTAGGAAGATTTAACTGAGTAAGGTTGCTGCTGCAAAATGACTATAATGGAGACTACGGTCGTTCCAACCTTGGAGATCCTGTGAGGGAAAATGCTGTAACAAACCTGATTTAAGGGCTTGCCCACACCATAATCCAGCTGAGAGTGAAAATACCCATGAAAATGTCAGTCTATATCAGATCTTCACATATTTGAAAGTTCACAGAAAAGTTACCAAAGTCCAAACACAGCCTCACCTAGCTGACGACAATAACCTGGCATCCTGCAAGCTCTCAGGGTACAGTGTTGCTACCATAGGGACTGTTTTTACTTCCTCATCAGTAGATGGGGAGGGATATGCATTCTTATCCTGCTGGATCCTACCTAACAAGGAACACTAGTTACTGCTGGTCCTGAGATGCTACTGTCTCAGTGAAAGAGTGTCAGAAATCCAGGCAACACAGCAAAGTGATTTATTTGAATCCTTCCTGCAGGGAAATACACAATGAGAAACAGCAAGAAACCGTTTCATTCCACTGAGGGTTTTTACTGAAGGGCTCCCCAAAGGACCAGTTTCTCCCCATGTTTTAGTCACATTCATATTTAACCATGGAGTGACTTAGTCAGACAACAGGGACTCAATAACCAGCAAGATTCAAGTGAAACATCTGCCCTCTTTCAGCACAGTGGGCATCACAGTGCCCACCACCTCTGTGTCCAGATGAGATCTGCTCATGGAGGAGCAGGCAGGGAAAGCAAGCTGAAGCTTGTCACCAGTGCTACACTGCGTTGGTGCTTGTGGGCAAGGGGGAAAGGCATGTTGAAGTTTTTGACTACAGTACAGTTGCCTTGGATGCATGGCAAACCCCTCCAAAGCCAGTCTATTGGCAGTTTAAGAAAACCTGGAGGCCACAGAGCTTTTCTGAGACCCAGCCTCTATTATGCGTGTGAAAAGCAGATTCTGTTTGGTCCTTATCTTCAAAATGTTTCAGGGATGTCCAAGAGGGTCTGAAGTGCTAAGACACAAGCCACAGTCAAGACCTTCACTTGCACTCCCATGGGAGCTCTCCCAGCGGGCAGGTGAGGATGTGGCAGTATTCCCACCACACACCAGCCCAAGTCTCCGGACACATTCACTCAAGATAGATCTCATCACCTTTCACTTCAACTGCAAAGCAGACTTTTCTGGAGTTGCCTTTGCAAACATTTATCCCAATAGGTAGTTTTGTGTAATAAAATAAAACCTCAGCAAAATAAAAAAGCCTCCCATACAAACGATAAATCCTTACCAAAATCAGGTCTGCCACTGAACATCTTCCTCTCCTCAGAGACAGGAGGAGGGAAAAACACATGACAGATGTTAATCACCTTCTTTAATGAACTGCTTGGAGATATTTAAATACAGTGGTGTTGATTGTGGTATAAGAACATATGTACAATAGTATAAAACAAAGTAGAAACATGATGTATTATTAATACACGATAATTCCTTTACATCTATTTAGAGGCATGGTGAAGGAAGAACATACTGTGTATTCTCACCGTAGCTCTTCTTGGATATAAAGAGACCCTCTGAAGCAAATTCTTCAGCCTACTATACTTCAAGAAATAGTAATCTAAAGCATCAGACATTTCCTATTAAAGTTTTAAAAACATAGCTTTAAGTCATACATTACATTGAATGCTTTAATATCTCATCTGATTCAGTAGGTTTTAAACCCCACAGAGGTCACATTTTGAAGCACTAGTCACTTTTTACAGCATCTCCAAACATCAAATAAAAATAAAAATTATTAGGAGGAATAGAGCCATCTGTAGAGGCTAATAATGTGTCAGTTTGATATTATTATTAATAATACTATTATTTCTGTTTCATATTAGGGAGATCATGATTGCTAATGGCTATAAACTAGGAGTGATAGCCTTCATTCTGGCCCATCTGTGTTGCAGCCAGAGCGGCGTGAGAGGATCCAGTTGCAAAACAGTTGTTTCTCCTGACCCTATTTGGTGCCTGGCTTTATCCTTGCGGCTAATCCTAAAGCCTTGGCATGCCCAGCTCAGGTCTGTGATCTAGTTACAATGGCCTTGGGCTCAAGCCCTGCAACAGGCTTTAATGGTCTTGTGACCAGGTCAAGGTCAACCACATCGTGATCAGGTACCCAAGACTGATTCGTTTAGATGCATGGTACAAGGTCCATGTAACCAATCTTGACTTCATTGGCCATGGCAGGAAAAACTGTCCTACCCAACCTTTGGAAAAGGGTTGTGTTTTCACAACAGAGTGATTTAGGTGGTAGCTTGCTATCGCTTTAGAAATAAGAACGCAAGCTGCCTTCTTGGTTCTTATCAAAGGTTTCCTTCAGTCAGCTCAGCTGTACATCACCTCTGAGGCTTGGACTAAGAGGTGGTTCATAGGCCACTAGCCACAATGCTTCTCTGTATACTATGCCTTTCCCATACGAAAACCACTTGGACACAAATCTCCCTGCATTTTACATTTCTGGTAATGTGACGGGTTCAACACTTAACTGTGAGCCATTTAAAAGGATAATAATAGTTAATTCAACCTAGCTTCAAATATTATGATAAGCATAAATGAAGCAGTGCCTGTTGTCAAGAAAGTGCTTGAGGAAACACCACATAGACAGCTCTAGTTTAAACATTATAGCAGTGTAATTTCATTAGCTGATTAAAACAGCAGTATACTGAGCAGGCAGTTTCCTCCTCTCTAATACCAAATACATACAGACAGCGCTCCCTTTTCGCCTCTATGTTACTGTTGTGGGTCATATTTAGTGCTGATGATTTGTAATTTATCCAACAGGTACAGGCACATTTCCCCCAGGTAACATTTGTAAACAGAAATAAAGCTGGTGGTGTATTGTTTGCCTCAGAAAGTCTGCAATTCTAGTGTGTCATAGAGTAGGCAGTGATGTGTAACCAAGACCAGTGATAAAAAGAAACTGCAATTGTTTTTTTTTAAGGTACAGCTCTAAAACTGTACTATGTGGATTTCCATGGTGTAGCAGCACAGACAGAAATTACTTTTTTCCCCTCTATCAGAACTAGTTATCTGATTCTCTTTTGTTTCCCTTATTCCAATGTTCAGTTGCATTTTAGTGTTCAGAGCTATAAGGATGCATTGAAACTTATGGAGCCTGACATTTTAACTATCTCATCTTAGCATGATTCATCTCAATTTACTTTCTTCAAAAATGTAGCCTGGAAGAATATGAACCATTCTGGGGGCTTGCTAGAAGGCCATAAGCTCCATTAAAGTGTATAGTACCAGCTACCTTCCAAAGCGGGTTTGCTTGTTATGGGTCTCATCCTGCAGAAGTAATAGGTGCCTTCTGGGAAGCGCGATGTAGTCTCAAAGGTTGAATTCACAGGACTGGGTGGGGAATTAAGCCCTGAATCGAGTCCTCCATCCTCACAGTGTTTCTGTGCTCTGCTGTAGGAATAGCAGAACAAAGAAATTCACGGTTGTTTCTGCTCTGCATTTGAGTGTTAAGCAGAGCAGAGGCATCTCAACAGTTAAATAATGAGGAGATTAAAAAAGCCTCAATAAATTTGATGAGTTGATATGAGCAAACAAAATCATTCGTATGATATTACACAAGTGTCTGTTTAGAAAACACATGATTTTGGAACTATGGCCACAGTCTGACAAGTATGCTGGGGCAGATCCTCTGTGTGCATCAAGTGTCATTGCTCTACTGAAGTCAACGGCACTGTGACAACTTATACCCACGGGCGCTCTGCCCTTTTGTGCACAGTTCTTGTAATAATCAAATTGCACCACACACAGAGCCCTGGCTGCGCGACCATCATGGTGTAAAGTGCTCTACAGACAGCAGGCTGGACCATGGCCCATTTAATTGCCGGAGGCAGAGGTTTCGATATTGAGACTTGACTTTCATTTAGATTTCATCTGAGGTCTGACTACAACAATATGAACATAAACTTTAAACATGACTCATTCAGGCACCTTCCTTTCAGCACAGAGGAGAGTAAAACACTGAGCAAACCCACAAGCAAACAGCATTAAACAGCATTAAGGGGCTGTGGTGGGGAATGGGAGGGCAGTGTGCATGGAGGCACACAACTGTCTCCCGCAGGAGTTCAATGACACTTAGCCTGGCCTGTTCCCCTTCTGCACTTGTAGTCACTGATACAGTGAAACAATAATATATCAGTAGACCTGACCCTTTGGCCTTTATGAGTTATCTGTTTTAGAAAGATGTGAAACCACCTTTTATATCCAACATAATAGATATTTAGACATTGTAGATCAATAGTGAACAAGTTTTCTGGTTATAGTTAATGGGTGCCAGAGGGGCATTCTGACATTGACCTCTGACACCCTTGTTGACAAGAAATCTATAGAGAAAAAAAATAGGAAAGACTGCCAGGTTTTAAAGTTATGAATATAGATCTACAGCAAATAATGGTAATTTTCATTGAGCAGAAATTTTTCATACTTTGTTTCAGATTAATTTCTCCAAAATCCTTAATTCTGACCAATGTAAAATTAATAACTGGCCCTTGGTGAACATGTGAAAACAACTGTTCAGCTGTATGACACAATTTTCCATTTGTTACTCATATGATATTGTTCTGCTGTCAAAGAAGACTTTTCCCTTTATAAAATAGGCTGTCATTTATAATTCCAAACCAGCACAGATTTGTTAAACAGCCACATCATAACGGGTCTGGATAGGACGAAATACAGGCTCCTGGTTCTTGAAAGAAACTAATCTAAAATGATTTTTAAAAGAAAATAAGTTTATAGGAATTTAACATTATGATTTCTTACAAAATCAGTTGCTAATATGTATTGCCATCAAAGCACTAAAATAAATCCTTATTCCTTAGTATATCAGATACTTTAGCAGACTTCCCGTGTAATTAATTGATGTAGCGAAAGACTGTTAGCAAAGGTGGCAACAGCTATAAGTATAAAATTACATCACTATATCATATATTTCATGGTACTCAGTAAGAAAGTTATATTCACCAGGAGCAGTTTAACACAATCAGAAAAAGAGAGCTAATTTCCAGCAGTCTGTTTTACACTGCAGCACAATCCAGCATGCCTCCTGGTAATGAAATTAGCTCTGTCACGTCAAGTCAAGATGAAATCCATGTGAAAGGAGGGTCGCCTTCTTTCCAAAGCATATCCCCTCCAATGTACCTACTGTATTATTATGTCACACTCCAGTAACGCCGCACTGAGGTCTCCGTGGCCTTCCTGCAGCTAAGCACCATTGAAAACACATTTGTCCTGGCTGTTCTTTTCTTTTACCCCTCCTCTCATCTTGTGCAAGATGAATCGCTGCTGGATCCAGACCGACTCCGAGGGCAAAGCCAGGTCTTGAGGAGGTAACCTGCCTCCTACGGCTTAAACATTTTAATTAATTTTAACACTAATGCACAAATGAGAGTTAATCACTCTGCTGCGGTGCTTTCTAATTTACCAAGTTTATTCATTAAAACTTTCCCCACTGAACTTTGATTGAATGTCATGCTTTTTAAAAGGCCTCCCAAACAGCCTTAAGGCTTTTAAAACTGATGTCTCGGGCGACTGCTGAAACACTCTTTACAATTTGCTTTGCAAGGAAGAATGTGAAAGTTTGGTGGGAGAGGGATTGAGAGATGCAGTTAAAACAAGGTTACTTGGGCAGCTTAGTAACAGGGCTGCTTGGACATACTCCAGTAAACACACATATGACTAAAATTATCTGCTAAACATAAAAGCCATGTCTTAACTTTTACAAATTCTACACCAAAACATTTAACAAGCCTCACAGTATAAAACTGTCCACATGATCATCATGCTGGCTTTTGTCATTTAGTGCACGAATGTAATATATGCTCTATGACTATTAATTTTATGAGATTGCTTTAGATTATACTGTTACATGTTTTATTGCTGTGCTATATAACAAAAAGCGTGGTGATAATGTTATTTGTTTTAGGTAATATATTTGCAATGTGTTTGCTAATCTAATTATTTTAGAATCAATATAATAAAACCTTAAGTACACAGTTTGGTCTATTAATTGCTATAACTAAAATCTGAAATTTATTGTTTAAATGGAGGTTCTTTATTTCAAATTAACTGAAGCAAAATGTAATCTTTACCTTTTTAATTAACTCTGTTCAATATTAGGTAAAAAAATACCTCACATTTCCAGTTTCTTAATGAAGGCTGCAATCAGAAAAACTGACATTCAATCATACATTTAATTGGCTTTTTTAAAGTCATTTACATTACTTGGATCTCCAAGGAAGTTGCAGTTAAGAAAAGATCTTCTGCACATAGTTTTGTGGGAAAATTCACTCAAAACCTAGATACACAACACTTTTACAAAAATACAAAAACCCCTGTGGGCATGTCTGTAAAGCTATGTAAAGCAAAGTGAAAATACTTGTTTATTTGTGTCTCTGTCTACCTATGGGCACTGGGAACTTTACACAGCACCTGGGCTGCTTAGGAAGATTCTCCACTGAAGTCTGCAGTATCTGTGATTTCCTTCAGCAAATGCTGTGGGATACACAACTCTGTTTATTCACGTTTTCTATTACACTTTTCTGTTTTATTATAGTTTTCTTATGCACTCTTCCTTTATTTTGGGAAGCAGCTAAATTGTCAGCACAGATGGTCCCTTAGGACCTAAGCTGTTCTAAGCATCTAAGTCATTTCTGTTAGGCAGACTGCTTCATTGTAAAAGCCCCATGACACCGTGGGTGGTTAAGTTAAGAAAACTGCCTCAAGTGTCTCTATTAATACCAAATTCCTGCTTCTGTAGCTAGTATGAGCTCAAAGTTTACTCAGGCAATGAAAATGTCTAGCTAGAGATTAAGGCTAACCTTCTTCAAGTTTATATATCACAGCCACTTCTATATTTGAACCAATTTTAAATGTGAAAGTACTGTGATTCTTACCTCTTCTATTCCATTTACACTTCACCCACTGCCCTACCGCTTCTCCTAACATTTGTCTGGGATTTCCAGTAGCCAGTAGCCACAGCTCCAAAAGGCCCCGTGGGCAGCCTGGAAAACTGTTTCTCGTGCATGAAGAAAATGACTGACATCCAGTGAGTCTAAAGCATTTGGGACAGGAAAGCTTCACGGCACGTTTTCAGGACAATTGATTTACACACGAACAGCATGCCCAATGTGACTGAGATGTGATGGATTTACCAGTGCAAACTCACTGCCCAGGATGGGCAACAAGACCTGGGTACGTCCTGCGTCCTCCTTCCACATGCCCAGGCTGGCACATGGACTTCTGTCTGGGAAAGCCAGCACGAGATCAAGGAAATACCACGCCTCATACTGCAGATGCCTGTCCACTTACATTGCAAATATTAAGACTGTCAATCCAAACCACTCATGAATGCTGTCCATAGGCCACAAACCCCAGAAAATAGAAATCACTCCCTCCACTGTTGTTGTCTCACTGCTTCCCCATCGGTGACGAGTTCATGTCTCCAGACTGAGGAACAGATGAGCTGTTTGAGCTGTGCTTGTACAGTCTTCTTCTGACCCACAATTAGGGCATCTAAGTACAGCAGTAATACAGCATCCACATTCTCAACTTCCAGCACAACTGCCTCAGACTTCAGCCAGCCTCTTATCTTTTGTTTTGCCTGATCTACCTGTTACATTTCTGACCAAGAAATTAAATTCTGGGAAAAGGCATTTTTAACAGCCTTCCTTTTGCAGCTGGGAATTCCTGCAGATCTCCTTACATCACTCTTTCAGCACACTCTTGGGGTAACTTCTCACTTGCCTGAACTGTGCTGACAGTTGCACTGTCTTTTTCAAAGTCAAACCAAGTGTCACAATTTTTCCTAAAACTCCTCCTCTAAAATTCTTACACTAGTGTTTCCTTAAGGACATTTTCCTCTGCTTCTTCATATGTTGATGCATTAAAAGCTTTCTGCATCTCTTTATGTTTTTGTACAAACACACCTATTAGTGTATTGTATTTTTGGATGGAAGTGTTCATCAACTTTTCAGTAATGATTGCATAGTTTTTCTCATCTTCCTAGGAAATTTATGAATCGATATTTTCAGCTTCATTGCTGCTCAGATTCTGTGAAACAATCCTTATGTTCAGATCTTTCTGTGGGCTCATCAAACCGAAAGTCCTATTGAATTGGCTGCATTTCTGTTTCTACCTCATTATGGTGGGTGGCACCGTAACACATGTATAATTGTAGCAGGAGTCCTTTCTTTGAATTCCAAACAGGAAACTTTATTAGAATAAGAATTACAGTCACTGACTGAATTACTCCGTCTCCTTCCTCCCCTCTGTAGTGCTTAAATCTAAAACCTTTCCAGAGATCCTCCTCTTAACTTCCTGTTATGGATTTAAGCAAAGGCATAGGTCATAGTGACTATCTAAAATAGTAATATACCAACTATGTACTCATTTCCATATATAGACGTCATATTTAATAAAATGGCTAGGATGGAAACTCTACCTCAAATATTAATTCTTATAACCAAAGACCTACAACAACCATTTTTCTATAACCCGTGTAAATGCCCCTGTCCAAACCAGAAGGAAGTTGCAACCTCTGATGAATATGCCTCTGCTCAATCATGTCTGCACAGAACATCCCTAAATTAATTTCAGATAACAAATAATATGTTTGTAAAAATTAGACTTTGCCAGCAAGCAATTCACAAACAAACAAAAAACACTACTTTTCTTTAAATACATTAGTAGTTATGAATAGCTAACCTAGCTCCAGTCATTACCTAGCAATGAAAAATTGACAATAGAGTTATTAGGATAATATACTTAATTAATAGAAATATTAAAAGATTCACCATTAACCTGCATTTGCTCAGAATGCCAGAGGGGTGATTAGTTAGAATGGCACAGAATATTTTATAGTACTTACTGCTCTTATAAGAAGTCAGAGAGAGGAAAATGGAGATCCATGCTGCTACTGGATTTGAAGTATGACCTTAATGGTATTCAAAGTTTTAAACAGGAATGAAGATAAAGAGGACATGGAAAAATTATACCTTGAACTTACTAAAGGGATTAGGACACACCAAAAAGATACATTTTTTTTGTAAGAAAGATAACTGATATTTTAAAATCAAGTTGTTCCAAAATGTTTTTGACTGGAAGCAACTATCCATCTTTAACACTTCTCACAGTTCAACATCTGTCCATAACGATCAAATTTTTATCTGAAAACACTAGAAACTTCTCTTAATCATGCATCAGAGACACAACATAAGATGCATAGAATAATTCTGTGAGTCAGTCACAGACGGTCTGGAAACCACTGTTTCAGACAAATAAAATGTGTATATATTTCATTTATCTGTACATCAGCAAAGCATAGGTGTAAGTTCATATTAGAAACTGTTTGTTAATCTGTAGAAGATGAAGACTAGTGGGGGTTTTATAAAATGTATAAAAATTTCGTTCAAGGAAAAGCAACAAAGAGTTGGCAAGAAGAATCAGAGAAGCATATTGTAGTTTAGACTGTAGTTTAGACTGTGGCAGACGGATGGATTTTGTGGAAGCTGGAATTGTCAATACAGAGAAGTCAACAGCTGAATTCCAGAAGGCTCAAATGGGGCTGGCCTCAATGCATTTCTCTCTCCCAATAAACTGACGTGCTTTGTCTCCTTTTGTTATATAAACTCAGAATAGTTCAGGCATTAATAACGGTACAGTTAAAAGGGAAAAGAAAAGATCCCACACCTCATTATCCGGCTTCCTGTTTGAAAGATGGTGTGAGACCAAATTAGTGTATGTTTAGAAAGCACACTGTAAGAGTTAAGCATTGCAATAGAGATGCTAATTTAGAATTAAATAGATCACTGGGAACCAAGTTCACCAACAATAAATCTGAATTCAGTCACCTGGAAATCCCAACAAGGCTTTGATGCTATAGAAATTGCATGGATTCTTCTCCCTAAATGTCTTCCTGTAGGCATGCAAAATCGCTTAAAACTAATATGACAAGCCAATATATGTTGTTTCCTTGCAAGGTGAATAGTGACTCATTAGGGACGGCTATAAATTGCTAGTCTGAATTGTAACTTTTAAAACTCTAGTTTCAGAAAGGAACCTCACACACAGATTTAAACTTTACAGCTTCAACATCGCTTTTGTTAACTAGTGTTTACAAAATAGTGAAATAAACAGAAGTCATTGGACCCCCACCCCAAGCTCTGCAACAGCACATATATGCAACACAGAGCTGAATGGATGAGAGATTGAGAAAGTTAACAAAACCCACATTTTCTTCCTTAAAGAAATATTTCCTACTGACAGATTTTGGATTGCATGCTCTTTGAAATACTGAAGCTATCACAGCATGTTCCCAGAGAAAAAATATAAAAAGCTAGTAGCAGTAAGTGCAAAATATGTGACATACATACAGACAAATACATCTCTCTACATGCATACATCTATAAACACACCCACAAAATGCCATACAAAAACACACCTACAAAAATAATACACACCTCAATAAAAATATTTACGAACAAATAATTTAATTTCTTGGGAAAAGTCCAAATTAAAATATTCTTGGTCATACTCAAGAAGGACTGCTTGGCAAGTCAATCTTGTCCTCAACATGCCTTTTAAATGCTCTGCTACTGTAGGACTGTCTGGGATAACTTGTTACAGCAATCTGCATAGACGCTCAAACACTGGAAGGGGAAGTGGAAGGAAAGAAGGCTTTGGAGAGGAATTCAGGGGGCTACTCTGTGTTCATCCAGGCTATAATTAGCAGTGTTACATGGTCTCAGAACCAAACCAGAGTTTCATTTTGAGCTAGCTTTAAGTTAATTCAAGATAAATAGCAGGCAAATTAAAGAGATTTTTAAGAAGAAAGAGAAATCCAGTGAAAGGATGGACATAAGTCACAAAGTTTAGATTAAGGTCTTGATTTTGCTGTATGCAACATCATACAGTGAGGATGCCGAATCATGAGTCTGGCTTGGATTATCCAGACTTCAAACAGAAGAGGGTTACTTTTTTAAGTACTTCTACTTCCTACTGTGTAAGTAACATCTCTCATCTTGCAACAGCCCTAGGACTGATGCATCAGACTGCAACTGGACACTTTTGATTATATGATTTTTATAGCATTATTCATTCAAGTGATCATAAAGTGACAGAAGAGTCAAGAAATGTTACATCTAGACACATTGAACTAAGAAAATGTGGCCCCTATCGAGTTCACAAAAAAATAGGATGGATTGGGATGAAAGAGCTATTTCTTATTTTCTCTCCTGAAACACATATAAAACATACAAAAAACCCATTCATTAGAGGTTTCAAAAACAGAGGCAGTGTGGGTTCATTACCCAGCAGGCTTGAAAGAACTAACACCAAGTAAATTTCTGATTAAGCCAAAACAAGCTGTAATCTTCAATTGAAAGCCAACACATAAAAGCCTCAGACCTCCTGGTTCTCTAGAATTTTACCAGGGGTCCATAAGCTCAAATTAATAATTTCTTCTTCTTAGTGATGACAAGTCAGAAAACAGAAAAGAGAAAGAAAAAAATAGAGGGAAAGGGGGAGCCTCTTCTACATCAACTTCCTCTACTTCCTATGGGAAGAAGTACTCACGGAGTACTCAGTGGTCCGGGAAATTAAGCCATGCTTTTTTGTGTCTAAACATAGAGTTAGAGGTGAGGTTTCAAAGAATTAAAAATAAAAATATTAAGCCAGAATTGGATATCTTCATTTACCTTTTGATTGCTTTTGCCTACCTCAGCTGTTACCTAGAGTAAGCAGAATGCAGGTATAACATGGGACTTGTGACCATAACCTTGGCTTCCCTCTGTAAAACAGTGCTAACACCATCTCAAAGGAGTTCTGCAACAATCAAATGAGGAGTTCTATCTATTTTAACAATGTTATAAATATTTTCAAACTTTGTTTCTTTTTTTAAAAGCCAGTAGTGCATAAAAAAAAATTAAGCAGAAAATTAATTTTCCCAAATGTCTTCAGTAATTGGACAGAATTTCCAGCAAGTGCCAGATCTTTAGAATTAAAAAAATGTCTCCTGATTTTAGCATTATAATCCAAAAATTTTCATTAGCTTCTTCAATTCATTTAATATAATTTACCCCTCCCTACAAGTTTTTAGATGATGAAAAGGATTAAAAATGATCCCATAACAGTCCGTTCAGTATTTTACATTCACTGACCTTTTATGTAATTTGATATGTTCCTTTGGATGTCTGTTCCAAGTATGGTGGGTGAGAGCCTGATTTATAAACAGTGTATGCGCACAGGATTTTTATGTACTTTGTTCACACCATCAGTTTTTTCTGTAGTCATTTACAGTCTATTTGCAATTCATTAAAGTACTTTTCTTTTTGTTAAAATTGCCTTTCTTTTTTTTATGTTTCCATACCCAAGTAGATTTCTTTCAAGAAAGGGAGGTCTTGAAATGCTGGTCTTGTGATAGCTGTTATGGGATCCCTTGCTTGTACTTCATGTTATGGATCTCACAGCTGTAGTAGAAGGGGGGCAGATTTGCTTTGAAGGAGGTTTTTGATAAAAATCCAGCTCTTTCCTTACCTTTGTCTTCAATGTTAAGTAATGGAAGACCATTCTCGCCACCAAAATTGAAAGAAAATAGCTTTGAAAGAGCAGATTCTTGGTTCTTCCTCCGGATATCCATCAGGCAACACAGGGCAGTGAACCTAAGCGATGGTCCCAAGTGCACAATGCAGCTGGAAATCTGATTTCATTTCACCTGCTGTTGTGTATGTGACAGTGAAAGTCCTCTTGAAAGCAAAGCAGTTTTGCATGGCTTACACTATGCTCTTGTAAACAGTAAGAGAACACTATTTTTATTGGGAACTTTGGAAAGTATTTCCTTTGTATGTCTGATTAATATTCAAGCTATATAACTATCAGATCTCTTTTTCCCTCTGTAAGTATCACTCCAACAAAAACCGAATCATACAAATTTCAGCAATGATAGATGCACAAGAAAACTGGCACAAACAGAGAAGGACAGAGAGCAGGCAGTGTATAACACACGTTTTATGCTCTAGTCTCTGGTACAACTTGATTCTGTTCTTCAAAGTGGAAATTACCTTTTAGTGGCTGTCATTCACTTTCTGCCTCCTGTTTTCCATTTCACTTTCTGAGCTATGTACATAAACTTTTCTCATGCTTTAGTTTTTATTTTTGGTACAGTAGAAGGGTTTTTTCCCTTGCCCATAGTAAGACTTTAAGAATAGTACAGTAGGTAAAGACTGAAAGACCCTAAAAACTTAAAGCTTCTACTATTTTCTGCATAGTTAGCAGCAGCTAGGTATGCAGCTTTCCCAGTGCGTGAGAAATGGGAATCTTTGTTGGATGAGACATGGAAGGAGACTTCTAGGAGACACATACAGTTCTCGCAAGGTGCCAAGGCTGGAATTTAGGGTAGCTCAATCTCAAAGGAAAGAAGGCCCACCTAACTAGTTGGCCAACCTCTAAGGATTCTGGGGACCTAACTGATAACATGCAACACTGTAGTGTTTATGGGGACAGTCCCCAAACTGCTCACAGATGCAGCCATGGAACAGATTTGGATTTCCAGGAATGGAAACATCTCAAAGAAGAACAAACCACAGAAATAAACCACCAGACCCCACTGTGCCAGCAGGAAGTTTCTTCTTTCAAAGAGAATAGATTAAATTCAAGGCACAGCACAAAAAACATTTTAGAAAACTCTGTTTTTCCTTCCCAACTCCCTCACAGCCTCCCACCACTGAGTGTTTCTCTGCCCTCTGCCTCCTACCAACAGTATCAGAACTTCCAAGAAATATTTTGCAGGATTATAGTGAATTCAGTCAGTGATACTCACTGGGATAAAGCAGCCAACACTACAAACTTTTGCTGGAGTAACTACGTCTATTAGGAATGTGATGAAGAAAGAGACGATATATGGTAAACAGGGCTGTGCTGACAAAAGCCTCTACGCAATACACAAATGGAAAGAAAATTAATACACTTTTAAGTAACAAAGGCAATTCCTCCTCTGTCACTAGCACTTTGCTCCAGTTTGGTGCTCTTTTCCTTCTGAGCTCATCTATACTCTGTCTTTCTGCATTCAGCCCCAGCTATACAAAATATAGATGTATTTTGTCCCAGACAATCACAACTACCATCTTTCCTCGGTGACTTTCTTTGTATTTGGTTGGGTACAGGTGTGCTCTGCTGAGTCTGTTTAGTCACCCTTGTGCTATGAATTTGAGGTATTCTGTAGCCTGAGTAATGCTACAGCACTAATTTTGTTAAAATAAAAAAGCAAACAAATAAAAAGAGCAATACCACTGCTAAACATTTGTACTTCTGTGTACCTGTCCTTTAACAAAAGTAGCATATTTATCAGTGCCACATATTTCAAGGGATAAAAAGACAGTCTTTTGTTTCTTTGGATATGTCTTATCTTTAAAAAAAAAATCCAAATACCTCAAAATATTTCTATCTTCTTCTAAAGATTCTAAAGGCTCATTTTTCTCTCAATTTCCTTATCTGCTTGTGCTTAGTGAGGAAGATGTACTGGATGAGGTGGTAAACTAAGGCTGGTGACTAAATGCCAGACACCCAGGGGGAGTCAGGGAATGCAGTGTCATTAGCTGCCCAGTAATCAAAAGAGAAAGCAGCTTTTAAGAATTTGTATATGACCCAATTTTCTGTTTCTTTGCCACTGGTACATGTCATAATTTTCCTTGAGCATAAAACCTCTGGTATGAAAACGTTCGCTGGCAGGAAATCTCTTTTTGTTGTCAGTTACCTGCTTTGCTACTCCAATCTGAGGGATTTCAGAGAAAAAGAATGGTTTCTTCCCTCTCCCTAGCATAGCAGCTAATGCAGAATGTTTCACTGGTCTGTGAAAGGCTTTTTCTCTATCTGTGGGGAGTATTATTTCTGATCCCCAATGTAGCAGTTAATAAAGTCTCAATAGTCTTTCCACCATTTCCCTCAGCACCTGTTTGCAGTCCTAAAACTCCACTGCTCCTGTCACTCTCCAGCCTCTCCAATCTTCTCTGCCAAATGATGTTTTCCTTAGCAGGAACTTCCAATGTAGCCCCAATTGTTTCTGTTTTATTGAGGGATTCCTCCTGAGTGGATTTTTCGATAGCATTTTTAACCACACCAGCAGCCACGCTCCTCTAAAGCAAAATTATCTACAGCTTCCCAAGATTTAATAACAGTAAAGTTTTTAATGCTATCTTACTGAAGTCCCCTGAGCCTGCAATAGGTTCCTTCTCTTAGTATTCCATTATGTCTGACATGCTCTTGCCATCCATGGAGAGAGATTGGATCTTGTACTCCAAGCTTCCGACTATCACATTTCCTCCCTTTTCTAAAACATATCCTGCTCTTTCCTGGAGGTCATTCTGCCTCTTCTCAGAATGAAGCTTGCACACAAACAAGCACACCGTACAGAACAAGATTAGTCAAGAAATTTAAGTTTGAAGAATTTTCATTTTTTGGCAAAGGCAAGTATTTTTAGAATATGTTTTAACTTTGGGTCCGACTGTTTGCCCTCTCTCTAACAGTTACGAAAGCTGTTTCAGAATGAGATGTTTCTCAGTAGCACATGCAGGTCTCAACAGGATGGGTAACATGTGACCCTGATCGGGTGTTCAGATGCAAACCAGACTCCACTGGCAATCATGGAAATCAGCAGTGCAGGGAACACACATTGACACTTCCATGCATTACCTAATGCACAAAATTAAGATCTTAGGAAAAAGGGAAAGGCTCCATGCAACCATGAAAACATGAGGTTAATACCCAGCAGCTCAGAATTCAAATCCTAGCTGTGTCAAAACCAAGCAGTGATGGTGCTCTCAGTAATACAGGTTTAAAGGAAGGGAGTAAATTGCTGTCTGCACAAGCATAATTCGGAGTAAACAAAGGCTCAGCTGATAGGAACTTAGGCTATGCCAAGGTGTTCTAGTAACTACACTGGGTAGGGACTTGTGTTGAGAGTATTATCAGCTGGCTTCCATTAACTCGGCAGGTAGTAATGTGAGAATACAAAGAAAGAGAGTTAGTTCACTAATATTTGAAATTCTCAGATAAGGAGTAGTTAGTGCTATTAAGTGCTGTACTTCTACTCTGTCTCTGAAAGATAAATAAATAATATAATGTATAAATAACATAGCATATACATTTAGATATCTGTAAATAATCAACAATTTAGAGTTATAATCTGCCACATTTCTACAATCTTCTGCCACTTTGTCAGTTTTTGGTTATGTATTTATTTTCAAAGCGGAATTAAGACCAAATGTTTGGACACATTGGTTCCACTCATAAGAATGTTTTTACTAAGCTCAGTTCTGAATTCTGATGGTTAAAAATTAGATATCTACCTTGCTGTTGGGCCTGGTGATGAAAGGATCATCACCTGAACCAATAATTGTTATCTTTGCAAACCTCAGCGCTTACACTGCTTGAACAGTGACAAAAGGTATAAATCACCGCCAAGGCTCCTAATTACTACCATTAGCAGTTGGTTTGTTATCCTGTATGTGAAACACTGATGCCACATTGTAAGGACAATAGCACAGATCTGGCTTGCAGCCAAGCGTTGTGTGCACTTAGCATAACTATATGCTATATGCTAAGCACAAGGCCAAACAGAGCCTCCAGAGACTCAGATTTTGGGGACCCAAACGTATCCTTAACATGTTCATGTTGTTTGCTTTTTCCATTTACTGACATTACAAGACATGATGGCTTGCATTGCTAACTGCCGACACTAATTATGACATCCAAAAATTCCAGTGTTTTCAGAAAACACAGCATCTCTGCATAATCACATAAGGATGGTTACACCATCAACAGTTGCCAAGTAATATTCACTGTATGTATTTATGTATTGCCACTATCATCTCTATTATTCTAACATGGCAGATACCAACTGTTAATACTAGCTGTAATTTCTGTCATGTTCTCTAATGTCTGGTAGGTGTATTTATTTGTTTAGCCTCAGAATAGAATTATCAGAACTCATAAATTAAGAGTTACTTGGTGAAAAAAATACTAGGGCAGCTGGGAATTACCTGTGTTCATAGAGAAAAAACTGTGTTGTGGTAATCTACCATACAATACAGCTACTACAGTGCATGTAGTACTTCTGTTGGATGTATTTACATTTTATTTTGCTCAGCACTGTATGTTTTCTCTCTGTTTGACTCTAATGCAGTTATAGCACTGGTAACAACGATAAGAGAGGAAGTGTTTACCTCCTCTAGTAAATATAACATTGTGGCAAAACCACTGCACTGGCAGTGCTTTACCTGTGCTGTTGCTTTCACAATTCGAGTTGCAGGAGCATTAGCAAGGCAGGGAAACCTCGTGTGAAGAGCACTGGATTTACTAGGGAATCTATGCATGGAGTAGCTGAAGTATTTAGATGTGTGTGCCTCATTTGTGAGCATTCAAACAATCCTAAAAGGAATAAGTAAAATCAAACGCACAGCTATCACCGTATTGTGAAGGAAAAGACGAATGTATATGATAACTGCCGAAGTAGATTGACCAAAAGCTTATGCATCTTGCTTTAAAATTGAACAAGAGTACTTTAAAATGCTGCTGTACCACACCTTGTCTGCAGAAGAGGACTGCTGACTCTGCGGTTTTAGAGTAAAGATGGAGCGCAATCTGTATGCAAATGAAATGTTCATATGGCATATAAAAGTAAAATTCAATAAAACAAGTTTGCACTGAGCACTGAGATCACAGAAATTTGGCCATTCTTTGTCTCCTCACTGGATTTTTGCTGAATCAGTTTTCCACACCTCTGTAATCTCCTGTGCAGTTTATATATGTTGTGTGATTTAGCAAATAAAACTAAACAGCATCTTTACTGCTAATGATGTGAGATATAGGCTTTTACTTGTGCCCACTGCCATTTAATGACCTAAATATCTCCAACACTTTTGATAGCTGGGTTAAAAGCCATATTGATTTCCCTGAAGTTTCTGTTGCTTGCATTGCAAAGAGCTTCACTAAAAAGCAGTGACTCAGCTAGGCAGAACATAGGGCGGTTGTTAACATGTCTTGGATGGGACACTGTAGTCAAGAAATCATAAGAGTAAGAAATTCTGGACTCAAGCATTTGTTGACAACCTCTCTGTGATTTTCAATAACAGTTGGAATAGTGTGCTGGTAAAATTCAACACTGTTCAAAGAGCCAACAAAGTGGTTAAGGAGTGAAGAAAATCAGGAGTTGTACCTATTTGGAAGAAACTCAAATTCAGATCTAACAGAAGAATTTTACAGGTTAAATAAAAACATAGGTTAACTATGAAATTGCCCTCAATACTCCTATTTGTAATACAACATTTTGCTAACCAACTGCGTGTTAATTTTCATAGAATCATAGACTCATTCAGGTTGGAAAAGACCTTTAACATCACAGCACTTTACAAGCATGAATTAGTGACTTAGAGTTACAGAGGTGAGATGTTAACCACCATTTCACAGAGCAAGAACCTAAAAATCCTAGAGAGTAAAAGGCCCAAAAATTCTAACTTAGGTGACCCACATTCAATACCAAGTGGAAATTTATGAGTTCGGTCTCTCAAATTTGTTTATTTGTCAAAAGACCCTTAGAGACAGACAAGTCTTAGTTGTTCTCCTTTTGGAAAAACATGCACCAATTCAGAAAGAGAACTGAAACATTAGGCACTGCTCATGACAGGATTTATTTACCCAGCAGAGTATGTCACTGCTCTATACTCTTTTACATTCTTCCCAGATTCACCACAAAAATCTCACTCTTTTTATGTCTCTCGCTCACACACACAGAGCTTTCTCCGCTATCACATGCTTTAGAAGTGCTGTTAATACCAAGAGTGTCAAATCTTTGCTAATATGCACAGTGAATGGACCGTGCCAGCAACTGTCCCGATTGCTCCTCCCTGCATTCAAACTCAACTCACACCTTGACCAGTCTGCCATACACAAGCCAACCAAGTCAGGAGCCCATTGCATCCCATCATATCGTCTTTTCTGTGTGCACATTTTGTAGGCAATATTCCTTCTTGTTTGCATAATGCACACACCAAGGCTGCTAACAGGATTTTCCAGCAGGCATCACCAACTAATCTTGTTACATTAGCCACAGTTAGCAAACCAATGTATTTTACACCTTTCTTTCATAGTGGGTACTAATCACTATGACATTTGATGTTGTGCTGTGTTGCATCTCTTGAATTCCATGGTACATATATATTGAAGATCTATTTACCTCAAATCACCTCTCATCCTGGGTTTTTTCTGCCCAGCATTTTGCCAGAGAGACTTTCCAAGCCCTTGGGGGTATATCAGTGTGCTTTTGCCTGCTCTTGTCTTACTTGCACAGTGCCTAAACTATACAATTGCAATATATGTTGTATTGTGTAAAACTATGGATTTGACTCAGATACTACGCTAATAAGTTTTTAATGTAATTGTTTAAACTAAATTGACTAAATTTTGTTACTATAACTGCTAAAAATTCTTAATTCTGGGTGAAACTGAAGAGTCAACATTTAGAGAAACTGGCCTTCTTTAGGATTTATATAAAGAATGAACATTTATTTCACCCTTACACTTAAAAACCCCTGACTTACTCCATCCACTCAGCATTCCTAATTTCTAAGGCTCTCTCTTTGAAGCAATACTTGCTTCAATAGTTCAGATACCTAGGGCTGCTTTCACAGAAGTGGCATTTCTTCATGTGTCCATGTTTTGAGTGTGTTTGAGATTATGTCTGCAAAAATCTCTACCCTCTTCACGTTCAGTTCAGAAAGGGCTGTTGAATCAAACTCTGTGTTTCAGAATACAAGATTTGCAATTATTATTACTTTGGTTTACATTAGTACTTCAAAACGCCACTTTTGCTACCAAGGCTTGATGATGCTTGGTCCTGGATATACGGACAGAAACAGTCTGTGTGGCAGAGTACTGCACAGAGTGTCTGGGGTGAACAACACAAGCAAGCAGAGCAGGTGAGGGTATGAGCTAAGGCGGAAAGAGTTCGGCAGAAAAATGGATAGCTGAACTCTTCACTTGGCAAACCAGTATGAAACAGTAATGATTTGCAAGCATTGCAGAACAGATGATCTTTAAAGATTTAAAAGAGAATATGTTCTCTTCTTTAAAAGAGAAATAGTGACTTTTCAGATTTGAAAAAATCCTTATACTTTTGCTTGCAGTTTGTATTCAGAAATGATAACTCCAGAAAAATTCCCATCTTTACCTCTAGAGACTTATTGAATCTTGCAATTATCTGGCATCTCTTCTAAGGTATTATAAAAAAAATAGTAACAACAATAGTGGTTTTTCTATCAGCATAAATATTTGTACTTACATTTTAATAATATTCATGCCATTTTCATAATAGAAAATAACCCAATGATCTGGCAGGTTATGCTAGTCCAGGGATTACTTATTTGCAGATCAAGAAGAATTTTCTTACAGACTGGGAGATATAATTTGGAGTGATCTTTATTTCAGTATCTCTGCCTCAAATGAGATGTTGCCTTTAATCACCACACAAGGCAAAAGATATCTTCCTACATGAATGAGGAATGTGAGGATTCCCCTCTGTTTACATTGGTGCAAGCAACTGTTTTTCATTTAAAGTCAGGGACAACTCCGCTCTTCTTTTGTACCCCTGTATGCGAAGCCCTTATGGTTGACAGGACCTGCTGGTTTCTGAAACAACTATAGGACAAGCACTTAACATTGAACACCTCCAGAGCTGAAACTGCAAGCTGCCACTGCATGAGCAGTAGTCTTACCCCTGTTGGCTGAACACTGTAGTTTGAACAAAAGACAGTCTCACAGACAATCCCAAGAAAGTCACATAGATATACCCAGTCTGTGTATCGTTAGTCTCACTATTTTTAGTTAATGATTTAAAGCCCTTCTCACTCTTCCACTCCAGCACTTGCTGACTCACCCCACAAGACTCAGGGGCAGAGGGATAAACACACGTTTTCAAAGAGAATTCCTCTTCTCAGCGCTTATGTGGACCCAAATCTCAACCACTCTCTATGTCAATTAGCTTAGCATCGCAAGAGCAGCTCAGCCACCAGGCGCTCACCCCTCTGGGAGCAGCACATCAGCTATGTGGCACAGCTAGTGCCTACCTGGGGAACGAGAGCCCCTGGTGGGACTGCAGCAGGGCCGGGGATGCGCAGGCTCACCTGCTCCCCTGGTCGCAGTCCAAAGCTGAATACATCAGCTGTGATTCAGCGACAGAGGTTCAGTCCTGAAGCTCCTAAACTGTTTGAGTCTTTTTCTCACACCATGAAGATGAACCCCAAAGACTGTATTAGAGTCTCGCCAGGGAGCATGCATTATTCTTGCAAGTTATCTATCAATCACAGCTAGTTGTTGTTCGGAAAAGAGAACTGCAATGATATATATGATCCAGCATCAAGGGTGATTGAGACCTATCAATAACAGCAATATTGCACAGAACATTTTGGTCAGTGGAGAAAGAAGAAGAAGAATTTATGCCCATTTTTGCAATGAATATCGGGTGTTTGGTAATTGTGTTCAACCTGGAGTGCAGAAACAGCAGCTGCATACCATTTAAATAATGTGCCTTAAAGCTAACACTTGGATTTATTCCAGCAAATACTGTATATTTAGTAACAGCTGATAACAAAACATCATTTCCCATGCTATGACTAGTCTTTAAGCATCAGTAAAAATGTACTTAATCAATTTATATTAAATTACTGTGCAATCACCATGGCAGTTTAAGGCTATGCCTATGTATATTAGACATTTTATCAGATAATTATTATGTTCCCTTAACTTCTGAGCATTACTTGATATTTTATATCTACACATCTTGTATCTTTAAATAGATATTTTATTATACCTGGACTACCACAGTAACTGTGACTGCATTGTCTTTAAAAGGCGTTTAAAGGATGATACTTTTTAATTGTCTATGCTGTGCCTTTTGGTGTAGACGCCTCATAAAACAGCAAATGCTCTCAGCAATAAACAATGCAGAGCTCCAGAGCAGTACTCCTGTGCAGCTGGTCATCTTCCTCCTGACCATCAGCACCGCACGTACAGCTGAAGACTACGTGGCCTGGCCAGGACTCCCTGGGATGCCCTACAACCCCAACATGCTCAGGTCAATCAGTCTGGCACATGGCTTGCCCAGGAAGGAAAAATCAGCTTCAATCCATCTTTGGCTGCTGCTTGGCCTCACCTAAGGATTACGGTCAACAATTCTCAACCTCCATGGTACACTGTGCCTCTTCAAAGCACTTTACAACCTTAAATACTTAAATATGGTCTTTTTCTGTGCTGTTGCACAAGGGATGTATCACAGCCATGCTGACATGTCTCAGCAGGCCTTCTGATAGCACCTGGTGATGCAGCACTGCCACCCTCTCTTTATTCCTGTGGTACAAGCCTGCCTTCCTGATGAATGTGAAGACAAGAAATTTTGCCATAAAGTAATCACGAACCAAGTCTTTCATGCCCCATGGTTTCACTGGACTTTGAATACGGCTTTTAAGGTACCAACACAAACATTAATTTTTCAATACTTCATAAATTGGCATAGCACGGTTGCTCCCTCCACTTAAGGAGTTGGGAAACCTTGACCTTTCTCTACCTCTGTTGCTTGCTTCTGTTGTGATCTTGTGCAAGTCCCTTAATTTCTCTATATCTTACTGTCCACACCTTAAAAAAATAAAATAATGAAGCATATATGCCTGCAAATGCCATGTCTACTTATGCACAGGACTATGTATAAGAAAGTAGTATGTACTTCCTTTGTGTGTCCGTACCAGTGCAATTTTATGTTCTGATGTGAAATATTACATTTTACATTATTACAATTTTAAATGTCTGTTGTCAGGACATATTTATAATTACTGAAGTGTTTCCCTTGAGTACCCTTAGCAACTAATTTCAGGATCAGGATAAATAGAAAATAAACTTATGCTGGGCTGCGCAGACATTTATCAAATCAAATGATTACAGAAAATTAATCTTTCTATAGTGGTCTACGAAGTCACGACAAACCAAGTGCTTTTTAAATGCATGAATCTCAATGGTAAGAGGAAAAAAAAAAACCAAAACCAAAACTCCACAGCCACTCATCCAACCATATACATTGGCCCTATGAAAAAACCTCAACATGAACAATTTCCTTCTTTTTCCTCTTACTGTCTCACTAGACCCTCACTGTGAATTTCCTTAGCAAACAAACCAATTGGATGGGCAAATATTTGCTCAGATTTCAAAGTATGTTTGGTCTGAATTTTTTCAGTTGCTGTCTGTTCAGTCATTTCCTTTTTAAAACTAGGATTTTTTGAGAGACTTTAAAACACAATCTTACATTTATATGGATCACCAGAATACAAGGCAGAGGCTTTGCATACTCTTAGAGGGAAGAATTTGCCCATTATTAATTGAGATAATTTAATGACATTCAGGGGGCTTTAGCTTATCTGCATATACTTTTTTTTAACCTCAAGTTTCTTTTTAGGAACTAAATGTAAGCTAAAATACTAATGGCCAAACTTGATAGGAGATTTTGATGCTTTTGCAGTTGCGTCATTGTAAATAAGGTCAGAATGTGGCCCCGGAACCATCAAGAGCCTTTCCAATCTGCCCTTGGCACCAACAGGTGCTTGACCAAACCAGCTAAGACTCTGCTCATACATCTGTTGCTCTCCTTCCTTTGAACCCTAATCCTTTCCTTTCCAGATATCCACACACAGAGCGTGCTGCCTTTCAACAGGTGATGGTATGGATCTCTTCAGAGACATTCCATGCTGAGTATCCAGCTGTTCTACAGCGAAAGCATCCCGTGACCCTGCCACACCTGAAGGAAGCACTCCTGTGATGCACTCCAGCTCCAGCTGAGCTGGAGCAGCTCAGCAACCCAGGCCCCACCAGGCATAGGTTCCCCTTCTCCTGCACTCCAACAGGCACATTCCTGGAGCCACATATTTATTTAATGTTAATGCATCGTTGTCTTGACATTCATAATGTGCTAAGCCGGGAAAGTAATTAAAGTTAATTTCTGCTTGGGGGAGGATGAGAAAAGGTGGGGGGAGCATCCTCACTGTAAATTCTTATTCATATTTCTTTCCTGTTTTGTGATTCTCAATCGGAGTTTTCTAATAACAGATCATTTCTTTTTGTCTAACTTTAATCTGGCCCTGCTTGACAAGCACCATCCTTTTCATTGAAGGGTAAGACCACTTAAAGAAAGGCCAATAAGCCCTTGCACTGCTCAGCTGACTAGGGTGATTTGTCACCCTGTGCAGTGGTGGTCACACCAATGGATTTATCTCAAGGTAAATGGAGATGCTGAGACCTGGGACCTGGAGCTTTGATTAAGGCCCCCTTTTTGTAGTGTTGATAGATGTTGCTTGTGTTTATCTATTTGAAATGCCACTAAATCTGTGAATACAATGGAAAAAGAGAGTAGTTTGCAGCTGAAAACATATTAGTGATTTATGTTTCGCTAAGAAGCACAATAAAGAGACAGAGGCTATTAAGAGGAGCTATTTTCATGAGAAATAGTTCTGCTTTAAAACATTATCAACCACACCTTGATAAAGACCTACATGCATGCATAATCGTGTTTACTTATCCCTTTAGTTGAGTGCAATATACATTTGGAATGCACAGCCCCAAATTATTAATAAGATGGTAGACGCTTTGCCATGCAAATGCATAAGAATAGGACACTTTGCATGTTAATTGTCTTTCAGAGAAAAAGCAAGTGTAATGCACTGACCCAGGACTTCAGATGGACTCCACATCCTTTAAAACAGCTTCAAATCCTACTGACCATTATTGCCAGCATTTATTCACAACATTTTAGTAGAAATAACCAGTGGGGTGACACAAAGGGATTATAATGCATCGATATAACTTATAACATGAATCAATGTCAACAAGACGCACCCATTTAAATGAATAGGGTCAGATGAGAATGCTGTATCACCCTGACTCGTGTGACAGTTACAAATGCATAACCTAGTATGCATAATAGGAGTGTACAAACCAGTAGAGATTTGTAAACTTGGTTCATTTCAAGCAGAACTGACCCACAGGAATGGAAAAAGGAAAAGCCAACCAAGCTGTCTAGAAATAAGTGATTCTGTAGTTTGTTGTTTAATGAAAGGCATAATGAGGTTTCATTTTCTCAAGCTTGAATAGAGAACATGGACCTAAAATGTTATTAGGTAGCCAAGCTGCTATTTATCTACAATGTTGAATTAAAAGAAAAAGATAACACATTCACTTCCAAACACATTTCTGTTTACAAATGCAAAATAAAGCTTCACTGGTCTGCCTCTTATATGCAAATATATAGGCAAACTGCAATTACATGTTTGGAATTAACTGCACTGTGTTATGATTTATTGAAATGTTCTGAGGATTCCTCTTCAGCACTAATGAACAGCGGGGGGGGTGGAGGGGGAGGCTGTATAATGTGTGTGCACCTGGAGCATGAAAACTAGTACAGTAAGTGATGTACCTGTAGGGTGATACTCTGTCTATGGCTTGGCTTGGCACTGCAGTGTACTGACAGTCTAGCAAAGCTCTTAAATCTGGACAACACCTGCACCTCATTTGCTTTACAGAAGCGCCATGACCTGACTGCTGATAGTGAGCCCTCCCTTTCATCCTTAGGATTATGACAAGTTATTAATTGCCACCATTAGCTGCAGCAGCCTGCTTGAGATCTCTGCTGCTCTCTGGAGGTGAGAAACTATGTGCATGTGAATGCAGAGAGAAAAGACGTGAAGCATTGGGGCAAACAGAGCAACAATCTGCCCAAAAGGGATTGTGAGATTGTGAATAATTTATTAGAAAACATTTTTCTTTGTCCTTCCCACAGACCCACAAATCCTCCCTAAGCGCTCTTTACCAGCCTTGCAGATAATGTACTTACACATCTCAGAGCTTGCTAAATAGACTGAACAGGCCACAGAGTTCACTCTTAATACTGCTTCTTCTGAGTGCCTTATACAGATGAAACACTCTTATCCTTTCCTGGAAGTCTTTCCTATGGAATCTTTTTTGATTAGGTAGAAAAGTGAATATAAAATGACAGGTCAAGGCTTGGAAAACATTATTTTTTTCCTTTTTTTTTTGTAGCTATATGTACTGAATTTGTCAGTTCCTAGCTACAGCAGACCAAATTTCAGCATGGATTCACACCTCATTTCACCCTTCTGCATGCACTTGCTTGAAAATGCTCAACCTGTCTCATTAACATTTTCAGACATGAAACGTCATATCTCACCACCTAATGAAAACGGTTGTGGTTGAATCTGAGACACTTACAGGGAAAAGCAAGTTCATAATATGGTAGAGAGAGGAGTGCCAGCTTCAGGAACTTAATGTACAGCCACTAGCACACTATGGGTAAATTTGGGGATAAGTAAAAGATCACAATTTTCAGAGGGCGCAGGAAGGGGAGATGATAAGGATTAAATATGAACTGATGTCAGCAAAAATAATTTTGAGGGAGCTGTGCTGGTTTGGAGCACCTGAAGACTTTCTTGAGACACAGTCATGCTTGAGCATGCCCCAGGATGAGGGATCCTCTGGAGAGCGTTAGAGATCAGCTGCACCCAGGGTTCCCCTCCATAGAAAACCAGAGAAGAGAGCAAGGGAGAAAAGAATAGACTGGTTCATGTCTTAGTCTCATCCAGGTCAGGAGTTAGGATGCGACCAGTGATTGCTCCCAAACTAGAAACTCAGAAGGATTTCAGGAATATAGATGTAGTTCAGTGGTGTAAATTAAAGAGAGAAGCTGAATTGTCAGAGGAGCCAAGGACCACTTCCCTGTATTTTAGCAATCCTTTCATAGTATTTACAAGAAATCCAATACCATCATGTTCAATCTCTAATAGATTTTAACAGAATATATTTTAAATAAAATTTTTCATTTTTGCTATATCTGTCCAAATTTTTCAGTTCCTCTGCCTGGTCATCTTAAAGTGTTTCAGTGCTTGCATTTATGTGTGGAAATAAATTATATACGGAACTTACACACCTAAAGTACCACTCCTCATTTGGCTGGGTATGAAAGGACGGGGAATGCTTTTATAGCATAAAATGCCTTTTATAGGCCATATATAAATAGAATGTACTTATAATTGGGATTAGAAATAAGAGCTACCACTGAGTCCTCTCCAAGAACTATAGAGACCAAACATTTTATATTTACCATGCAATCCCATAATGGCATACAGTGTTCTTTTATTTGTTATTAGATAAACTTAAGTTTAGAAGTATCTATCTTCTTAGGTTTGTTTGTTTCTATAGTTATCTACACATCAGTATCTCAAGAGCAGCACAAGATTTCATACCTCCACATACCTTTCATACTTCCACATGAAAGCAAAATCAATGTGGAGGTACAACTTGTACAAATTATAAACTGTTACTAATAACAGTACTAAAATATATGCTAAGCCTGAGTTTACAGAAATGTCTACTGAAACTTTAGGTCAAAGTAATGCAGCCTTATGAATCATTTGGGCCAGTTCCCCTGACTTCTTCTGTGGGACACTCTCACAGAAATAAATAACATTATAACCTAAATGTCACAGAGGCAGTCTTAGGTGCTGGTCATGCACTGCAGCCACACTATCTTAGGTTGAACACCAATCCCTTCCATGTGGTTACCTTCATGTCTGCTTTGATGAGTATGAGAAACTCTTCAGTTCGAGCCTCAGAATGGGAAACTGCTGTCAAGGCAGAGGTTCAGGACAGAATGCAAAGAGGCTGGAGAGAGACTGAATTCAACTCCTTGAGCAAAAAGCTCTGATCACTCTGTTGTCCTGTAATGCTCAGCTTTTTAAAAGAGTGAAATTCCTCTTCTTTCAAAGAATATTTGTAGGCTTCTACCATTAGGGGATGATGTGAGGTTCTGAATCTTAGGTGGAAAGAAACACTTTCTTTAAGCCTAGACCCTGGCAGTTACTGTTATTTACTGGTTTGCTCAATTCCCCAACGTCCCTTGGTTTTGATCAGTCTTTCATAGTACTAAAGCACTGAACGTAAAACTTGGCTTTTCAGCTCTAGTTTGCCCCTGTACCTTTGCCCAGACACATAAAACACAGCTGTTTCTGTGCCTCACTTGCAGTCACCAGCCCTTTGAACCGTCAGGCCTAACCTCCTTCCTCCCCATCTCTTCTTCCTTCTAAGCCTTAAAGCGTGCATCACACCATGTGCTTCTCTTTTGCAACATGCAGGAATGATAACACTACAATTTTTTCATAATTTTTACATTAAGAATTACTATAAAAATGTGCAAGTTATAATTCAAATGTAACTTACAAATAAGTTACAAGAGTTTACAGAAATGGAGAAGTTGCTTTCTCAGTGTACTACAAATCTACTTTTAACTGGCCTTTTGTTATATAGCAAATTTAAAGTCCACCTATAAAATTACTGCAAATGTTTTGAATCCTTCATTTACCTAAGGAATTATGAATGGATAGAGTTTAGATTAGAGGGGACAGTTACAGACTAAATGAAAGACTGGGTTTTCACATTTAAACTCAGAGGCTTTCATTCCTAAGTAATTCAAAAGCAACTATTATAGGTTGTCTGTAAACACACAGATACAATGGAATAATCAGAGGAAGGATTATAAAGTATGAAACATTATGACAGCTGAAGAAAAATATCTGTTTTTTAATAAAGATACTGACAGAGGCATTTTCTGTTGAATGTATATATTTAGACGAGGCCTGAAGCTTTTGGTATCTAACTGCTTTAAAATCGCATCATTAATTCAAGTAATTATTTATCTCACATAAACAAGCAAGGAGCGTTCCTCCACATAAAGTAACAGTGTTAAGTATCTTTAAAGACCAGCAGACCTTCATGCTTCTGTGCCATTTCAAGTGAAACCCTATGATACCAGGAGCTGAGAGAAGTCTGGCATGGCAGAAATTCAAATGGAAGAACAGACTGGTTCTGGCAGAGAGTTGAAACTCCCCAACACCAACATAACACAACGCTGTGCCACACAGAAATTTTTAAAATAGTCTTAAAAAAAAGCTAACTCACTCATCTATGGTATGTGTGCTTGCTGCTCCTTTGGCCAATGCACTGGTTCCTGAGAAAGGTTGGTTCAGGTGTCTTGGGAAGAGGATGGTGCTGGACGTAACGTGACATGAGCGTGGGGAATTTTGTATTGACCGAGACTGTGTTTCAGTTCTAACTGTACGACAGAAACACTTGCTAAGGGCGTTTTATATAGCAGAGTGCAGTACCTTGAGAACTATAAAGTGTATAATCTCTTCAAACATTATGTTGAAGTTCAGGTTAGTCATATGAAAGCACTGGTGAATTTTGGGGATATCTCTCAGACGGCTTAAGAGATAATTAAAGTTTTCATGTGGTGTGGCTGATCCTTTCTGGGTTTCTGAGATCAATAGGCTAATACTTAGAATGCGCTATACTGTCTGTGGTATATAACATGACGTGAAATATACTGGTCTTGATCTAAATCTTGTTAGGCTACATAGAAAAACTCCCAGTGAATTCAAGTAACCTCTGCTACTTACATGTTATTCTTCAGTTTTGGGTGCTGGATGTTGCAACTAAAACGATGCTCTGTTAATACTGTTTTCTTATGGAGCACAGAAAAATGTGCTTTTCCTTACATTCATCATCCTTTGATATAACCATTAAAATATTTTAAACAGAAAAATAAATTATGTCAATTTTAACAAGCCAGAATGCTATGGTGTCCAGTACGGACAATTAACATTTTACCAGCTTCATTTGCCTAACATAAAACTTTGTTCTCATCTGCTCCCCCAAACCGCTCAGCAATACAGCCATTAGTTTTAGTTCTTAATTGCAACTGATAGTAATCATGGAAAAACAGTTAATATAACTGGAGAGCACTGCATCAGTCCAGTACTCCCGACTGGAAGCTCACTGGGACTAGGAACCAGTATGCTAGAGAACTAGCCCATTCAACAGTGATGCTGGTGATCAGGCTTTATCTGTATGTTATGACAGGTGCAGAAATACAATACAGATGATTTTATGTAGGTATGGGTGTATGTGCACATGGCAGTGAGCAGCTTTACTGCATCTTGCTCTGTCATTTTGCAGTGCTCAGAAAGGGATTAGCAAGTTTTGAATCTTAGTTTGACTCATGGTTCCAGAAGAGCAGGGGGAGAAAAGGGAAAAGCCAGTCAGAGATCTAGCAGAGAGAGGTAAATTTAGGAACCATAAAAATCTCCTTTTTGGCAAGGCTAGGAATCCAAAGCTCACATCTAACCCACAACTCTGCTTTTTCAATGCCATTTTGAGAACCAAACCTGTCTGTGATGGAGGTAGCATGTTACAGCTGACAAAGTGAGAGGCAAAGGGTTAAGCTGTGGAGCAAGCTGTGTACACACTCAAGGTATGTTTGTTTCTGTAGGAATGAATAGAGTCACTGTGAGGAGCAAAGTGTTGTTTTAACACCTATTCTCTCTTTGGCTCTGTGGCCAGTTCACATGTAACTGAGTGTTTCCACGGAGGAGGGAATCCATCTGTGTTTTCTCACCTGCAGGTGTTGGGGTTTTAATTAAAAGCTCTAACTAATATGTTGCTATTTTGTAAAGGGATGTGAATTATAGCAAAGGCAAATTATGAATGATAATGAGAGACAGAATAACTCACTTGGAATAATTTTCTGTGTGTTTTTTTCCCCTTGTAACATAGGAGAATGTACTTTAAATTAGTGTTCATGTTTGAGTATTTCATTACTCTCATGCTTTCTTTGTATGTGCAAGCAAGACAGGTATAGTTTCATTTGCATGGGGGGTTGCACCAATTTAATAAGCACAACTACTTAAAGAGCTTGACTATTAGTAAAAACCTTAAAATGCATTAAGGAAACTAGATTTCTTACAAAGAGCTTAAACAATTCTGCCTTCCAAATTCAAACACATATAGCAAATTCATTTGCCATTTGCAATAATTTGTCATTCAAGCTGCTGCACTGTGTATATACAGACACACAGCTGAGTTTCACAACCCTTACTGGACCATCCCAGCTCTCTGAATCTCTGTTTATTAGTATTACAAAGTAAGACTGAGCATAATGATCTCACTTTGATGCTAACATTAGGACTGGAAGCATTTCTGTATGTTTCGTATAGTGAAGCATGCTTTACATTTGGGAATCTCATTTTCACAACAGAATACAAATAACTCTATTATGGCTTACCAGAATGCTCCTACATTTTTCTCCATGTATCTGACATGATGGGTATGGAAGGATCCTTTTAGAAATCTTTTGTAAAGGCAGTCATCCAAAATCTCCCTAAATTACCATTAGGACATCTCTTTATTGTAATACTCTGCCCCGGATTCTTGCTTCTCCAGACCTCACAAGAGCTAACATCCAAGACAGCAAAGCAAACACACTGCCAGGGTGCCCTTAGTGCTCACTGAGAAAGCCAATGGAAGGAATGGTAAATAAAATTGACCCATGGAGGCTAACAGAGCCTGGGTCAATATCAGAGGACTCTGAGGCATTAAAGAGCCATGATACATGGTGCAAGCTACAACACAACTCCAAAAACGCATGTCTCTCACTCCCTCTCAAAATACACAGTATAGATATGTCTCATGTCTATAAAAATTACAGAGAAATAAACTCGCCATTCAAGGTGAAAGAATAAAGAAAAAGAGGAAGGTGATGAAATGATGGAAAAGGAAGAAGGACAGGCAATGGTTGGGAAAAAAATGCAGAGAAAAAAAAAAAAGAGCCAGTAGGGACTTGTAAGTGGGAAATAGTTGGTCATCAGGTGAAAGTGGATAACTAGGCACTGAGGTAACAGGGAGAGAATGAAAAAAATAAGGAATAAGAGAAAGGCCAAAAAACCAGGGAAGAACGACAGAGAAGAGAGAGATGGAAGAAGCCCATTGCCAGAAAAAGCAGCTGTTAATTATAGTTAGGTGGATCTGCTGTAGACAGTAATGTAACCTATGCTATTCTATTAATCATTAGTATCTGGGTGCCTCCAATGGCACATGAAGTATGTGTGTGTTATTTGTCCTCTGGTCATTTCTCTGGGGAAAAATGTGTGTTCAGTGAGTATGGATAGATTCCTTTTCTTCTTTCTTAATATACATGTTGTTGTGTTTTCAGTTTAGAGATGGCAAGGTCAAAGAAATACTCCTTCCCTTGCACAAATGTGTCTTTGAGGCATCAGGGAATTCAGGAGAGAGAGAAGAATCAAACAGAGCTTGCAAAAAGAAAGAGATCTTTAAATGTGTTTTTTTTTCTTCACCAGTTCCTTGGGATATTTTTTGTTCAGACTTTTGGGATCATCTCACCTAAGAAAAATAAGACTGAAACCTCTACCACTTGCCTTTTTTCCATCCTCTCCCTGCTGCTTTCATTTCACTGCGAACAGGTACACATATCAGAACTCTACTTCAGATACTTAGCTCCTACCAGAGCAGAACCTCTTGTACCTGCAAAGCTGACACTGAAGCTGCAGCACATTGGAGAATCTGGGACAGCCCTGAGTCCCGCTACCCAGAGGTCTGGCTGGGTGCAATACCACACAAGATAGGAAGATGAGACCTTTTTCCCAAGGAACGTATATATGAATGCATTTAACCTAATTAACCTCTTGGCTCTGTAACCACATCCTGCGGCAGGGCTCAGCAAAGGTCCCCCAAGACCGTCTTAGCAGACTGGCATTCTCATGTGTGTAGCACGATCTCTTCCGCGTTCATAGTTATATCCTTGCCACTGATCTGACTCCTCATCCTTTTATCACTTGTAAGTCACATCCAGACACAACTGATATAACATTGTCACTTGCACATCTTGAGGCTCTGACACAGCAAGAGTTCAAAGCACCATAAATTAACTTACGATATATTGAGCACTCTGAGCACTGTAACCTGGAAGTAGCTGAGGACACTGTAAACACAAGGGCCACTCGGCATCAGATACCAGTGTGTGACAGGCACCATTAGCAGTGAGTTTCTCCTTTTCTTAAGGAAGGTATATCACTGATCATTATAAATGGATAGTGATTGTAAGGCTAAATTCCCATCAAGGGGTTGATGAGTCATTAAAACCCCTCAAGCTTTGTTCTCACAGTTTATTGCCTCATCATCATCACCACCCCTTCATGAAATTATTGTCTTTTAATTAGCTCTAGCCCTTTCATTACTATCTGTATCATTGCAGAGAAAGAAATAGGGAAACAGCTCAAATAAAGTACGTGATTGCCCCTTCTGAAGCTAGTAATAAGATATTAGCGTAGTGTCATTTAAAATTATGGCCTTTATGATACAGCAAACTAATTTTTTTCCGAAATGAAGGAAAACCTGGATACATCTCCTGGTTCCTGTTCCAGGGCTGTAAGGATTTAAAAAGCTGAAGCTTCATTCCCCTGCTCCTGGGAAAGCCTCCAGAGGCTCATATCCTCTCTCAGCCTCTCCCACCAGCTCAGAAGGTGCTGGGCTGCTCAGCAGAGAGGCTGGTGGGCACTAGCACTGTGAGACTCAGCCAGCAGAACACTCTGCGTGGGACCATTTCAGCTGCTATATAATAACAGTATATACTCACAGATTCTGTGTCTCCAGTGGAAGATGTTGATTGGAATATGTTAAATAATAGCAACCATCCCAACTGTAGTGATCTCTTGTATTTAAAACACGGGTTTACATGCTTCATAAATTTCAGTATTTGTAATTATACGCTATATATGAACAGAGTGAGTGAAAGAGAGCATATATATTATGCGAGGAAACAGCATTATCGATCCTGTATTATACAGTGCACAAGAAAATTAGTTAACCATACAGCTCATTGGTTTAAAGATGGCAGTAAAGTTTAAAGGCATTCTGTTGTGAAGTTAAATATAACAGCCATGACACAAATAGAACAATCGCTTTACCCGGATTTCCCTGGCAGCTAAGGAATTCATGGGCTGGATCCTGCCCCCAGCATGCTGCTGCAGACCCAAAATAATGACATAGGAACACGTGGAGTTACTCCAGAGTTACACCACAGTAACTGCACCAGGAATTTGGATCCAGAGGTTTAAATAAGGCTTATGTAATAAAAAGAGAATTTATAATGGTTCCCTGTGGAGCTGGAAGGCAAGGTGAAAGCTCCATGTGCTTATTTCAGAAATGGAGTTAACAGAAATGGACATCAGCTCCCCACCACAAATTATTTTATGTGAAAGACTTTTTTTTTTTTTTAATGAAAACAGATCAGAGCAAGCAAAATTATTTACTAAAGGAGGTACTCCTGGGAATACAATCCCACTCTACCACAGGCTTCTCCATTTTCAGTCAATTCCAGTTGCGTTCCAGCTTTCAGACTACTTCTACCTGGGGTGGTGGCTGGCTGCTGAGGGAGGAGGGCTGGCAAACCACAAGCTGCAAGTCTGGTGTGGATGTTGGTGCATGGCAAGAATGGGAATGATGTCACAGAAAGCAGTGAGACTCCCAAGCCAGAAACCACATATCCCAGGTCTCATTCCTGCTTCTGCCAGGCCTTTGCTTCGTGACTTTCAATGTGTCGCTCCCTGTTCTTTCTCTCTGAGAGGTGCAAAATGGATGGGGACTACAGAGGGGATGCAAGGTCTAATTATTCCATACTGAGGAAGATTTTCTGTTTCCCTAAGAGAAAGTTCGACAAAAAACCAAAATTATATCATAGTACTTCACACTGGCCAGCCTCTGGAGCCATCAATAGTTCTACACCAGGCTGCTAGCTACATGCGGTCGGGAAGGGGAGCGCAGCAGTGGTAGTCAACAGAAAATACAAGGAATTGCAGAAATACTGGGTCAGAAGATGGAAAAAATAATAAATTCTGCATTTAATTTCTCTCCCCCCATTTCATACAAATGTGATCTAATTTAATTTCAAAGAAATCTCTCTCCTGAATGCTTCGAAAAGGTTAAAATGCAATTTTCTGAAACTAAGTTATTAGATAGAGGAATATTAACCTTTGAGCCCCATAGACTTTTACTCTTTTTTATCTCCTTTTCATTTTTGTTTGTGGGTCTATTCATTTTTTTGTGATCTCCGTCATGTTGCTAGGTAACAGGCACTTAGCGTGCAGGCATGTTAGTCTATCTGTCTCTCGGCTTAGTCTGTCTGGTCCAGGCTACCTACTTCCCTAGCGCTTGCTGCCGGCAATGCAGTCCCTTACAAAAAGCATTTATCACAGCCTCGCACAGTAATGGCCACTCAGTGGAGGGGAAATTGAGCTGACCTGAAGGCCAAAGCTGTTAGGGAGACTGGTGGGAAGGGTAAAAGGGTCACAGTACCCTTTTCCCACCCACTTAGTGGGCAGTAAGCAATAGAACAGCAGTGCCACTGTTTTCACTAACATATCCTGAGGCTTTGCACCTGAAATAAATGTTTGTTTGACATTAACAATAAAAAAAATAAAAATCTGGTTTCCTCACAGAAACTGGTTATGCTATTTAAACTTTACAAAGGTAGGGGTAGAGTGGGGAGAATGGCTTAAGATGTGATTTGTTGTGCACTCCAGACAATATAATTATTTCCTTTTGATAGCAATAACTCTTGTATGTTCCCATCTTCTTTGATTTAGAGAAGGCAGGAATCACAAAACCAAAACAGTAAGTAAGTCTTTTGTTTCCTTTGGGTCAAAAGCATCGCCTACCATGAGTACCTGAAAAAATGAGTTCTGTTGACAAATCAAATACCTAAATAAATAAATTACACCAGCCCAGAAGCTACCTAAATACAAACACAGTCTGATTTATACTTCTGAATGCTTATTGTACAGAAGCATTTTCTAACGCTAATCTAGATGGTTCTTTCAGGCTGATGAGGAAGCATTTACAAATTGAGAAACAAACTATTTTCCCATAAAAACAGTGGAAAAAAAATGGAAAGGGACTACCCCATCTCTGCTTTCCCTTAATAACCTAAACCTCAAATTTCTTCTAGAAATAATATATGTTCACAAGGGCTGCAGGACTGAAATCCTAAAGGAAACAGAGAGCCTGGCTTTCTGAACACGTTTTAAAAAGCCATATGTATTTATCTTGCTACATTCCTTATATACAGGGACCTCCGGCTATACATCAACCCCTCACACAGGTAAGGTGTTCTCAGGCAAGTAACACTCTTCACTATTAGACCTTTATTGAGAACCTTTAACTGGTGTCAGCAAAGAGCAGGGTTTGGTGTCTATTAATTAGTAAAACATCATTGCTTATACTGCTTTTTTCTTATACAGATGCAGAACTGTTAGAATCATAATAAGATTTCTGCTGCTGTATCCAGTGTTCTCAAACAACAATATTTAACCAACAAAAAGAGACCGAGTCAATCTCAGTTTTAGTGATTCCCAGGAAAGTCATCAAATAAAAATGTGAACTTTAAAATTGATCAGGATTAATTTCACTGACACTGTATCATAACATATATCTCTTTGGAGACTCATTTGTTGGGCTGCAGATGCAAAGAAAGTAAGGAAAGAAATAAATCAGAATACAATAAGGCAATTAGACTTTTGCCATTGATAGAATACTAAAAATGTCTGATTTATCAAAGCATTAACAAACAGAAGTAAACACAAGACGTATATTTTCCTGCAAAATACCTGGTTAGGAAAAATAAAATAATAACCAAGACCATGTTTATCAATAAATTTAATTTCCCAATATTGTACCTTTCAATGTGGAATGCTATTTCATCTGCTAATTTCAAGAGTGCAGCAATATAAGATGATTTATCACATGAATACCAATACAGTAAAAATCCTATTCTCATCTCTGTGAAATTGTCTTGCTCAGAAGAGAAAATTCTCTCTTATACACTATAATATGCATATTAAGGATAAAATATTAAAGATTTACATGCACACACATACACATGCACATATACCAATCTAATTTCACAAATGTTATATTGAATTTTGGTGTGATTATGAGAGATTCCTTTAAAACTCAATGATTTGGAGCTCTGCTGGATTTACTAGAAACCTAGATAGTGGTAATACTCCTCATAATATTACTAAAGGCATGAAACACTTACATATTTCACAGTTGTTCTGTTATAATAATACAATGAAAACAGTCAGATTGCAAGTTTTATTTCCTATTTCTGGCTACAGTAGAGGTAGAATCTAAATGATCTGAGGTACTGCTGGCTCATGTATCATATTTAGGCTGCTTACTGTACTCGAACACTTGCAAAGATGGCAAAAGTGCAGTTCAGATAGTGTCGTCTTTAACATCTGAACAGAGTTAAGTCTTAATCTGGAGAGAAGATGGGATGCTGGGTTACCTAATGAACTTTTAAATATCTGACATCAGAGGGAACAACTTCACCTGTGAAATGGAGAGAAGGGAATAATCCTCACGCGGGGTCCCTACAAGAGAATTTTCCTGTCATTATTTATCAATCACCATAGTATCCAAATACCACTAGGGCATCTGAACATCTGTAGAGAATTTCTAAGCCTTCCCCAAAATGTTTGTCCCTCAGAACAAATACAAAGCTTTTCAGAAGAAGGAGCAAAGCTAAAGGAAATCAATTATTTTAGAGGGAAAACTGAAGTGTAGGAACTCAGGGCAGAGGTAATTAACGTATGAAGTAATATTCCTATAAAAGTCTGAGCTATCGTTAAAAAGCCTGAATTTTAATTTAAATGTTTTATAAAAAGTAAGTAAGAAATCAGATCACAGAAATAAAGCCTAATGAGAAATTTAACAGGAAATATGCGGTACAATACCAGTATAATACAGATGAAGTATAATTCCCCATCACCTCCACAAGATTAATTTTCCAACCAACGTTCAAACCTGGATATACATTATCTCTTATCACTTGCTTGTTCAGAAAACAAATTGCATGCTTATACCCTGATCTAACACATGCCTAACTAAAAATTTCCCTAAACAAATGTAAGAGCCAATTTCGAAAAGCAATCTGCAAATTATTGATTTAAGAAGACTGAATGAAGTGTATAGTGCTCTTTTATTGATCTGAATACGACTGATTGGACTATAACAGATAGATCCATTTTCTATAAACAGCAATGGGAAACTCATCACTGAAGTTAGAGAGGGTCCATAAGCAGCAAAGAATTTGGCATAATGTGTCTTAAATTTGAGATTATAAGGAAGACAAAGCACAAGTGTTTACCTGCTTTTGTATGCTAGTATTTATTAATCATAATCCTCCAGGAAATCAGACCAGATGTCTTGAAACACCCTGGACTAGTCACTTAACTGATAGCAAATCTGGAAAAAATACTATAATTTATTGAGCACAGTACCAAGCTAACCCCAAAAAGTTATTTTAAAAACAAAGCAGGATTGTACAGACTTTAAAATAAAGCTATCGTACTCTCCCCTCTTCCCTTGTTATCCATTCCTAGAACTATAACATATTGTCTCTTGTCAGGGACCAACATGAAAAGGAAATTACATGGCTGTCTAAAGTTATGTCTTCACTGCAAAACAGTCTTTCACTGCAGCTTTGCATTGATGGCTCTCTTGATGTTACAATATAAGCAAAGAGAAGGCCCAGTAGTTTTCTCTTGGTGTAACTTATACAGGTCAGCCTCAGATTGTGGGAGAGAAATAAGCACAGCTAACTACACTGGGACGATAACAACATCTCAAAGTCTCCTGTAATTATCTCTTATCCTATTTTGCAGAAAAAACACGCTTTTAAAAATCTAAGTTTTCACTAAAGGAAAAAAAAAAAAAAAGGAAAAAAGAAAAGAAGAGGAGAAGAAGAAAATGTGGGAAAGATTAAAGGAAGTCATATAATAAGGTCTACCTAAGTGTGAAGAGAGCCTGATGCAAGGACTTTTTCAGAAGCAGGATTGTCTCTTATTTACCTTAGGTTAACAACATCAAAACTTAATAATTAAGTACAGATGTTGCTAATGATATGTTGTTACCACTTTATAGAAAGAGCAAAGAGATAAACCTGTTCTTTCCATATTTGCTGTGTCAGGACAAAGTACAGCTCTGAGTTCTCTTCGCTATTTCCTGCAGCAGAAATTCAGACCTTCCCATCCGTATGTGTTTGCACCCGGATTTACTTCCTTCCTAAATATTAGTCTCAACTGCCTTATGGTTACCAACCCTCCTCCCCATTGCTTCTCACCAGCAACAAGGCTAGCATGTTTCCTAGCAGCTTCTACAATTAGTTATTATGTCCTTATATAACAATTATGACAGAGAGACATAATAATGTTCACTGGATTTTAGATCAACCTAAGCTAAACTAACTGCACTAACCTGAACAGGATTACAATAGGAGCAGCAAGGAAATTTTGAAGCCCAGGTCATTGCTTCACAGCTGAGGATATTCTCAGAGGCATCAGTATCAGTGAGGGGCTCAGTTCTTACCAAACATAAAGAGCTGGTTCCCTAATGACTGTTTGTCCCACTGAAGAAGTCCCCCGAGATACCAGCACTTCTGAAACAGGAATTCTTCAAATCATAAGTATTGAATTATTAGATTAAAAAATATTTATTAAGGAAGAATTTATCAACTACAAGAAAAGAGGGCGGTCAACACGCGGTCAACACCCACTGATCCTCCATGGAAACCTGGTGCTCAGGTGATGTCCTTTGAAAATCCTAAAGCAGAGTAAAATCAAGTGACAAGAGTGGTCTCCATCCTTACCTGTCACACCCTGCCATCTGTGCTCTTGTCTCACAAATAACCTACCCTACTGTTCAGACTGTTCAGCTGCTTCAGAAGCAACTTTTCAAGTGCTTCAACTTATAAACCAAACCAATAGAAATACCTGCCAATTTCTTTTCATGTGTAAGGCTGTGAACTACAGCAGTCCAAAAGCTGTTTTCCCATCAGCTGGGCTGTCCCTGCAGCACAGCCAAAGTCTCCAAAGAGAGAGCAGCTCAGGCAGGTGGGAAGGGAGGGTCAGAAATCCCAATGTAAGATCTTTCCACTGCCTTAGAGAACTACTTCTAGCCACACTTATCCTAAAACTGTGAACTGTATCTCTTTTTATCAATAATTCCTTTTATAAGACTTTTTTATACAACTTATGTCAATCTTTGATGAGGCCCTCAGATCTACTACACTTAAGAATGTTTAATTATCGTTACGAATGACAGGCTCAATCTGTAACCTTCTCTATCTGCTACTGTCATTTCTGTCATGGAGCTTTACACACAAGCACCACAAACCCACAAGGAGCTTCCTAGCACTGGGCTTGCTTGTGCTAAACATCATCTGGGAGGAGGTCGAGATGGGGGAAGAGAGGATTTGCCTCATCACACTCCAACACCAAACAACATTTGGAGAAAGGAAGAAGCAGCAGCCTCTATTCTATTAACACAGCATGGAGTGGCCACTTTGTGGTACCAATCACTTTCAAAGCAACAGGATTGCAAACCAACTTGTACCAGAAGCTCAAAGAAGTTCAGCATTCTCCACTGCACATTAGAGTCCCCACACTGCTCTCCCCTTGCACGTTAGCTAATGCTAGAAAAATACAGCTGTCAATTCTCACGTAACAGCTGAGATTTGGTAGTTCTTAATGAAATACAAGCTGCGTTAACACGAGGCATGTTAAAACTGTCGGTTCAAATATGTGTTACTAAAACAGTCAGTAGTAAGCTTCACTTGTTCGATAGGCTGTTTACAGACTTACATACCGCAAGTCCAAGTTAATGTGAATAAAAACTGAAACTAAAGTATGAGTGATATCCTTTTGATGTGGCTTATGTGTGCACTTTCCTTTTATAGCAGATGGATATTTTTCTTGCAGGAGATTAAGCTATAAATTGGAGAATGTTTTCCTTGATGTTTGCCACTATGGTCCTGACGGAAATGAATGTGAAAAATGAGTGTGAATGTTTTTTTTTAAATTAAATCACTTGTCTTTATGCTCCTTGAAGTTTGTGGATGCTGAGTAATGCTGTGCTATGCCCTGCATTCTCTTCATAGGTTCTATGCTGGCTAAATTAATTACAAGACAAGCCTTTGGAATTAAGTGTATTTTAAGTTCAGAGGCATCTGTTTAGAGTCTTCTAATACCTCCAGCCCCTTTGGAAATATACTTGTTAGCATGAGTGGTATAATTTTCATTTCCGCTGGCACGGTTATAGTAGGACTTCTTTAGTTTCAGACACACTTCATTTGACCTATCAAGGGCATAAACTCTGAAGATGTTCTCTCACCATTTTTGTTTTCCTAGCAGAGAGAAGTGAAAAGATTAATTTAAATATACCCTAAGTATTAAAAGAATGTTGCTCCTGCTGTTATTCTCTTTAAATACCAAGATGATATTGTTATTTTTAAAGAAATAAAAAATGCAAGAGAAAAAATGCCTTGAAGATTACAGAAAACTGTAAGAACAATGTATGTGTCTTCCCTGTAATTGGTGCAAAAATAAAATGTGTGAATAAAGTATTAAATATCAAATTCATTAAGTGGAATGGTAGCAATAATAAGTAGGAATAAATTGGAAATATAACCCAGACTTCAAGAGGCTTGAATTCAAAGCAGGAGTGGATTTCACTCTCTAAAACGATAGAACTTTGGTTTTGTTTTATATTTTGAAGGTGCTCAATTTCACATAAATACTCAACTGAAGTAAGAAATTCCTCAAATACCTATTTTTATGGAAAGGATTAAAGCCTGGCAGATCTATGACCCATAGATCCCTAATATTCTCAAGGATGCAGTTCCACCAGGCATTGTCCACAAGGGAAATTGAAGTTTAGACAGGGCAGAAGTCCACCACGTCTACACACTGTGTGTTCAGCAAGTGCTGAACTGCAACCCAACATAGATATCAACACATAGCTGAGCCACGCTCATTCACTTGCTAACAGAAAACAGAGCTGAATAGGTTCTGCTGAGACATTTTTGTGCACAAAACACACACAACTTTGTCACTTCAAGGTTCAAGTGGTGCAGTTGCTCTGCAGTGCCAGAACTGTGGGAAAAGCAGTATAAAAGAAGAAGAGGAAGGTGTTATCTGGCATTATGGCTGCTGCTATTACTGTTGCTGCCTCCAGTCCATGTTGGTGGTGGCCACAAGAAATACTTAGCAGATACAAGGAGCTTGGAAGGAAGAAATGCAATGAGGAAACACCTTATTGTGAAGGGAAAGAACTGATGTAGAGGAAGGAAAGCTTATATCCAAGGGGAAGGAACACTCCCCTACTCTGTAGGACAACTGGGGCCATCAGCTAGTGCAGAAAGCCAGCCATCTATTGGGAAGGAAGGATCATGCTCTGCGAAGGTGTTAACTAACACTAGGTCCCCAGTCTAAATCTGAGCCCAGTTACTCTGGTGACGTCCTTTGTCTCCACAGTATCTGTAATGATTGGTGTGCTCTGATTCTCTGGTGCCTGTTCTTTGACACAAGGGGAGATATGAGGTATTCACTCCCGATGACTGAACCCCTGGAATCAGAGGAATAAGCTCTCTGTGCAGCCAAAACCAGGGAAGAGCCTCTTGAGAGAGCAGCTTGACACAAACAAGAGGGAGTCACCAATGGGGCCTTCTCCAAGAAGCACCTATACATTAGGAAGATGCTTGTCATTTTTCCCTGGCTCCTGAGCATACCTAGATGGCACAGTAGATATTTCCTTACACAGGATCAGTCTTTCCTTTATTGCACAATGGTCAACTATAGGAATATCTTAAAAATCTAAAGAAGGTGGAATCAACTTCTTTCAGGACATGCCCTGGAAAATTTTACTGCCATTTACTTGCATCTGCAGACATTTGAAACCCCTCATTACGATATGGTTACTCTGCTGTGTAAACTGGACACAGTTTAAAATGTCATCAGCTGAAAGTGAAATGCCAAAGTACACAAGATTTAAAAGGTCCTCAGCCATCAAGGGCTGTGGCCAAACCAGACATATCTTAGATTAAACATGTCAGCTAGCTAGGATACTTGTCATTGAAAGCATATCATCTCCCATGCAGACCCTGGGGTGCTCAGAGTGACAGGAGACTGCCTTCAGTGCTTTCCCTCATTTCCACACTTTCCATTGTTTGGTTGTTGTAAGTGTAACACTAACTTAGAATTAATTTCCTGACATTCACTTGGCTCTCCAAACTGCACTCTTCCATTACCTTCCTTTCCCCATCTAAATTATTGATACGTATTTACAACCTTACCTTCACCTTAGTAAGGTTTATTTTGTCTGGGAATTATATTGTGATGATAGTCAGAGCATAGTCAGGTGGATCTGTACAGAGAGTACACTGCAAATCCGTATGTACTGTAAATCTCTTTCTATGGGTTGCATTAATATTCTGCATATACCCTATCAACCCATAATCTCATGGCATTATTCATTTCTAAAGCACTGCTCATCCAGGTTTTGCATTAGCTTTTTCCTCAAAAACTTAACGGATAGAGAGTAAACTAAACTGATGTGAAAAAGCTCTGTTCATTGGAATCTAGGGAAAAAATAAATTGTGTTGGCACATTTTATTGTGTTTCTGAACAAAGCAATAAGGCTCCAGCGTTAGCTGAGGATAGCTGGAATTTTGGAACTCACTGAAAAAGTTTTCTATTGGAAGATGGATTAAATTGATCATTTTTTCCTAGACAGAGTGCACTTCAGGCTCATTTTGCTTTGTAATTAAGAAGAAAGCCAGAAACATCATTTACACATTAAGAATTTAATAGATATATTTTTCTAGCTTTATGCATTAGCACAGGACAGCCCATTAATGAAATAAGTCTTCCTTCAGGGTCAATTTAGATGGGCTGTAATCTTCTGCAAATATATTGCAAATGAGGATCATTTAATGATCTTAAAACTAACTGCCAGAAAAGGATTGTTATAACTCTCCAGACAACAAAAAAGGGTTTTGGCATGGCTTGTAGTACCTTTGTAATTAGCAAATGTTTAATTTCAACCCACCACATCACAGAATTGAAAATATTATCTTCTGTGGAGGTCAGTTTCAGACTCTCTGACCTGGGAGGTTAATTCTGAGAAAGGAAAAGCCTGGGGTTGTGTTTGTCAGTCAATAGAACAACAGCTCCAGCCCTCTTCTCAAATCTGGATGCTTCAGTTTGACATCTCTATATGATCAGATCCTGACATGCAAGGAAACTCTAAATGAGAGAGTTTAGTAGCAGCAACAGCAAATGGGTGAGGAGAATGAGTATTTTATCTGAGGCTAGAATTAGTAAGTCTAACTGGTAATTGGACAGCTGTATTTTTTCCAGGTAGTCACACAAAACCACTTCTCCATCTCCCACTTTGTGTTCTGTCTGTATCAGTCTCGCATTTCCCCATGTGTCCCTGTAACACCTTAATGCAATTGTAGTTTGTGCTCCAAACTATGGTAGACAGACCCTCGGGAATCTGGGAAGAATATGTGAGCGTGTGTAAGTAGGCATTCAGGGATTCTGTATGGTTTGTAACTCCCACAACAGTCCCTCAATTTTAACTGCTCTACAAGCCTTTTCTGATACTGTAGTATCATCTCTGATATTTCATCCTGCAGCCCTTAATAATGTTAATAGCAACCGGAGCACCTTGCCAAAGGATTTGGACAACAGAGTGAAGTGTTTATGTTTCAAAATTGGACTGGTGGAGTTTGTATAGTGAACCATCCCGATGGCTATCGACTAATACCTTAGGAAATACACCATGCACTTCATTTGCAAATACAGCTTGTACGCGCACTACTGGCATTAACAGTGAGCGCTATTAATAATAAATGCTGAGAACTGCTTTTTCCTTTCTTGATAACAGGATCCTGACACAGACTTTCATTCTCCTGTGAGAAATGGTACCCACTAGCTAGCAACATCTGGCAGCTAAGCACGAATGACAAAATGCAAAACTTCCCCTGGATTGTGACCATGATTTTTTGCATCTTTCTACAATTTATACAACAATCTTCTTTCTACCTTATTTTTCTACCAGGCATAGAGACGCACCTTCAGCAAACAGATTAGCTGGAGTGTTTCAGTAGCCCAAGCAAGGAGAAGTTCATATCCCTTTTCCAGAGTGACTTACAGTCCTTCTGACAGTTTTTCTAAGGTGTCTTACTCAAATAAATGGGTAATTTCCTGGCTCCATTTTGAAAAGTTGGTCTCTGTAGAACATTTCTGATTTCTTGTACCAGTAAAAACCTTGGAACAGATTTTGTATTAGTACAAGAAACACATTCTCGATTCTATAAAAGGTTTCCAATCTCTCTTCAAGCTCATGAGTAAAAATAAGTAATTTTCATATTTTCTTTGCCTTCCTTCTTTCCTTTCTTTCAAAATCACTTTTAGGCATTACTTTTAGTTGATTCACATTTACTTGTTTTGTGTTTCATACACTAAGAATAGCAATTTTTGTAAATGGTAGTGGAATAATGGTTGTTTTGTGCTTGATTGGGAATTTTACCAATTATTTCAACAGAGGCCCATTTGGGTCAACACCAAATGTTAATGGAAATTTTAAACTAAGCTTACTTAAATCTGTCTAGGTACTTTAATGGAAATATCCAGAGTTCAGGGATCCGCACATCCAATAGTGACTGAATGGAAGTTAAGGATTCTATGCCACCAGCAAGAGGCCCAGGGTCTTTGTTTTGCTTTAAGAGTGACTTTTGACTGATTTAAAGTTTTTTTTAAAGAGAAGAATGCAGTAAACTGTGTTTCCCAAATTCTAACATTTTTTTTAGCTCCTTTTACTATCTGAGAAGATACTGTATCAGCCTGTAAGAAAGTATTACTGAGCGCAGTATTTCTGCAATATGAAACAGATTTGGCTATCAGTTTCAGAGGGCTGTCTACTGACTAGTTGCATAAAAACTCAGGGAAGGAAACATTTGTGGGAATGTCTCATACGCAATTACTTCTCTGAGATCTTTTAATCTTTGTTATGTGTATACTGTTAAAATGCAAGATTACACGCAAATGGAATGGCAATCATTCTAGCGAAAACTATTTGCCAGCATGACTGCTTTAATTCACTGGCTCAAGCTCTAAGAAATAGTAGAGCTTTAAAAAAGGGCTCTATACATAGCCTGTATTGTTGCGATCAATTGAACTCCGTAAGGAAGAAAACCTCTGAGGCTAACTGGAGGCATTCTGTGCTTCCCTCTGTTTTATTGCACAACCTTAGACACAATGTGTAAAAAAGGTCAAGACATCATGTAGGCTTTTGCATTAAGCAGCAGAACACTAATTAGTTTTACTGACAATGAGGTTTTGTGCTTGTGTTCTAATATTTTGATGTTTAGTTTTGCTTGAAAATGAAGTCGAACATGATACAAAGCCTCTTCTATTCTCTGTTATCTTTTCCTCAACATTATTTTAAAACTCATCATATGTTCTCCAGCTTGAGTGCTAAGCGTTCTGTTGCTTCAGTTTTAATTTAATGCTCCTACTTCAAAGAGAATAAAAAAGCAAAATCTAGTAGGCCATCGTATTCATCTCTGAAGTGGCATTTGTAGAAAACATCAGGTAGTAATTGTTTCCCCCAGCTCTGTCTCTGAAATTTGTCCTACTGATAGCTGGCTGCAGCACTGTCTCTGTGTATTTAACTCACTGCACTCAAGACACATTTCTGCTTTTTTTCCTCAAGGATATATGCTCTAGCTATAATGATGAGAGACTCTACCTAAACAATAAGAAAATTCATTAATTGACTTTTGCAACCGAATGATCTTTTATGAGTGCTTTTTGGCTCTAGATAATGCTACTATTGCATTAATTCAGACTCTAGCTTACTGCCTATATATATATATATATGTATGTATGTATGTTGGGAGACAAGACCAACCTTGGTGAGCTCTAAATGTCCCCGTCTACAAAACACTCACACATCTGATTAAGATACACAGTCAGTTGATTGTTTTTCTGTAAAAAGTTAAAAACGTGTAAATGCCTGCAAGATTAAGGTCTGTTAACATCGTGGTTCTCTGATCAATGTGAATGCAGAGTGCCTACCCCAGTGAAATGCTTATTCCATCAGTCATTAATGGGATAGAAGTATTATGTAATAATAACAATAATAATAATAATAATAACAAATCACAATTAAATTATATCCCACTGGTTAAAATATATCCATCCTGCACATTCTCAGAAGAGACAAGCTGCCTCTGACTATGCCATGAATCAGTCAAGTGCTTCAAGACAACTTTTGCCCAAATGCAAATCCAGTTTATTTACTCAGGCGCAATACTGTGTTAATGCAGTTGCAGGGCTCTTAACTGGCTTGGAGAGCAGGCAGACCGAATGCTTGCCTGCCCAGAATGTATTGTGGAGAAATAACCTCCAATTTTGGCACAGAAGTGCTATTTCATTCAAAACAATGATACTGTTAAAAGTACAACAGTTAGGAATGAGAGCATTGCAGAGGCATACTCAAAAGCTCAATTCAACAGCCACATGACAGGCTCAGAGGCAGCTGTAATGGCAGCAGTTCAAAGGTCTAAAGAGCTCAAAGAAGAAGAAAGCCAAAAGCTACTGCAAAGAAGAATTTGTCATAACTTAGTATCCTGAAGCACCCAAGTAAATAAAGATAGTAAAAAAAATATGTGCACTTTCCTCACCTTCTAGGAGAAATGGGGAAGGGGGAAGAAAACAGATTAAGTCATACGTAATAAAACAAGAGGGTGAATCTAAACATTTTGTTCTACTTTAATCATAAACCCACTGCAGTGGAGCACTATGCTGATGCTCCCCAGTACTGCTCTCCCTTTCCTGCACCACTGCCAACAGTAATGAGCTGGGTGCCAAAAATTGTCAGTCAGGGACTCCATTTTAAAGAGAAGTACTGCTCTACAGTGAGCAAGAACGGCAGAAACAAGGCTGGCTTTTTCTTTTGTAGTTTGGAAGAAAATGGCCTAAGCAGTAAAGCTCTAATCAAATCCAGCTTTCCCCAAATTCAGCAGCTTTTAGTTTCCAGGTTCCGGTTTCAGGGAGTTCCAACATGCAGTTTTCAACAAAGACCCAGGACAGGATTCCTGCACCCTGGCACAGTGGGAAGTTTGCATCCTCAGGTGGGGCCAGGTCGTCAGCAATGCCCAGGCAGTGTGCATAAGACCCTCAGAGTGTGTATCGCCTGTATTAACAGGTGGCTGAGTCCTCCCATCCTCTTACCAGGTCAAACCAAACTGGTACATCTGGGAATCCTGTGATGGCAACAGCCCTCTGCATAAGAACATAAGGAAGGACACCAGGGTGGAATGGCACATGTCCCAGGCATTGCTTGGCCGTCTTTCCAGAAGGGCTATGGCAATGTTACCACACTGCCTGACAGGACATTAGCTGACAGCACTGTGGAGGGATTTGGGGCTAATGGGAAGCTAAATTCCTGTAACTTCTTCCGAGAGTCCAGGCTTGGGCTTAGGTGGAACATAGAGTGTATGACTCAGACCTCACTGGGCAGCTGTGGGTCCGCTGTAATGTACTACAAAGTAAATGGTGCAAGGTAAAAATTCTCTGTTGAAAAGAAGAGTAGTTTTTTCCCACTTTTACAAGTGTCCATAAGAAACAAGGGTAGTAAAAAGGTCTTTCAGCTCCTGATACAGCAGTCTGGGATATTACTTACACAAGAACAAAAGGACAGGCTCTGTGCTGGAGGGCTCATAACACAATAGTAGTTTCTATGCTTAGTACTAACGCTATCTTGTTTACAACTGAGTCCTAATCAAGTCTGTAACATTTAGGGGCCACGTGCTCTGATACCTTTATTTCTGTTGAGTAGCCTCCTTCTATGTGAGCAGTTTTGAAATTTTCAAAGCGAACGCTCAGATAGCAATCCACTACGCAGCATGAGTATGAGAGTCAGAATTTTACCTGAAAGCCTTGTTGAAAACGTCATTTGACCTATCCATTCCTGGACGGAGAAAGGATGTTTAACTCTTTGCTCTTTTTGCTTATCTGCATATTCAGCTTGGCTAATCTCACACAGCAATCAGAAATGGGCTGCTGTTTTTCTTTTTTTTTTTTAATTTCCTACTTGTTTTTATTCATTGTGTACATTGGAAGCAATACAGCAAATCATTTTGGAAGGACATGGTTATTAGCACATCACGATACACAGTGTGTCTTGTTACACAACTCAATATTTTTAATTACTTGCCTTTACTAGTGAGACAAAATTTAGAGTCAAGTTTCAAGTAATCCCTTTTATTGGACTAATGCAGCAATATTGACAGTCGTGCTTTAGGGATATACAAAACTCCCCTGCAGGTCAGGAAGGGGTTGACTCTAAAGAATGGATTCCTATACCCAGAAAGCTGGTTTGTCAATAGTGTACAGTTAGTCCAATAAAAGGGATTACTCAAACATTGGCTCTACATTTAGTCTATAAAGAAAATATCTGAGCTTTTTAGTCAACACATTTATGACTTTAAGTATGTCCATTTTGTGACAAATTACTCCAAACTTGAGGGTCGGGCTAAATAAACTGTAGTTACATCCTTACTACAAAAAAAAAACCAAACAAAAAACCCCCACAAACAGTGGGTCCACAGCTTTCCTTGATATACATTTGAGTAGTTCTATGTAGTTCAGGGAAGTTGCATTGACTTGCACCAGCTGAGACTCTGTCCACAGACTTACAGAGTTAGTGATTATGTGCTGCTGTTTAGAAAGAACTAATAGCCCTATAATAAGACATTCAAATGACAAAAAGCAAAGAAATTCATTGTCATAGAAGAGCTGTACCCACTTGAACCAAATCTGGATTTGGGCTAGTTATGATGTTTAGTACTTAGGAAGGGCAGCACACTCTCTTTCATCCTGTATTTCTATTTGCGCTATGGTAGCAGTGGTAGCACCCAGAGGACCTGGGAGGTTACAGTACAAGACCCTGACAAAAAGTGTTTGTAGCCTGTGGCTCTGCCACTGCAACCTGCTCTCTGTGGTTGGGTCTCCATACTCATACACTGCCCTGGTGACTTAGATCAGTTCAGAAACCTGCTGGCACTAAGCAACTTGCAGGAGGTACCAAAGGTAAGAAGGGGTATTTATCAGATTCACAAAGTGTACCCATACTTTGTTCCTGTTGTCTGTTAGTTTAGAAATATAATGAAGCAAGAACTTGTTTATCTCTCAATGCACATTAGATTAAAGCAAAACCACCCAAAACATGGCAGTGACTGGAAGTCACACTAGCAGAGACCAAACTGGAAGACAAGAGGCCATCACCCACTTAGACTGCAAGAGTGTGTTTTATTTCTTATACTCCCCAATTGAAAGCTTCACAGCCAAAATGAATTTGGTAATGGAGTTACAAGCTCCTGAAAATAGAGCTTTTATAAGGTAATATAAACCCTAACACAACCTTAATTATAGTGACACAATCTCTGGGCTATAAATAATGACATCTTTGACCAATATGATGCATAATAACATGAAAAGTGATGTAACATAAGCAATGTCACTGCTAAAAGTTAAAGGGGAACACATTTTTCTCAGACAGAATACCCACTATCAATTCAGACAGCACATATCTGATCTAGATTTATGGTAGTGAATAATAGTGTCATGAATGCTAAAGTGTCTGCGGCTTTCAAATAGTTTGGCAAATCTGTACATCAAAATCAGTTTGAAAAGGAAGCACAACCCTTCTTCTGAGATAATTGCAACCAAAATAACATTACATATACTTTTAACGTGTTTTTTAAATAAGTGCCTTCATGTCTTGTGCTTTTAATAAACACAGTGAAGAACGACATTATGTATATCTGGAAAAGGCGAGATCTATGCATCAGTGAAAGTAGGAAAATCTTTAATAACGTGGGGATTATTCAACACCTAGGGAAAATACTAGTTTTTTTCTTCAAACCTTAGCAAATACTTTGGCACCTAGTTAAAAACAAAGCTTTATTTCAAAACCTCAGATTTAAGTGTTGTATCAACATTTCATTTCTGATGCACTTGAGAAATACTAGGCACCAACACTAAAAACAACAGGTTGTGGTATTCAGGGATGTGCTCTTTGTTAAGAACATATTTAAATTAAAGCAAAATATCTACATTATTCCTGAGTCCCTGAACTCAACAGGGTGTATGCATGTGCTTAAGCACCTACTTCAGTTATAGCCTGAATCATGAACTCTGAACAAAATTTTGACAGTCCTAATGAAATAAATTCCTGTTCAAGTTAACAGGAATTTTACTGGCTGAAAATAGAGTAAGATCTTCAGGATTTGGTCATCAGCCCAGTGCACAGGTAATTTCCTCACTGCTTTTCATTCCTGGGGAAACCACTTCTGTGACATCTTTACTCCACAGGACACTTTAAAAACTGGAAAATAAACAGAGGATCCCAGTGAAACACAGCCTGCCCTGGGACAGAAAAAGCCACCAATGGGTACTCAACGCAGCAGACAGCTGCTGGAAAAGGAAACATTTTGCAATAGAAGTAATACTACACCTCACAAAATGGGCTGTGAAATACTGAGTAACTAGATAGAGAAATGAAGAGACTGACTTAACACCTGACACAGTCTCAGAGTCATCTCAGCCAGCCTCAGATGCACATGTTCAGAGCAGAGACATCCTGCAAGATCATTGAAGGAGGTAAAGGTTATAGTGGGCTGAAATGCCCATTGCCAGTGCCCCCCATCTCTTTCTGTCTCCCCCATTATTTTATGACTGTTGTCTGGGTGACAAAAATAGCCATATTCATTTTTATTGGCCTTACAACATGGCCATGGTCCTGGCTCTAGATACTTTAGACTATGGTGGAGGAAGCAAACCTGAATCAGCCCAGAGGGGTTTATAAACCCCTATACTAATATGGCTTAGCCCTGAGGAGGAACCCATCGAGCCAGATTCCTTGTAGTTCTGCTGTGCTCTCTGTGTATTTAAGTATTTCAGTGCCTTCCTAGCCAGGATACTGGGGAAGTGCTGAGGCATGCAAAGGCTGAAAGAATATTGCAAAAGCTAATTTTGTTTCAAAGCGATATATCCAGATAATGAAAGAATATGCCTAGATCTATTAGCTTTTTAGTGGTGTTGGGCCTGACTCTTCATTAGTATAAACCAAGAACAACATCAAGGAAGTAAAGAGAATTATACCAGCGTAAAAACAATGCTCTTCTAAAGCATGATCACTCACAGATTACTGTAAACATGTAGTGATTCAAACCGTACATAATTTTGCTATTTTGTATTAACATTTTTAACATGATTAAACAAAGCCCAAAGAACACAATGGCCCTGGTAAGAAAAATGATTTCTTGCACATACATTTTAAATGAAATGCAATGAGACTTTGTGATTCAGACCTTAGTAGGCACAAAATTTAGAATAACTCTGTTTATCTGTGCAAACTTTCCTTAGCCTGTTGCAACTCCAAATGTTTTAACTGTTACACATGGGTGTTTGGTAGAATATACTAAATAAAAAGTTTACAAAGACTTTCTTTTTCTCCAGCCTACAAAGGACTCCAAATCTTTACTGTTCAGCACAGCTGCCTAGAATAGGCACACTAGAGCTTTTGTCCAATGAGTCAAACTGAGTGGGAGGGAATACCATTAACCCTTAAAACAGAATTATCTTATTCTTTTGATTTTACTGGACACTGTAATATGTTTGTGGCCATATTTGGAACACATCCGGCTTGATCTAGAAGGACACAGGAATAATAGATATCATTCAGATCATAATTAGCCATGTACTTGCAATAGCGGGATGTAAAGTAAAAGGAAAAACACTGAAAATGTTGTTTTTTTGGACTGTGACAAAGAGCTTTTTAAATGAGTTTGGGCATTTTTAGTGTCTGACTCATGTCTGGAGATTCCTACTATATTCCAGAATCCTTTAACTTTTGTGGTTTTTATTTCTGCCTTTGACAATGACATGCTAATAGCTTCAGGCTTCCTACTGCCTTCTTGTGCATATTGCTCTCCTTTGTTTTCTGTTAGAGAGAAAATGTCAGAATTTTAGATAGTGGATTTTGTGATCGTGGCAAGAGTTAAGGAAATTTTAGTGTATCCTGTGATGACAGATTGGACATTTTATATTATGTTTCTTTTTTTTTCGTGAGACTACATCATAAACTCATAGCAGGAACAAGGAAATATCACTTTAAGAGGCACTGATTTATCAAGCATTTATGTAAGTAGAACATTTTTATTATTTTACCAAAGTTTTACACAAGGCCAGTACATGCTAGAACAAGAATGACAGAATGGACTGAGGCCTGACCCTGCATCACTGAATTTCATTGGAGCAATACCATTTTCTTCAGTCATCTGAGGGCCAAGGTCAGGACCAACTAGCACTGACTCTTGGGTGGAAGCCAGCACTTTTTTATAAGTGTCAAGCATAAGAGCACTCCACAACCAGAGACTTTGCAGGTTTGGCACCTCTGAGCCTAGGCCTGAAAACAATTGAAATCTCACTTTTCTTGTATAATCCTTATGTAATTATGTAAGTACATTAATTTTTATGTAATCTTGGAGTCACATCGACAATCACATGATTTTAGTTAATCCAGTATCAATATTCAGGTAATACGAATCTAAACTTGACATTTCAAAAGTGTCTGTGACTGAGAAAGGCACATTGGACTTTTGAAAATGCACCTTAAATTCCATTTCAGAAATAATTTAGAACTCTGTGAACCAATATGCTCTTGGCTTTCCATGAGACCTGGGCTCCTAACAGCCCACATCTTTCTGAAAATAAGTTGAGGCCCCTAAAATTTTTGCACTGCTTCCAAGTGGTAACCTGTGATGACTAGTACAGCTGACAGTATCACACCATCCAGAAACCCGATAATATGGAACAGGGTATGTGTTACACACTGACAGAGCCCAGAACTCACTGTATTATTTTGGTCTATCCCTGCACTGCCTCAAACAAAATACGTTCTTCCTCTTGGGCAGGGGAGCTACGTAGCATGCTGTCAGCAAGCACATCAGCTTGAGGGGCAGATCACAGACATGTCCCTCCTCAGATCATACTCTCCATCCCGTACTGCACTGACACTTGGTAAAAGAATGCCCAGAAAGACAGTGATAAGGACATTAACGACTTTAGAGTTGCATTTGATGGCAAATAATTTTGATGACCAGTGTACATCCAAACTTGAAAGAAGGTCCAATTGTACATGGCAAGAAAAGAAAGGTGGGTGTGAGAGAAAAAACAAAAGCCTACAGTCTTTACTTACTGACATAGCTCAGAAGTAATTCCTTTGATGGCAGTGAATTTACAGTGGTGTCAACCTGATAGTGGAAGATGTCTAAAGATGGCAGAGACAGATGAGCAGGAGGATGGCAACAGGATGTAGAATAAAGTGAGAACAGATGCATATAGGATGAGTGTAAAAATAGAACAAAGCCCAGAGCCACAATTTTGCCGCAAGAGCAGCAAACTATTAATCGCAGTACTGGGGTGACGGAGCCTGCAGCACCTGGGCAGCCACAGTCCTGTACCTTTGTGAATTACACATTTGATGGCAGAAAACACAGCACAAGCTCCTCCACACTTCGCTAAATGAAGGCTCTAACTGGTTGTGTGATAGTAAGGAGGAATTCCTAGCATCACTGTACAAAACAAAGAGTCTTCCAGAGACGTTAAATTGGATCTGACCATCATCTTGTAGGCTCCAAATGAAGCTGGCGGGAGTGATTAAGCAAAAGCAGTGTGAAGAAAGCCTAAAACATTCAGAAAGGTAAAAAAAAATGCTCAGAGTAATTCTTTGCCTATTGTTTTGGTTTTTTTCCTTTCTTCCACTCAAATACTGGCTAGTAAAAAAGGTGATAAAATGGCATTGAAAACATGCAGCCAGGTTCTCTGAGAATCCAAGAATATGAAAGCCAGCTTAAGGCTGAGGGACTGCAAGTGCTCAAGCTAGAGACTCCAAGAAGAACAGGAAAAGAAAAAGAAGAAGACATATTGTGCAGGAGGTAATACCGCATATATTGCCATCTTAACACCAAGGAATATTAGTAGGTCTCAAGCTGCCTGTAGATCTGACATTGAAACTGAAGGTGTCTGTACTTACAGTTTTCTTGGATATGCTGGACTCCTTACAGTGTTTCAGTTTCCTTTATTGACTGAAAACAGTCTAAGAAAATCTAAGGCCTTGTTTTCACTACACTGTTACGTTAGGGTATGATATGAGCACTACTCTTGTCCTGACTTTACTCAACACACAGAACAATTCAACCCAAAATAGGATTTGTGCTCCAACTAATGGGGTGAGTCAGAGGGGAGACTGGATTGCAGGTGAAAGCTTCTTTCCTGGCTAAGAATACCACAGAAGTCCCAAGAGTGCTGCAATCTTCCATGCTTTCCCAAATTACCCTCTGATGGTACTTTTTGGGACCCTGTCTCTTTGCCAGCCAATCAGAGATAACCTCTTAAGGCATAATTATCACATTTTGATGTGGGAGCTTTGCCTTAGTATGCAACTGTCTGCACCTGTGTTTTCTATAGCTTCACTGTAGCTGGGTAAGCAAATAGTATCTAGGGGTGAGACCTTTCTTCATAGCCTGTGGCTACGTGACCCGGCTACATGACCTGAGCCTTACCCTGCAGCTCCTTACTCATGGCTGTGATGTGACACCAATAAGATTTATGCTTTGAGGGTCAACACTTCAAATCAGCATGTTCTCATGACATCACATGCAGGCTGTCTGATGAAAGGATGCATAGGACTAGTCACCATTGACGGCAGGAGAGAATATATTAGAGACATTAAAAAACCTGAGTCCCTTACCATGTTCCGAGCAGTTTAAGAAGATGCTTTCCACTGCTCTGAAGTCCTGGATCTGTCTGTATCACAGAGCACTCAAGAACCTGGGAGAAAGTTCATGAGACTAAGGAAGACCTGGAGTTGACATAAGGTTGCACTGGTGGCCATGGTCACTCTTGCCATTCCTAAAACTCCAAAGAGGTAAGAAGACTAGACCCAGGAGAAACATGGTACGAAACAAGCAATAACTAAGACTGGCTGCCTACGAAGAGAGAAAGCAATCCCTGATGATTAAAGACATATCATAGAAGAGACCTGTCATTGCTTGCACAGGACCACACTGTGAGGAGTAGAAGACAAGCATTTAGAAATGCTAGAAGAAAAATTGATGGCATTCACCCTTCCTCCTTTGGCATGCAAAGAACTGGTTTTAGGTAATGATGTTCTTGCATTACCTTTTGGCCATAATAAGCCCCATTCTTCCAATTCCACACCCCAGTCTCTACCTCCTTTCTTTCAGCTTCTATTTTTACTTTCCCCTTTCATTATTTTGTTAACATGAAATTATAAAACTTAGGAAAAAATTTGAAAGTAATTTTGTCACTAGATCAGAGGACAATAATTTTTCTTCACCGTAGTTTTGCTGTATTATCTATTGCCCTGTACTGATTCAGTATGTCAGGTGCATATAATGCACAATTTCAAAAATTAAATACAACAAAATACATAAGGGCAAAGTCATGTATTTTGGTGTCATTTGAGAATTTCGTACTGGGCCCAAACAGGTTTCCCAGGACAAAATGTGTGTGATATTCACTGTGTGATCTGTTAAAAATCAATCAGTAGAAAAATGGATTTCGTATAGCTGGTGAAATTAGGAGAAAGAAATGAAGCAGATAAGAGAATGAAAGAGATAATAAAAACTCTCCTATTGACCTTATTAAAGGATAAACAGAAAAGTAGGAGCTAAATTCTTTGCAGAGTACTGGAGAAATAAACAGAACACAATTAAAACCAAACTGAATCAGGTGGGGAATGCAGTTAAGCTGCTGCAGTTACCAGTACAAGAGTGATCAAGGTGACTAGTCTCCTACACGGCCAACTTTGAGTCCTCAACCCAAAGGATCAGGTAGCCATTTGTAGGTGGACCAGCTGACAAGCAGCCTTCAGTGGGGATCCAGAATGAGGTTCAACTGTTGTAAGATACCTTAATTGATTTGTCAGTGCACCCAGCTTAAGACAGTGAAGAAGCCAATGAAAATTAATGAATTAACTCAAATGACATTGCAGACTTTGATGGGAAGTATCCCTAAGAGAAAATGATGGAAGAAAGAGAGGAGTTTCAATACTAAATAAGACCAATGGTCCATCTAGTACTAGATATAAAATCCCTATAATGGACAGTTATGCAATAAGATACCCATTGGGGAAATTCCTAATACCAGGTGATTTTATTCCGAAGTAAGAGGGCTTATATATTTCTTTCTTACCTAATGTATCTGCAGATGTTCTTATTCTTCATACCATGGCCTAATCTTTTATTTTTCTCCTTTTCTGCCTCATTGTCTAGTCAAAGGGAACTCCATAACCCAGTATATTGTATTTTCAAAATGCTTTTTGTTTTCAGTAGTGTTACATCCATGCAAAGGTTCCCTTGTTTGGGTACTAGGACAAAATTTAAACCAACCATTTTTTTCTACTGTATACATTTCACGTAACAAATAGCATCAACCTTCTTGTTGAACTAAGCACAGAAACCACATTTTAGATCCTACAATATAGAAGCTTTTCAAGTTTCCAACAATATTTATTGCTCTTTTGGAGATCTTTGATATTTCTGCTACATCTTTTTCAAAACACAGCAACTAGAACTGACCAGAAGGTCAAAGACAAGAATAGCACCTGGCATTGATATAATGTTAAGGATGATTCTCCATTCCTTTCTAATTTTTTTTCACCAATCTTAGGCAGTGAGAAAACATTTTTACTACAGCATGCCCACACTATTACTTAGGTCTTCTTCATGAGCGCTTTCCTCCATGATACAAGAGAAAGCCGTCAGATGCATTATAAAGAATGGTCCCTGACCCTTTTTGCACTGGAAAAGGAGACTGGTATCAAAATGAAAATGTAAAGTTCCATCAAGCTTCACAGCTCCAGTTTTCTTCTAAGCAATGCACTGCTTACTCATCTTGATATAAAGAAGATTTCAGTTCTCCTTTGCAATACGCAGGAGTGTTTCTGCAATCTGGCTAGAGATCCTGTGAGGAAAACTAAACACCGTTGTGGCAGAGGTTGCCTTATCTGTGAAGATGTTCTCTTTAATTCGTGTTAGGAACTACGTGTACAACATGATTCGACTAATGCGGCTGGCAGTTTGAGTTCAGTATTATGCCATTTGAACTGAGAAGCTATTCCTTCCTTCTAGAAGTGCTGTTCTTAAGTTATTGGAGAGTGATCCAGGATATTTCATTCATATAGTTTCTTTGACCTAATTTGTTCCTAATTCCAGAACTAAATTCAGAATATCCAAGAGCAATTTGAGTATTGCAAAGAGAAGTAAGAAAATATTTAATGGGTCTTGTGACCAGCATAAAGAGAGTTTGAAGGATGGAAGGGATAGATTTCTTTGTCGATGGCAGCTTTCATCTTACCTAATGGGAAGATTCCTTTGCAGTCTTTTCAGCAATAAGGAAATGGGATGTCTGTTTTACTAAATGATCTGTAATGCATTTCATCTCTTATTTATAGACAGTAAGACACTCAACTGTACACAGTCTATAAAGCAGTAGAAGTTTAAACAAGTTAATCTGTTTAAGGAAGTATCACACAAATATTGTCCACAGCAAACAGAAAGAAGGACCAGGAAACTGATTTCCACATAAGGTCTCCAAAATTAATTAATGGTGAAAAGATTCTGTAAGACACAGTAAGGGTCCTCTCATCTATACACACACACACATATTTTAAGGTCAAAGGGGACTGTCCTCTTGCATAACAATGGCCACAGGACCTCCACACTGATTTCTCTAATAAGCATACCTTACTGTGTGAGCTGTAATCCATCTTTAAGGGGAATATTCAACCTTAATTCATGACTCATTTTTACAGTTTGATGAAGTCAAACTTATCAGCAATGACAACAAACTATGTCAGAAGGAGAAAAACAGAATCCCAAATCCTCTGTGTGACCGGGTGACACAAAAAGCATGTTGGAAGAAAAGATTATGTTAGAAAATTAAACCCTATTTTTTGTCTTAAAATTTAATCTCATTTCTTCAAACCCTGACTTTAGCAAGCTGAGTACTGTGGCCATGTATCACTTACTAACTCACATTAAGAAAACGTTAAGCTGATGCACTGAAATACTTCTCAGTCTGTAAGTAACAGAAAAGTCAGTATTAGGATTTGTATCTTTCTTAACCACTATGTCCTAAGGGCAGTACAGAAGTCCAGATACTTTAGACCAATAAAATTGAATGTATTTCAATAACTTGAAAAGTCCTCACAGAGAGCATGTTGCATGGCCAGTTCTTAATACTTCATATCTGCAAGATACACATATACTGACAGCATGTGACAAGAGAAAACAAGAAATTAATGCAGATAAGAATTTACAGGTATCATTCCAGCTAAAGGTCATAAGTAAAATCAATCTTGTATGGGAAGCAGATTTCCCATTACTGAAATATCCCTGGTATCTCATGACTGCAAGATTGCTCAGTACATCTCTAGTAATAAGGTTAACTCTGGCCAGTATGACTTATCATATCAAGAGTTATATAAGAATTATGTTCAGAGAGCAAAAGGTGCTGGAATATGCAGAAGATGCTACCTGCAGCAAAGAATATTAATTGTGTTGGGGCTGGTGGAAAGGCGAGCAGATGAAAAGAAAGGAACTTTGAATGGCAGTGTCTCATCTAACAAAGTCAGAGTTTGTGGCATGTGAAAAACAAGGGTGATTACAAGATAACATTCTAGTATATGCTAGCAGGGGAGATCTGGTGACGATGGCGGAGAAGAGAGTACATACATTATTTTTAAGTGTAAGTAACTTCTTTAGGACCAAGACAGCAAGACAGAAATAAGAAGGAAAAGAAGGTGTAGAATAAAACCGAATTTCATAGGCACCAGAAATTATTTTCCAGAGGTGAAAAAGTATTCTGAACATAAAGAAGAGCGGACACAAAACTGCCATTTGGCTGCGTTGCTGTGCTCTGTCTGTAATTGAGAAAAAGCAGTCTTCCAAAGATGCAAAGACACACAAAGATGAATCCCACATTATATGATAGTAAACAAGGAATGCAGGGGGAAAGAAAGATCTAAAAGTAGATACTATGTGCAACCACCAGGTGGTTGAGAAGTGTATGACATACGAGGAGCTTAGAAGATCAGCTGGCAGAGGGGATGATTGAGTGGATGCCAGCAGGGAAGAGGCCACATGAAAGACCAAATCCAAGAAATTGGGTCTATGTATCCAAAGCTCTAGGTGACAGCGTTAAAGCAATGAGATAAATGAATCAGCTCTCAAGGCAGCAATGATGATGGATAAGGTGGGATAGGATCAGCTGCCAAAGGAATGGGAAAAGGTTCTAGAAATATTCAGAAATGCATCACGGAGGGGAGGGGGGAAGAAACGGTACAGGAAGGAGTTGTTGGTTTACTTGGAAGGTATTATGGAACACAAGCAATTGGATTTTATTTGCTGCCTCAACAGTCATTTTGCTTTATGGAGTTTGTTAATGACTTTGTATAGTGTCACTAAATTTGAATGCTAGGAGAATATTAAGGGGTCTATCCCAGATGAAGTGCATTGTTTCTTTGACTCTCATGGCTAGATATGCATGTGCAGTTCTTGCAGGGGGGCTGAGCTCCATAATGGACCATACGTGAAAGCCTTTCTGAGTTGCTTCAGGGGCTATAGTGAGGCTGGCTGCCACTGAAATCCAGAGGAATTTAACTGTGAAGAAAATGGCATGTAAGCCACTGTCTTGGCACTTGACTTGCTGAATCTGTGGAGAGCAAGGAAGCTCAGTCTCTCTCAGGATGATGCTTCAAATGAGAATAGAAGGAAATTGCTAGTTCTATATCTGCACAGCTCCTTACCAAAGGTCTGGTTTATTCCAGAAACACCTCCACCTTTGTGTGTGAGCTCAGAGCAACATATTGAAATGTAATGAGGAGGTCCTAAAACATTCTGCAGAGCAGTTCTGTCAAAGGTGCAGTGGTGATTTTAAAAAAGACCCTTTCTCGCTTGCTTCTCAGGCACGGCTTGAAAGTAAACACACAAATCCATCTCAAATCTGCAGTGTCCAGATCACTTGTGCACTGAGCTTTCTTTATAAATCAAAGGCCAATTGTTCAGGCTCTCTGCTGAGTGAGGACAAAATCCCTGATTTTTTTTCATAACAATGTCACCCGTCCCTTCTGAGTAAGGAATCCAGTTGTTTTAAAAATAAAATCACATATTGCAGTCCCATTTGAAAACAGTTATTCTGGGCCAAATCCCAGAAGGTGCTGAGTGCCTTCAACTCCCACTGCATTCATGAGGAACTAAATGCGCTTAATGCTGTACATGATCTTAGTGATTTTCCTTAAGTGTAAGAGCCAGATCCCCCATATCTTTTAACCTGAGGCACTGCTTAGTCCTGCAAATAGAGCACAGCTTGACCCTGCAAGTCCTTAGCGTGAAAGGTTGCACTTACTGCTGTGCCCAGTACCACTGACAATAATCTCTACCATCCATAATAAAGTTTTGCAGGATGAAGCCTTAAATAAAATTTATGTCACTGACCTACAACCAACAGCTGCAAAAAAAAGTAAAACTGTGATGAAAATTCCCAGCCCATTAACGTGGGTATTGCACTCCTTCAGCTTCAGACAAAAGCTGCATTAACTCTATCCTTCAAAAATGATGCAGTCTAAACAGCTCAACTAGACTCATTAAACGTCATAGCGTTTTTTCTGTACAACCTAAGGCCTCAAAATTTAAGCATACTTTAAATATGATTCATTAAAATTGTACTTGAGAGACCATCAGCAAGGTAAATGAATTCCACTTCACAGTCTATGCAGTAGAATGGACAGATGTTATCTAAATACCAGTGCCTGGCTTTATGTCTTGCAAATGTCCACAGATTTATAAACAAATTATCAAAAGGGTGAGGAATTAAGGCAGTGAACAGTGGCTCACTAAAACCTAAAGAGGAGACAGAGATTTGGTCTGACCACAATGTCCCTATTTGTACAACTATCTGAGAGCAACTACAAAGAGCACCCAGGATTAACTTTAGGTATCTGGCACAGTACATTGAGTGTGCCTGTGTGTTTATGTGTACGAATCTTCTGTCTGTGAAATGGTTAAAACTTAAGGTTACCCATCCAAGGAGTAGAAAATGAAGGTTCTCAGTTTGATGGACAACAGCTCAGAGATCCCTGATGTCCCAAAATATTAGGTTTCTCTTCTAATAATGTTGGAAATATTGCCTACTGTCATGATTAATCTTAGCAGCATCTCTGGCTGATTGCAGGTGACGCAGTCACAGCGCAGTGCCTGTGTTGGTTTCCACACACCGTCAAATCTGCTACAAATGCAGGGGTGAAGGGGAAAGAACTGTGATACCAGGTATCCCAGTGGCTAATAGATTGTGACATGAAAGAAGGAAACCTTTATTTTAATTCAAAAAACAAAAGCCAAATAGCAAAACTTATGTACGTGACTAACTTTTTTTTTTCTTCCTCAAGTGGAAAACATTCGCCTGCTAACAACTCTTGGCTGGCATCAAGGGAAAGTGGAGGTATTTGCAGATGTGGAGGAAGACATAAAAAACATTTTTCAAATCAAAGGCTTGAATTATTGCACTGGGTTCATGAAGTTTCACAGGCATGTAGACACACCATTGTCTACACCCTGGAACAAGCTGCCCTTTCTTCGAGTAGGAAAAACAACCCAATGTTTCTTACAATCCGATCTGTATGTATCAGGGAGCTATCTATATTTTGAAATTCTTTGCATTGTCTGTGGTAAGGGTGTGCTGTTTTGGCCCAACAATGGCAACATTGATTTTAGAATTTCAGAATTTTGGTGCATAGAACAAACTGTGAAACAAAACCGGCCTGCTCTCAATAGTACAACAACAGTGCTCTTATATAAACTTGCCTTTCCTCGCCATTTTACATAGTCAAAGATCAATACTGTTCATTCAGCCAACATTATTAGAGCCATTTATCAGCGACTTTTTTTGTTGCTAATAAAAAGGATTTTGCCGACAAAGTTATGTCATCTTCCGCTCACTTGGTAGCAGCGCAGATAATTAGCTTTGTTGTGCCCCCAACAATTGGGCCTTGTTTATGAACTTACATTTATTAAGTGAAAGTATTTGGAAACTGATGGTACATTGAAGTTTGGTTGCCATGGGCAATAATCATCCCAAAAAAGTCATGACCTCCCTGTTATGCAGCTAGTAACTAATTGAAATGATACAAATTACTCTGATTCTCTGTCTGCCAATTTAGAGGCTGGTTGTGGTCAAGGGTCAAATGAGCTCCTATTCATGAAACTATGTTTGAAGTGTCTGCTGCCATAGCAAGGGGTTTGGTGTGGACGCTGCGACTCCTCTGGACATTACCCCATACTGTGGCGGAGAGTGTTGCACAGATAGCAAAACAATAAGCCTACCAAGACTACCTTTGGCTGACACATCAAAAGCTTCACCTTGTCAGTCATTTAGCAGTAGTTGCTACCAACCAGGACATGGTTTACTGGGTAGAAATAAGTGTTGTATTCATCCCCAAGGGCTACCTTATACATTTAACTGACGCTACAATGCCTCCTGAGGTTAGTTCTAAGAAATCTAAGTATCATTCTGCTTGCATTCAGTTCACTAGGAAAAACAAAGACCTCCTTTTCTGTGAAACATAACAAGAGAAATTAAAATTTGATTAACTATCATCTGAGGTGCCATCCTTTAAAAACACTTATGATAATTCAACTACGTGTTAAAAGAATACAACATGTTTATCTCAGTAAATATGGGGACCTCAACACTAAAAAGTTAACAATATAATGAGATTTTTGTCCTTTAGGAAATTCTTAGTGATTCCAGGGAATGTTGCTCAAAGGCTTATTAAATATGTGCCAAATGCACTGGTTTACTGGGTGAACATTTGCAATGCCATTAAAGAGATTTTTTTTTCTTTGTGTAAGCTCCTACAGCTTTAACATGTCTAAATCTATTAAAAATGTGATAGAAGAAACCATGCTACATGAACAAGCCAGGCTCCTTGGATAATGAAGATTAACATTTTCTGTGTTCAACATTATTTGAAAGATTTACTATGTAGTTTGAGTCCACTATGTTTCAACAAACATTTTTGTCAATACCAAATCTGTGCACCACCTATGGGGGGACAGAAATTACTCTTATGGCTTGTCCCTTATCTAGCAACTTTTCTCTTTTCAGAAGATACCAGAAATACTTAACTATGCAACTACGGCTAGAGTAGCTCAGGACGATGCAAGCGAAGAAATACAAAGTCGCAAGTGACATCATACATTATCTTACCAGGCACACTCATCAGGCTGTCCTCCAGGCTTCATTCACACCTCCTGTGCAATGAACAGATATGCCACTGATTCCCATATGTACCTGAAGCAGCTGCTAAAAAACACCGACAAATATATATTTAAACCAGTGGGGATGGAACTGGTCGCATTCTGGATTCTGCTCTGATCTCCATAATACAAGACATGAGTGTGCTACAGTCACAGACATCCTAAGTGTTAACCAGTTGTGGTGAGGACTCTGCAAGTCCCATGAGACTATGGAGCTCAGAGTGAGCTAATTTGCCATGTTTCTTGACAGAATTTTAATTCGCATTATGAATTTTAGGTTTTGGTTCTGTCACTTTCCCTGATTATATGTCCTAGGAACTCCCATATGCACAAGCTGTTCTTAATAATGTATTTTTTACATGCGGTCTCCCTAAAATATGGCATAATTTTAAAATGGCTATCACTGATGCTCGTGATCTAAGTAGTTGTCTACAGGTGTAGGTACAAGGCAGAGTGAAACAGAAAACAGTAATTTGTTTCCTAAGAAAATGATGTCTTTTTTTCCATCTACATCAGTGGTTTCTCCTGGCAAAATTCCTACTTCTTGTCAGGTAACAAAAAATGAAAAACGTTCATTTTCAAATTAAATACATCAGTTTGGAAGTGTTGTTTTTTAACAAGACAATGTCATGCTTAGAGGAAAGTGGGCACCTGTCATGAAAAATATTCATAGTAGAAAACCTAATTTTCCTTTTAACACAGAAAAAAATTGACCAGCCCTATTACAGAGTCTTTCATTGCCATTCCATGTCAGCACTGTCATTATATCTCCTATTGTGAAGACAGTTAAGAACATGTCTTTGGAAATTTATTCTGGGGTTGCCCTTGTGGCCTATTGATTGTGCTCTCGCTTCATGTGAGAGACCTGGGTTCAGGCGAGAAGGCTGGCAAGGCAGACAGGCTGCTCTGAAGGGACGGGATGGTCCCCATGTGCTCCCACAGAAGCCATCCTGACCATTCGAAGGTTTCAAAGCATATTTTAATCTCATCTTCCGCAAAACTTCCTGGGATGATGGTGTTGAAAGGTTTAAAGAGAGAAAAAAAACTTTTTAAGCATTCAGAAAGGTATCCTTCCTGAAAAGAGGACCCTCTGGGCAGTAGCACTGCCACAAGATGCGGAATGATGTGAGGAAGGCACAGAATTGCTGATTCCCCTAAACTGGGGAGGAATATTTGGACCTGATTCTTCAGCCTACCACAACAGGACAGCTAGAATCATCTTCATTATTTAGAAACTAAGTCCCAAAGAACAAAGTATCTATTTCTTTATTTAAAAACCTTTTAACTCCTTCTGCTCATAGCTAATTTCTGTTCTTAAGGACAATATTTGGCAAACAGCAGGAGTGCTTTTCCCCCTCACTGATAACCAGTGTGACGTGTCTGTCCATCTGATCACTTCAGTGGAGTTACTTCTAATTTGCACCATCATGACAGATGATTCAAGCCAACCTTTCCATACTATAAGCTAATCATAGGGGTAATAAAAAACCAGAGGCCTATGTTTTTCCTCACTGAACCTACCATGAGTCAGCAGTAAAAGCAAGAGCAGATAGATTACAGCTCTGGAAGCAGAACAGCATGTGTAAAAGACTCTCTCAAACAAAACCTTATCTTGCTGAAGTTACTTGGTCCCACTAAAGTCAGTGAACTTGCACAGACAAAATCTAAACCATACTTCGTAAAGCAGCACTTACAACTAAACAGTATATTGGCTTCCAACTCAAATGCAGTGCATTCATTTCCATCTTATAACCATATGCACAATAATAAGGGCACTCTTTAGGTCTATATCCTCAAAGACGCTTCACAGATGCTGTTTATCGGTGTATCTCCTCTGATGCCTTAGCTCTGCTAGGAGCATCACTGACTACTTTGATTATGCAATACACACATTAAACATTGCCCAAACACATTTTAGCGTGAAGGAACATAGCAGCTTAAAAGAAGGGGCAGTGGTTTGTTGAGTCAATGACATGCTTTCTTCAAAACATCTAAATGCAGTGCTAGGTGTTTAATCTGCATTTTAAAAAAGCCTATAAACACGAATTTACACAATAAAACATAACCATCTGAAAGAGCCATTACAGCCAATTGTCCTTTGTGTCAACTAATTCCTTCCTTTCCCTCCCAAAAGGGCTCAGCTGAGTCCCCCTTGGAGACTCTACTTCCAATAACAACAATTCCCTTCCTCCCCGAACTATCAAGCCCCCACCACATGGGCAGCTTCACTCCTGGCCAGCCCTCTCCCATCCTGATCCAATCTTCAGCCTCTTCTGTCCTCCTCTGAGGCACACAGAGGAGCTGGTATATGTCCCCAAGGTAAAAAGGTCCTAAATCTAAGAGTGCTGAGAGCTTTTACAGTCACTGTTCTAATCTGTACCTACCATGGATGGAGATCCATAACATGATTTGTTTTCTCCTGCTTTGGTTGAGAAATCTGAATTTCATGAAGTGTCAGGAGTCTCAAATCTACTGGCCAGATTTTCTCCCATCTCTTCTACAGACTAATACAAATAATTTAAAACATAAACCTAGGGGCTGTGTTTGCTGGCTCCTCACCTCTCCTGCTGATCTCACTGATCTGCTCATGGCAGCATACTGTTGTATTGCAAAGCTAGCCCAGAGATCTGTCTCCCCATGAAGTGCATGCCTTATGTTTATTTTCTTTGTCTCCTATCATAAGAAAGAAGGCATTACAATTCAAAGCACTAAGGACCAGATTCTTGTTGACATTAAACACTGCCTTACTTCCCAAAAAGCCTGGTGCAATCAGTAGTTATTTATATTATAAGGTAAATCTCACCATGGTTAAAGGCAATACAGTCAGAGGTGGTTATATTTTTCCACATATGGAGGGCTGTATGACTTCCATCTTCAGTAAATAAAAACAACCAAAGAAGGTAAAACAAAAAAAGAAAACTTCCACGAGGAAAAATGGACATGCAGATCTCCTCTGGAAGACACCTTTTCATTTTGCACGGGTATATTCCTGCTTTTCTTCCTCAAATCATCATCCTCTTAATAAGCACCATAAGCTTTGAAATATCCAAAATCATAACAGTTACACAACTCCTAGGATTGTTCAAAAGATAACAAACACATTTTTGAGTAATCATTAAAATACATGTATGTATTTTATATGTAGATACAACTATACATATATACGCATATAGACATAATCAGCACATATACATATATGTATAGAAAGACATAGTCAGCATTTCCAAAAAAATCTACTCTTTTCTAGCAGAGGTTTTTGGCACAGCAGCCAGTCTCACAACACTTCTAAATGGAGCTCATTCTACAGTGTTTTGTACAGGTTTGGGCACTAGGTGATTTAAAAGACTTTGGATTAAAAAAACAAGTCCTCAAACAGAACTAGGAAACATGCCAAGGATTTCTGCCCTAGCATGCAAGCCACTGGACTAGCACTCTGGGCAAAGCACTGATCCTTTCTGTCCCTTCCTGACTTCAGTGCATCAGCTGGGAATGAAGAACCTTCAGGTTCACCTTCAGATTGCAGCAAAAGCTGCTACAGTCGCCCGCAGGGCCAACTCCTGATCATATACCCCCAGGAGAGATGAGGAGGATAGATGGCTGATGAATGTTTATATTCCTTAGCTTTTTGCTTTTCAAGAATTTTGCCGGTTTAAAATCCATTTTTGATGGGTTAGATTGTTCAAAAAAGGTTACTTAAACTATCATATACTGGGGTGAAATTAATTAATACACTTGACTAAAATTCAATGAGAACAGAAAACAGATACAAATAAGAAAAATGGTATTAACTGATACCCAATCCCACATCTCAACAAGTAACAATGGACTGTTTATGCTGCATTACTCTTTTCTAATCTCCACATATTACTATAATTATTAACTACTAGTCCTAAAATCTATAGAGTTATCATTATTGTTATTATTATGAAACTCAATCTCATTTTCATGTCATAAAGATAAACCAAATCTCATTTCAATTAGTTGCAGCAGGAGGGAATGAACTTTAAACAGACATTTAATTTCTGAAAAAAAAAATTAGGAAGTTCTTCATGGAAATGTTATGGCATTTTGAAACAGATTAATAGTTCGGTATGAACACATCCACCCTGCAGCTAAATGACGGCTGTACTGCGATCAGGAGACAGGTTAAATGAGCAAAATCAGCTGATACCACTGGTTTGGATCTAATCAAATAGTATTCATTTTTATGACTTTTTAGCTACATTATTTCTTCATCCCATGTGCTATCTGAATTGTTACTGTGGGTTATCTGCTTTGTAATTGGGTTATATTTGTCTTTAATGCATTTGATTGGTAAAGAAGTACTAGGACCAACAGGGTACTTTGCATTCTGGTTCCTGTCACAAACGGTTCGAAATTACACTGTCTCCACTGGGTGCGCTCTTGGACACACCATGCTTCACAGAAGCAATATCTCATGCATATTTTATTATCACTCAAGGGTAGGATCTAACCTACACCAGGGCAGCCTGCCTCCCCAACATACCTAGCCTCATCCTGTGCTGAGCTCAGGTGCTAAGCCTCATCAGTGCTGAGCTGGTTAAGGGTTGTACCATGAGGCTGCTCAATGACAGTTTGATCCATGACGACCATGCATGTAACAAGGCTGAAAGAGAGCACACCATGAAGGGTGCAGCTCTGGATCCTCCCAGCTGGGGAAAGGGAGTCCAATGCAGCATAGTTTACTCACTAACTGAACACATGGCTGTGGATGTGGCTCTCCAGAAAGGCTCTCCATAGTGCTCAGCACTATGACAGAACTTGCAATGGTGACAGAAGCCCTCAAGCCCTAGTACTTGTGACATTGTCATCTACTACAGGTCTCAGACAGCGTCCTTTTTACAGACACTTTTGCAGAGCTACAAAATGACTTAATTATTCATTGTCCAGCAGTCCCAAGTTTTAAGCCAGAAGCTGAAAAAAAAAAAGAGATGTCAACAGACGGGGGATCTTTTCGACTTGCTGCCAACTCTGCCCTCCGCTTTTTCCGCCCTGTTGCATCACCAAGCACAGCAGCTGTGCTGAGCAGCTGTACCTGTGCCGTCCTCCCATAGAACATCCCCCCCTCCTGGTCAGCGCCCAGATGACAGCTACGGGCTGGAGGAGGCATCTCACCCAAGTCTTCTCCCCCGTGGCAGTTTACACGGTCATGTTTTTACCCTCTCCTAAAGTACGTTTAGACTTCAGAAACATTAAATGTTTGACATTAGGCCAAAACTAAAACGTAGAAATAAAAAGATACCCTCTAGATGTCGGCAAGCATTTCACAGATCCTGTAGATATGAGTTGAAATCCAGTCTCACGAAGTTTCTCTCCTTCTGCTACTGTCAGTTATTTCATTCCTACCACTCAGGCAGCAAAAAGCAGTAAGACACCCAGGAGACAAGAGCCCTGGGCTTGCAGAGAGGGGCACCATTGACCAGTATAGACCAGGACACAGAGAGCCGGTGAAAGTCTTTGTGTAACAGCTGGCAGAAGGGAGAACTGGACCAGGGAATGCAGGACTGGAAGAAACTAGCAGGTGTGAAATTAGGGTGTGACTGATATTAGATGAAGAACTTTATTAGCTGAGATCATGAGGTTAAGAGAGAAACTGAGATTAATGGAAATTCTCCACGTAAGGACAAAGAGCCAGGAAAGAGCAGAGCAGGGAAGGAGGGAGTAATGGGGGAGAAGCAAGAAATGTTTGGGAGAGGCAGGACTAATCCAAGAAGAAAACAGAAAGTAGAGAAGTGGATGGGACTGAATTGAGAGAGTCAGGGGAAAAGACTGTGACCATATCTTGAAACGTGAGGGGAATCCAGGCTTCTTGTATGTCAAAATTCCTCTACTCTCAGCAAGCATCTGTGAAATCCAGTGGCAAAGTATGGCTCATTCCAGTACTGTTCTGGTTCACATGTCAGGATGGCACCTTCTGTTATTAATCAATCCGTTAACTCAAGCTCCAAGTCACTGTGGTGAATCTAAAGATACAGGCAAACTAAACTCTTCAGGCAAGTAAAGCGGTAGCTATATGATGTTTCATACAAGATTTTTCCAGTTGGACCCAGTTTGTCTGTTTAACAGCCCAGGAAATCAGACAGATAAAATCAACTTTAAAATAATAAACTCCAACACTCCCATTCAGGAATACCAGAATTAAGTTTGCTTCAAACAACTCTAATTTACCTCCCTTTTATATTACAGCACAGCATTTAGAGATAACGTCATTAACATAATTATCTCCCATTTTTTTCTGCAGGACTCTCACTGCAAGGGCTCTTAATATCCTTTTAATGTAGGGTTGGGGGTTATTTTGGCTGTAATACAAAATCGAGTGTCTTGTTTCCTTAAAGTAGATTAATCTTGAATTATGGCTATGTAATATCATTTTAGGTCTCTGGTTATTCAAGCAATACTCTCAGAGTTGGCAGCAGAGCAGTCTGTTGGCCAGACAATGGGAGTCCCACTCGCCTTTTCTTTGCTTTATAATAAAATAAAAAGTAGTTAGTGGTTAGTTTGGCTAACAGCCAAATCACATGGCCAAGATTTTCAAAATGCGGTCACAGTATCAGCATGCACCTTTAAAACTGCTGCTTTTCAGAAGATGGGAACTTGGCACTTTATGGAAAAAACCAGGCTCCTTTTAGGACTGCTCTTGACTGAGCCTCCAAACTCTCTATCCATTTCGATAAAGTTGGCCCACATCTTCTAACAGTCCTACTGTAGTTATGAGCATCTACTGTAACAGTTCTTAAAATGAGTGAATGGCAGTGATTTTCTGAAAGCTTTTGCTCCAATTCAGTGAGATAATAGCAAGTCTGTAACTAAGGAAAATGTGGGGTTTAGCATATGAATCAGGTGGATCACCTGAGTCATTCAAATCACCAAGGCTTATTTGTTTGCTGTATTTCCTAATTGTTTCTGGAATCAGTTCAGTGCTTTCCCTCAACAACAAGTTTGCCTTATTAAGCTTATCCATGCAGGAGAGAGAGATTCTTGACATGCTCTGGATTGCTTCTGCTCCCATCTGTGCTAACCAGCAGTGAAGAAAGTTTTATGGTGCTTACAAACCCCATAGCTGTAAGGCTCCCCAGTCACACCAGATTATGATTTATTAGAGCTGTTAAAATAAAATGGGAGAAGAAATTGTTATAGGTCTTGGAAACTACAGAGAATCACCATTTAAACTACACTCAAATCTCAAAGGAAATAGGATTCACTTGGGAACAACAAAATACCGTGGGGTATGGTTCTCTCTCCACAGCCAGTTCATATGCCAGAGAGTGACTTCCCTTTGCAAAAGGACTTATTTTATACCTTGAAGAATCTCAGGCACATTACTGATGTTTTATGATATTGTTAACAGAATCTCCAGATCTGTAATAATAATGATAATTTGACATTATGCAGCATTTTCTATTTGAAGATTTATTTGGGATTCATCAGAAATACAGCCCCATACAGAGTAGCAGGAATCAGCTATTTAGCAGCATACTGTGATACCACAATAGTGTCAGCTATTCAGAAGGGAAAGTGAAAAACGTATTTCACAGAGACCTCAAAAAGAATGCAGGAAGAGTGAATGTAATAATCCAGTTGTAGCCAAGATGCCAGGGCTATCTAAAATAAAATCAAAAGATATTCCCCCAGGTTTTCAAGACCTTGGTTTCACATTTCAAGCTAACACATGCTGCCTGTACAGTATTTGTTTGTATTACTATAGGACATCAGGGCACTATAGTTGCAGAAAAGAAGGTACTGACTGCCTATGAGTCAGTAAAGTCCCTTCCCCAATCACAATCAGAGTTGAAGATTTTCAGTTATATTTGAAATGCTTTTGTTTAAGTAAAAAAAATTAGAATATTATTATACTAAATAACTATTAACAATGTCTAGATGTCAATGCTATTTTTGTGATTCCCTCCTGAAAAGTTATTCTGTCAATTATGTTTACTGGATGTTTACTGGATGTTGGTGGTTTTCAAATCAAAGGCTTACATGTAAAAAACTAACAGCCTAACATCCACAAATTCTGTTTATGAAGGTAAGCTGGAGTTTCATCTTCTTGTGTGTCCTTTCTGACCAGTACTCCTTTGCTTCCCCATTAAAGAATTGTATTACCAGGTACCAACAGGGGTTTATATATATATATATGTACATATACATACGTAAAAATATATTTATGTGTGTACACACACACATATATATGTATGTATATAAAACTGACAGTCTTCATAATGATTATTTAGTAAATACTCTTAAAGATGCAGAAGGAGGCAGAGAATCCAATTCATTTCTCTGAAGACTTGCTTTTCGTGTACTACACTGCTGGCTGATGTACTTTTTCAAGGCCGCAGATTTATGCCAGATGCACAGGGTGAAACCATTGATGTCCATAATAATCTCTTCAGAACAGAACTGTACTCCATGCCTTGCTTTGGAGGTTGCTGCCCAAGCACTGATTAGCCTCCATATTTACGGTCTTGCAGAGCCATGGAAGAAATGTGCTGAGCCTGGACTAGCTTTCCATACAAAGCTGAGGAGCCTTGCTGAGCGTGCCCCAAAGGAACCCCTCTGAAGGCAGAGGGACTTTACCTTGAGCTGTAAGGCTTTAGTCTAGAAAGCTTTGCCCTTTTTCCTGTAGTCATGCACAACCCATCTGTGCAAAAACAGTGTTTTGTAAAGCAGCAGAACTAAATGAAATGTTCTGAGAAGGGTCATAGCAAAAAAAATCCACCAATAAGAATGCTCTCAGAGTTTTTTTATTGCTTCTCTCCATTTCAGGGAGGGGTTTGTTATTAATATCTTTCCTCCTGATCTCCTTCCAGGCTGGTCTTCATATTTTCAACCTCCATTCTCTTTATTTTAGGGCCCTCTCCAACAGTTTATAAATGCCACTATTTGTCATGTGTAAATTCCTTTTTAAAACAGGCTAAAACCTTCCAAATTTCCCTTGCTGCAGTTCAATGATCCTCCCAATTTTAGAGCAACAAATACTTTGTTGTCTCTAATACTCCCCCTTCATAATGTCTGACAGTGCATTGTACAGAATGTGAGCTATCCCTTCACTTCAAGAACAGCCTGGCATATGGAATCACAACACATTTGGTTTGGAATAAATATAGCCTTCAGGCAGCAATGTACGAGCAGTATAAATACTAATCAGCCAGTCCCTGCGACATCCTGAGACCAGGTCATTTTCTTTGCGTTGTACAGAAGGAAGGAGTAAGTGTGTTAGTTATACGGGTAACTTATCATGGTACTACGATGCTGTAGCTGGTCTAGGTAGCAGCTGCACTTCCCTACTCCCTCAACACCCACTGGAGATTATTGCCCCCTTAGAGTGGCCAGCACAACTGTTCAGGTAGCCATTAGTTAGTCCAGATCTGTCAAATTATTTGACTTAGCTTAAAGAGTTTTACTATAAGGTTTTTTGAAGCAGGATCACTTCTGACTGAGCTGGGTTAATGACTCATTACACCAGCAGTTGTGCTGTCATAGCTGAAGGCTGATAACCTGCAGAGGAAGCAGACATCATAACCCAGATCAGTTGCATTTGTAGCAGCCCTTCTGACCCTGAGATGACTTAAACAAATTCATATAAATTCATATCCAGTGATTCTTAAAAATATACCAAAGCCTTGAACCTATCCCAAGAGATTCTAATGCAAACACTCTTGCTGGCTGCAAGGTTAAGTAAGTTAGTATTAGAGGGACAACCACACATGATTAGTCGTTCACACCTATTCTAGCTTTGTGAGGTTTATGCTCTATAAAAACATTACCATAGAGATAACAGTAAGATACTACACCCATACCAAGGGTAACAACAGTAAGTCAACGTAATGTACTTGTGCATGTATTTTACAAAGCTGACAGGGAATACTTAAGCATGAAGAATGAGAGAATAGAAGACTAAGAAGAGTTTTTGCCTCAGACTATAATAACATTTTCAGTTTTCAGATCTCCTTGATTGTCTTTTGTGACCCTTTTGATGGCTGAGAAATTCTACACTGTACCTTGCTGCCTCTCACAAATATGGCAATAGCTCCCTAATAACTGGGGCTTATTCTCCAAGTTCTTAACTGAAGTCAGTAGGAGTTTGTTCATGGACTTCATGTTTGGAGCTACAGATGGTTTACAAGCTGACATTTGATATCCAGAACCTTAATGGAAAAAAAAATATCAAATCCCAGAGAGGTAGATCAACAACAGCTCTGAGCTTGGTTTTGCTCCTCTTCACAGGACTTTGTCTTTTACTTCAGTAGATGCTAGATCACTTACAGAAATCAAATAAAATCAATAAATCCACTGCAGTTTCACCTTATAATTTTCCTAGAAAAGAACCACACCATGAAAAAGATAATGGCACAGCTGACTCCAGACTGACAACATAGGAATAAAGCCAGAAATGGATTTGGCCCTTAGTCTCTTGCTAGTATGATTATTTATTGACATTATAAAGCCATTTGGAAGACCTAGCTGAGCAGAGCACTAAGCATGGAAAGTGCTGAACATATATGTAGCAACAGCCTGTCCCTCAGAGTTCATAATCAAAATAGGCAACTGAAATGCGAAATACATGTTTTTCCCAATATCATGCCTGGAGCCAACAGAGGACAAATGAAGGTGCACAGCTTGCACAGAGGGTCTAAAGGCAGAGCCTGAGTTTCAGCTGGAGGATGTCCTCCTAGCAAGGATACAAGCTGCCTTGTGCCCATGCACATGAGGGTCAGCTGTCCGGAGGATGCTTGTGGAAGGGAAACGTGGAACACAACATGCTCATGACTGCTCTAGAAGCCAAGATGGAAGAAAACAGACAATAAATTTATCACTCCTGCCAGTGACCTCTATCACATGCAGGCCAGTGACTTCTCTTTTCTTTTTTGACCAGCTAATTAAATGGTAGACAACTTCCCTATTACTGTACTGAAATCCCATTCAGAGCAGGAATTTGGTAACTGTAGGAAGGGCATAGAGTCCTGTACTTCAGAAAAGGCTTAGGAAAAGTTCCCACCTATCTGTGATATGCTACTGCCAGGAATGAAAGATATAAACAGCCTATTAAATAAAATAGAACAATTTTGTTGAAAAAGTGTGTGTGAGGTGAAGCAGACCAAAATCAGGACCAACCAAACTTTAGCATCCTCTGCATTACCTTGAAAACGTCACCTGATATACAGGTGCTACAGTAGGTTCACTTCTATTTCTTGTTTCTAGCACACATAGTTATTACACTCATCTAGGCCAAATAGGCCTATGTATCCAAACACCTGTACATATGGTATAACACCTGGCTTTAGGAGGCTGCTCTTCCACAGCAGAGCTGGAATCCGGTGCTGCTTGCTGAATTTTTTTTTTTTCAAGCTTTTTTACATGACAAGAGTCTTCAGAATGATGAATAAGAGTAAGTGGGGTAGAGTGGGTATGAATGTAATTAATCCAGTTACTATGGATTTCCTCGGTAGCACACTGCAAGGGGGCAGCACTCAGACAGAAGGTCAGCCTGACTAGGCTTAATCTTACCTGGCTGGCTGCATGTCTGCTAGGTCATGAGCATTCACCCTGCTGGGGGTCCGATGGCAGATAAACCACACATACACTGAGGTTGGTCTTTTTTTCATTCAAGTGACCAGTTACTTTTTGCGGTTCCCTCTTCCCACTCCTCTTCTTCCCTCTTTTCCCTCAGATCTGTTTCTTATAATCTCATCTGATACACATCCTCTTAAGGCCAACTATCTTTACCATGTAGAACAGTTTCCTCTACCTACCCTTGCATATGTCAAACAGTGAGTCAAGTAGACACCCTTGTTATTTCCTGAGATGCTCAACAGGAGTTATAACCTCTGAAGCTCAGGTCCTTGGTAAGTAAAGTTAGGTCTTATATCTCTCCTCTCCCTTCCTGCCAAATCGCAAGTAATCTATAAAATATGGCACACAGTACAACGTTCTCCAGTCTACTTTACTCACCATCAATATGCTAATGCTATTCAATACCCATCTGCGGCCATGACTAGAAAAATGTTAGCAATGTGAAGGCAAAGGTAACTTCACCAGCAATTTCCATCTTTCCATCCAATTTTCACGCCTTTTCCACCCTTCAATTGTACCACATCTGCCCAGCAGCGTTCATCCTAGATCCTGCCAGGCCATTGTATTACTCAGATCAAAAAGCTATGTACTATTATTCATGTAAGCAGTGGTTATGCAAGACAAATTGCTGTTTTACAAGAGTAGATATTTGAGTATCTGTTTGATTCAGTTTAAATTATATCTGAATAAGATTTAACGTAAGTTTCACCAAAAAATTGTGTGATTAAAGGCCAATTGATTATTAAGAGTATGTTTATCGATGTGTAATAAGTATCCCTGTTAAATTTAAAAACATTCTTAATAGTCCTTTGGTATCTAATTATCCTAAAATAACTCTTATTAAATTTAAATCAAATCAGCAGCTGAGATGCATAATTTAAACCAACTGAAATGAAAAAAACCAGCCCAATTTAAAAAAAAAACACAAAACAAAACAAAACAAAACAAAACAAAACAAAAAAAACAAACTCAAACAAAATCCAAAACCAAATCACTTTGAATTAACAGCTCTTCACTAAGATTTTGACTGAAATACAATGGTCTCAGTTGCTCAATTGTTACTGTTACTGGGGTTCTTGTATGTTGCAGGTGCCTGACTCAGCCACCCTTTGGTGAGTATGTAATTCACTGTATTCTGCCTGTCTTCAAAAGTCATCTCTGATGGGCTATTTGTTAGCAATAAAAATATCAACTCATTTCTTCAGCTTCATCTGAGGCTGGAAAACTCCACAGTTGAAAAGGAAAGAGTGCTTGGCAGCCTCAAAAAAAAGATACATTACAATAAGCTCAGAAAGTCTTTTTTCATCCTTTTTTTCTTCCATCTATCTTCCCAACCTTCTCCTAGAGTCCTGCAAAAATGGAACGTGCTGATACCCAGAATAACCTTCATCTATTTATATGGCATACACTGTCTAGATTACCCACAGAGCTCTTTCAAAAGTAGTCCTGGAGGGGAAAGTGCACCAGTCTATACTCTGTGTATGGCACTGGACAGGTGATAGGGACCCTTTCATAAGCAGGGTATAGTAACACAGTGATGTGCTACAGGATCTGCCTATACCATTTGTCATGTGCTAGCCAAGCTGGTGTTTGTCACAACAGCACTCAACTCTTAGACATACCGATATCTTAAAACACAAGGCCACCCATAGCCAGATTCAGCATAAAATAAAGTCAATGCACAAAACCTAAGCAGAACAATGGCTCTGCAAATCTCAGGTGAGAAATCGTTCCACCCAAATGGACCATGAATGTAAACACTGACTAACGAGAGTGGTACAGATTGGGCCATTAAAAGCAAGGCAGAGATGAATGGAAATGTCTGAGCAGGGACATAAAACAGACCAATTTCTGCCACTAAGTAGGAGTGGGAGTATAACAGTCCTTGTTATAGAGTTGCTGGCAGTGATGTTATTGTTAAGGCTGAAAAAGACATCACATTCCAAATCTCTCTTTTCACTTGTAAAACAGTAAGATTTTGAGCTTGATCCTTCACTTCAAAGGTAGCTACTGCAACTGCTTAACAAAGGAGAAACATGAGGTGGATGAGAAGAAAAAAATCAAATGGGTTACAAAATGTTATACAGACTGCAGACCCAGATGAAGGTGAGATTTCAGTTCCACTGAAGTTCAGAGTTTTAGTCTTTTGCAGGCACCAAGATTGACCCCACCCCGGTAAGCCAATACAGAAATTAAGAGAATAACCCAATTACAGCAAAGTTCACAGCTAGGAAAATACATATTTCAGAAGAGAGGACAGATGAGATGACAGTCAATTCCAGACAAAATAGAAAGGAGGTGAAACTGTAAGAACGGGTGTCTATAATCTCAAAACTGGAAATGGAAACTTGGTAATTAGAGTAAGGCAGATGTTCAGTTTTATCATTACTAGCTTTAGAAAATAAACATACACAAACATGTCTATAAACATCCTTGACTCCTAATTTTTTTGGCTTTATACAGAGGTATACAGAAAAACAGATTCGAGAAAAATGGGGAGGGTTTTTTTTCTCTGTTTTGAAGAAGCTTAGGATTTATTTGTTATTTTATCCATCAACAAAAAGTTTTGATTCGTCAATTCTGTTTGTGAATTCCAAAAAGGCTAAATCATGGCTTGGTTTAAGAACACTCTTTGGTTCCTAAAAATTCCTGATTGCTTCCACTGGGCTTCTCACAACTCAGGCTGAGAGCTATTCTGAGGAAAGGGAGAGAAAAGACTCATGGTAGAGCTGAGCGAAGGATTTTGAAGTCTGAACATTTGTCTTTGTTATGATCAGAAATGAAACCTGAAATTTTCAATGAAGGAAAATTTGTACAACGTGGGAAATAGTTTCAGTGCAAAATTGAAACAATAATTCTAACATGGCCTTTTAGAATTTGACCTTTTTATCTCTTAACAACATTTAAATATAATACAGAATTTGAATATTTGAAATGAAAAGTAATTTCAACATTTGAAATTTCCACTTTTTGCTCTGAAAATGTCAAAACAGGATATTTCAACTTTCTGGAAACTTTTTTCCCTCCTATTTTCACTTTAAAACAAGAACTTTCAGCTTGTGCTACTCATTTACTTGAATCACTGGGACAACTGGCTGTCAGCAGAAAAGGGAAAGCTGATGGACTACACTATGACCTGTGATATCAAGCCCAGCCATTCATTTCCTATTGCCACTACCAATACAGTTTATTTTTGATAGGTTGTGGGGGAAGAGGAGGCTTGGCTGTGTTGCATTTCTTAAGTAACTACTTTGTCACTTTGTTACAGAGACATATGCAATCTACAGCCTAATCTGTGGCTAAGTCTATGGGGTGGTACAAGAAAATACTTGGACAAGAAAACAAGCAGAGCTTTCAGTGTCTTCAGTACTTTCATCAAAGATAATAATCAGTTGTTTGGTGCTGCGTCCAGTGTTTCATGTCCTAAGAACACTGTAGTTGCAAGAAACTTCTGCTATATGGTGAGAGCAATCTACCTGTTTTATAGCTTGCCTATACTGAGCCAGTCTGAAGCAGGCACATTTTTAACTGTTGAGTGGCATGGCTTACATGCTTTGCAGAGCTCTTTGCATTTTAGGTGCCAGTAACTGAGCGTGCAACCTTGTGAGTTCTGCTGAATCATGGTGGAACAGTTTAAAGATACTTTAAAGATATGTTTGTTATTCACATGACTATGCAAGTATTTTAGGCTGAAAATTGACTCTGTCAACTGGTCATGGGGGAGAAATAGTCATGATAACCTTTTCAACTGCTTTGACTAAATCCAAACGGGACTGTGAATCAGAAGTCTCAACCCATGGAGTTATCCCGATGCAAAACTGGAGTGAGAGAAACCAATATATCCCATACTCAAAGACCTTTTGTCCAGTTCTGCACTGCAACTTTGAGGTGTTACATTTGCACCTCAATCCAGCCATGCCTCGTGGACAACGGCTGGCCAACGGCATGGCCTCAATTCCTCTTCCTCTAAAATGGAGCTAATAATTCTACCCGCATTTACAGATCATTTTGAGACGTCTGAGTGAAGAGAATTACAGAACAACTAAAAGTTATTATGTATCATGCATGTGTTTGCCCATAAATAATAAATTCCTGAAGCAGACATAAGAACAGGAGTTCCCACTATCATCTACCTTTATAAGAAATTCATAAGCAATAGCATTGTATGTGATTTCTCAGCTGTTGCTTTTTGAATGATAGGTTTCACTCTAGATCCAAATCTACTTCTCTCCTTATCTAGATTAGAGGGATTTTATTATTATTTTATATTTCAGAATGGAAACACTGATTTGTGAAGCAAAAGTTTTAGAAAAACATTTTGTCATGTTTGTTTCTAATTTTTTACACTATTATTTTTCTAATGATCCTTATTTAGAGCTCTTGTCCTGCTTATAGTCCAGGAAGTCACCAAACCTGATCTATGCTGCTCACTGATGCCTGATAGCCTGTCAGCATTATCAACAGTCTAGTTGCCAGACTCTGTCTGTGTCTGGTGCTTTGGCAGTGGTGGGTCTGCTGTACCCAGTCCCAGGTTTGGCCAGCTGAAATGGCTGGCTGGGCTAATTTCCCTGCCTCTGTGCATCCTACCAGGATTTTACACTGGAAATAAATTGTCACAGGGAGAATATTTAAATTCAGGAAACAAAATGTTCCCACTAATTCAATGTAGCCATCTCCTGCCTACTAAAAGTCATGAGTTATGTGTGAAGTAAAAAACCTCTCTGCTGCATGAGATAATGAGAAAACGGGAATTCTTTATTCATTGTACTTGTCCCTCTGCACATAACATTTGTATATCATGCCAGGACTAACCTGTGTCACTGCACTTATAGCCACAGACCAGACTAAATGCCTGCCCTTCACTGTTTTTACGTCATGATTCATATACTCTCTCTGCTCTTTCTGACTGCCTGCAATTACTTGTGACAAATGATTCTTCAGTGTACTGTCTGCTTTACCTTTTCAAAATGTTTCCATGGTTCACAGATAAGTCAGCTAGTGTACACTGTACTGTCTTGTGGGAAGTAAATCCCAGGACACACACAGGAACAGGTTCCATACCATTTTACTGGCAGAACTACAGGCATCCACCTCTCTCAGCTGCAGCACACGTACTGCGGACCAGCCATGCCAGCAGTGCTGGGGTTTCTTGGTTACAGTGGTGTGGAGATCCCAAAGGAACAGATTGTTACTTACAGCCGTACTCTCCTAAGAATGTGAATCCTTGTTTCCAAAGGAGCTTGATATCATCTATAACAAAATATTTGGCCACGATAAAATCATTATTTTGGTATCTCCCATGAAAGAACATCCACCTGAATTACCCCCATCACTGCTCCCATTGGTATGCTTGTTAACCACATATATATCCAGAGGTGAATGCTGCCTTGATTTAAACCTGTGAAAATCCAGGGAGCCTGATTCTGTCTTCAGTTACAGTGGTGAATATCAGTTACAGTGGTGAATATCAGGGCAGCTCCACTGACCTCAGGGGATATAAGTGCCAAGAGATTCAATCCATTGCCTCTTCCTGGTAGCATAGAGCATGGATTAGCATTCGGGTTTGTGATTCCCACCCTGCAATACAAAGATCCTACTCATATAATGAGTTTCATGCAATCGCTTGTTCTCTGCCAACACAGTGGATGTTGCATGACAAGCACACATACAGTGTTTTTTCATGGAAAATGATCTTCCATTTGAAAGTGAAAGCTGTCAAGAAACTAGCTAGCGAGACTTCCTTCTTGGAACATCTTCCTCTTCTAGTTCATGTACTGCAGATTTCACTTAAAACATTTTTATGGCACTGTTGGCCTTTTTTAGTGACCATAAGTTGCTCTTTCTTATTCCAGATCTTTCTTCTTTAATAAATACATTTTTTTAAATTGCAAGATACTTCAGTGTTTGGAACTATACAAGAAATGTTACAGTGAATGGATTCATTGTGACAGCTGTGAACTGAAAACAGCTTTAATGCTGGATTTTCTATTCAAATTATTCTCCTCTTGTCCTGTATCAAAGTCTGCTCAGGTATGTACACATCTCTTCTCATTACAATAACTTTGCTCAGCAAATCACAGAAACGGGATTCATACTGCTAAGCTACAAACATTTATTCTTGCCTCTTCTATACATACTCCTCTGCCTTAGCTGAAGCAGGAGTGATGACATTGTTAAAACATTTCTTCCAGGTAACCCCTCTGCCTGGCTCTGTAATCTCTCTCCTCCGTGCTTCCCCTCTCTGCTTCTGAGAGTTAAGCCACCTCTAAGCCGGATCTGATTTTGCCACTGTTGTGAAGGTGTTAGAAGTGAAAGATACTGTGACGTTCCTGGCTGCTTATACTGCCCGCCTCCAACATATTTCATGTTCACATGTGGTCCTTGGCCTGCCTATGCTCATGCCCATCTGTTTGGGAGGCACTGTGCCTGCCTGCAAGTTGGTCGGGTCTTTGGCCAGACACCGAGGGGCTTAGATGGGCAGGCAGCATAGCGCTGCAAATGACATCTGTTCTGCAGGAAGTCGTCCTTTGTGGGAGCGATGGTGTTGCACACCCCCTTCCACTTGATTACACCTGTTGATCACCATGTGCCAAAGCAGAGAAGCGAAGGGGTGCAGGACAGGAAGTGGCTGTTCACGGGCACTTGTGCCGGGCCCTGGGAGAGACTAGAAAGCAACAGAGGCTTGTGAAATCCCATGCTGTCGCCACAATGCATGGCACTGAAAAGGATTACCCTTCTTCTACTCCATTTATAGAACCTGATTTTCTGGGCATCCCATTGCAAAACAGATGCAAAATGCTACCATCTGCTCATTGCTTCCATAACTGTGCAAGATGAAAAGAAGTGACAAAAATGCCTGCCTGGGCAAGAACTCTCCATCCAACCCAAAGGAAGACACACAGTTGTAGCATACAAAGGAAATCATGCAGAAGAGCCATTATCACAGCCGGTCTTACTTGTAGTGCAGACAATCATTTTCAGTTCTGAAATATTCAGACACTCCCTGGCACCTTAACCAAATAAATGTACTTCACTGAACCCCAGTAAGCACAGAGTTTATGGATGTGGCTTGTCCTGGAAGACAGCAAGAGTCCACTGCCAGGCTTCAGAATTATTTGCGCAGGGGGAACAAGAGAGACAAAACAAAAAACACATAGTAGTCATGCTGATGTGGTATCAGGCTTCTGCCTGGGCTCCAGACCCAAGCACCAGCCAGTGAGCAACTCTGTGCTGTGGTTGCTACATGTGGTAAAACCTGGGTCATCTTCCCTTCACTGATTTTGTTGGCAAGATAATAATCAGTGTGGGCATGTCTTCCCACGCTCCAGAGGCACCTTCAGTTTGCCATTTAGGTGTACCCAGCAGGGCCACCAAACTTCACAGACGCATCCACACAACTGTGCCTTTGGCTGGAGAGAAAAAAGACAAAAAAAGCTTCTGTGGGAGAAAAGCCCTGGAGAGAATCCACAGCACAAAATGTGGGAAACATGTTCTCCTAAATGCTTTCCATTCTGGTCACTGGTATCCCCGCTTCTGCTTTACTGTTGTCCACAGTGCACATTCACCCCGAAGCCAGCTAAGCCAATTGCTGCTGCAGTCACAGCTGACTGTGCTGCCTCTGACACAAATCCCAACCAGAGACAGAGGCGCTGGCACGGCAAATCCACACAGGACAGCAGCACTGCTCAAGTTATTTGTTTTTATGGACAGGGACACTGAACCCAGACTCTGAATTGTCAAGTCCTTCTTAGAATGCAGAATGCTACACTAAAAAAAGAAAAAGAAAAGCAATTCAGAGAGAAGAAAAGGATGGAAATATCTGTCATTCAACAACACTGACAAAAAACAAACCCTGGCAGCAGCCTCCTATGCATTGCCTTGTTTATGCCAATGTTGGTTGCAGCTCCTGTTCAGATCAGAAGCACAACAAATTGTCTGTTTCTCTGAATCCAGCAGGCTCTGATAGCTAGTGACCATGCTGACAGAGCCTATTGCCTGCATTTGAATGGGAACGATGAATAGTAGAAACAGCCACACCTGAACACATACAAGATTGTTTTTATAAATCCAAGACTGTATTTACAAGTTCCAGCTTTTAAGGCCAGGGTATTTTATTTACTTTGCTGGTTATTTAATGGTGAAAAAGCATGAGAGCAATCCATCTGTCTGAACTGGAATCTTCTTATAAATAAACAACAATAAAAAACAACACATGAAATTCATTTTCCCACTTCTATTTTGTCTGAGTCCCCCCCAGAATCTAAATCAACAAGAGAACAGACTGTAGTTTGTGAGTAAATTTCTTTCAGCTGAAACAAACAAAAATAGACAAAGATAACCATCCTCCTTATACTTTATGCACAGTAATGCAAGTTATTTTCCACTCCATTTAGACTTTTCACCTTCCTTTCATTTACCCTGTTTTTTACAGTTCAATAAATATTTTTCCAAGCTCCACTTGCCAAACAAAAGAGTTTAGCTTCAGTGTTACTCCTCTGACAAATATCCTTATGGTGTTGCACATGTGAGCCATTGATAAACAAATTAAAATTCTGTCCCAGCTCAGAGCTCAGCTGGCCCATTTCATCTTGCGGTATGGGTTTGTAAAGGTCTGGGTGTCTGTCATCCTCCCCTAACCTTGTCTTTGTCAAAGGGATACAAAAGCCTGCACGCTCGGGGCCTTACGATACTGATTAGTGTGAGTGACAAAGTGGAGTAGCAAGTCCACTCAGCCCTTCATAATAAATCTATCAAAGAGTAATAGAATTCCATCAATTCTGCATCATCCCCGAGGGTCGCTGTGCTGGGATGGAAAGTGTGTTCCGCTGGGATTGTACAACTGTTATTATTCAATTACACTCTTTTCTTCCTAGTTAAAGACCATGATATCATTATCACTTAATGAATACATATAATTGGATCTGGACTCTATGTTTGGCTGATGAATACCACTCACTATTCATTCAGTCTCAGCTCATCTTCTGACCATTTATTATAGACTTTTGGCTGAAAACCATGATGACAAAGGGAATTTGAAATTAGCTGCGATTTCATTCAATGCTCAGTTAGACACAAAGGCAAAATACAATTCTGACGCCTAAATGAGGCTGAGACCACACTGAGAAGTTTTGCCTAAGTTAATAGCTGTTGATTTCTACATAAACACATTGAGGTAAGTGCAAAGATATTTTTCAAGACCGTCTCATAACTTTGCAAGCAAACAGAGATTTTCTCCCTCTCTTCCCCAAACTGAAAAAAAAATTGACTCAAAGGTAAATACTAGATCTCTTAAGTTGGTACTTTATTTCCCAACTTAGGCAAAATATTAGCTTTAAAGATGTCATTTGAGGCCATTATGATCTTTAACTCAGCCCTGCTAAGCCAAACACCATTTTATGATTAAATAACATTTAAATCTGACAAAGCAAAAGTGCTTTCTATACAGTATATTTATTACACCTAATATCAAGACCATCATTAAGTTTCATCAAACAGTGTGCCCCCAAAGGAAACTGGCCCTCCTATTCATATTGTTGGGAGTAAATGTAGCATACCTCCTTTGGATCACTGGTGAACAGGCCACCTCATTAATCCTAGTTAGTAGATGCTGCTGGGCATGTGGAGCAGCCAAATCCAGATGCTACCCACAGAGCCTCTCCAGGCAGTTAGGGAATCACAGAGTACCACCTCAAGCCCTCCATACATCACTTCAAATTAAATTTACATTAAGTGCTACTCCATCAGAGCCGAGAGAAGCTGACATCTTTGGAAAATGCAGATGATAATCCATTAAATCCTATTATATACATGTCTTCTAATTTTACTTAAGCTCATGCATACCAAAGTGTGAGTTTGTGTTAAAAATTAAAGACCCTTTTACTAGAACAAAAGACTTTATGAACTGTTGACTTTGGGAGGGTTTATTACAGGATCAGGCTATTCTGTCAAGACAAGTAGACTTTTTTTTCCCTGTAAAATTTCTGGTTAATCATTTGTTCCCGGGATCTTTTTTCAAACGCACAATGTGTCTTTGCTATTTCCATCTCAAACTCTTTGTTCTCTCAAATAGAAGTGCAGCCTCTTTAACTTAATCAAATGTTATGAATGAAACAGTGGGACACATATTGTCTCCTTTTGCAATTAAGAAAATATTTGCTGGCAGCTTCCAAACTGGCAACGGTAAGAAGATGCTATAAAATCATCACAGTGAAAAAGCTAAGGATTTAATTGCCCTATTACCACATATGTTAATCCCTTTATATTTTCATAGTCCTTAGTCACAGTTACTTTTACTTTGATGAGTCTCTTCTAATTTCACAGCAATGATCTTATTATTTTTGATTCAAGGTACTTAAATTTTTATATTTAACTACAGTATTTTATGTTTATGTTTCTGTCTGATTTACTTTTCTGCAAGACCTAAACTAAAATTGAAAATACACACATTTCAGAAAAAGGTAGTAACTATTTCAGATATTAGGCGAAGTATATTTTAAGAAAACATATCAAGAAATAAAATACACACATAGACATATTAGACACAATTAATTTAAAAGCTATTTATCAAACCTTTTAAAATTTAATCAGAGTTTGGGTTTCAAGCTTAGATTTGCTTTAACTTTCCAATAATTTCTTTCCAAGTGTTCCACAGTATGTCTGCTTCACAGTACATGTAGTACACATGTGTTAGTTTTAACTATCATCATTCTTTGGCAATTGAAAAAGTGATGGGGCAGATTGTCATCTAGCATAAGTAAGTGTAGCACCAAAAAATTCAAGAGAATTAATAAGCTGAATTGAAGTTTTTCAATGGAATATTTCTGATTTAGGCAAGCTGAGGATGTTTCTCTATATTTTTTTCTACCACAGAAAACAGAAGTAGCCTGTCTTTAGAGTCTGGGTTGTTCCATTCTGTCTGTCCAGTCTGGGCAATACCTACGTGAGCTGGTACTACCTTTTGTACGACTCCAGATGCTGTGGCAATAGATAACCACATAGTTTGTATTGAGAGATTAGCTCACTAAAGCTTTAGCACAGCACACATTCTAATTTTGCAGGATTTTTTTAATATTACAGATACTGGCTTTGAACAAGACTCACGGAGGACGGATACTGAAATGAACACGTGCAATTTGGAGGTGGCTTTCAAAACACAGGCAGTTCATCTGTCCCTAGGAGAGGTGTTAGCCACTCTCGCAAGCTCTTACCCACCAACCTGCCAGAAGAGTGGGCCAGCAGTTGTACCGAGGCTCCCTTACTGAGTACCAAGTATGACATATGACAAATAAAAAAGTGATGTAACCCATAATTAAAACTGGAGAGTTTAGTTTAATCTTCTTGATGCACAGGGATTTATGCATGTTACTCCCATTAAAACCAGTAGGATCTGCTTCCATAAATTCCCATTCATCAGGATTATAACATTGCCCGAATTATTGCTCTATAATGTCCTTATACCCTATGATTTCAGAAGCTTGCCATCATATATGGGGCAGTGCCCCTCACAGCAGTGAGGGGATCTGGTATAAAGGGCTATGGCAGAATGGAGAATTGTGGTTATTGTGGTCTTTATAAATAACTACAAGAGTTGTTGCTGTTTACCCCACTAGGAAGCATTTCTGAGGACGTATTTTTGAATAGTGAAAGTGGATACATCCTAGATGACTGGGTTTTTTTGAGTCCTCTTCAAATGGCCATTAACACAGATGTACAGGATCTGCCTAAAACATCAGTTTTTATTTAAACTTCTAAGCTGTATTTTGAGGATAATGCTATTTGGGATAGGGTAAATATAGCTCACTGTTCCCTGTATGTTACGAAACATCTTCACCACCTCACAGAGAAATGAGTCTATCAGGCCAGAACTAAGTAGATACTTCCTTTACCTCTGGACATCCCTAGCACCATTTTTGATGCGTCATCCCATTAGGAAAATATCATACAACATCTACCATTTCAATTTTCTTATTTCGTTTTTAACAAAGGGACATAAGTTGTTATTTATCTGGATGTGATGGGCCAAATTTTGTTTTCAGAATCACCAGTAACTGGTGATTGAATTGAATGATTCAAAAAACAAAATTGATCTTAACTATTAGGCTATACTTAGAATTAAAAGGAGTCTCTGAAAGATGGTTCTTAGTACATAAAAAAAGCAACATGCTAAATTTCATATTAAAAGCTATGGAGCACAATGCAGGATCATCCTCTTTTGTTTCGTGTTTTAGACTGTCTTTTCCAGGGACTAAAGAGGAAGCAGCCAGACAGGAGCAGAGTAGCAAACAAAATCCTAGGCTCCACTGTGGAACTCACTGCCCAATCTCCATGCTTGATTTCCACCAGAACAGAACAGAGACACTTCAAGATATTTCCAGAATCTGATATCTGAAACATCTCTGAAAAAGCATCAGGCCTATCAAAAAAGTCATACATAAAATAATGAATAAATTTTGAACAGTATCCATGAGGGATAGTCTACTGAGGGAATGCCAAGTACAACCAAAACTTACCTAACGCTGGTGTCATCCCTGCACCTAAAAGAGGGACTTCAAAACCAAAATGATGACTAAAAGGATCCTTGGGAAGAGACAGTATTGCCACCGATGAAGAACATTCTTGGTACAGCCCTGCTGACAGGAATGAATCTTGCCATTACATGGAGTTCCCGAAAACCAAGAGAAATTTCAACCTAATCCTTCTAGAAAGAATAGCCATAATCTGAGGGCTCAGCTGAACAACCCAAGGCTGGGTTACCACAGCTTTCCACTTGGCCTGCAGGAGCTCCTCAGCTGTATTCCTTGTTCATGGTAGATGCAATATAATATCACATAATTTAGCTTAATTTGGGCCAAGTAAGTCACCTTAGTTTCCATTTGCCACATGGCATGGATCTGCCTCATGACTGCATACGGCTCAGTCCCTGATGCTCAGTAAGCGTCCGTAAGTTGTGAATCCAGACACAGAGCTCAGGGCAGCTTGTGATGGTCAAAGTGGCCTTACATCGTCATCTGTGGGGCAGGGGATACATCTTCCTGCTCTGTGCTTGTTTAGCACCTAGCAAAATAGCTCATGTTAGAGGCTCTTCCTCATTTCTTTCTAGCTTGCCACCAGTTTATACAACCGTCTGCCAACTCATTCTCTTTCTGTGACTTCCTAGAGGAGGAGCTGAATGTTATTATTTGCATGCAGCACCACTTGGAGATTAAGCCATCGCAGAGGTCCCAGTGCGCTAGACATGGTACATACATACGAACAGCAAGAGGTAGCCCTTGCCCTCAATAACTTACAGTCCAAATAAACAAGACAGACAGAAGGTCAGAGAGGAAACAGAGGCACAAAGAAGTGACGTGATTTGCCTGCAGTCACCTAGTAGATGATTGGCAGAGTCAGGATTAGACTAATAGATCACTGAATCAATCCACTGACTAAACATACTGCTTCCCATTATTTCTTGGGAGGCAAACCAGGAAGAATGATCTCACTCGGCTAAGAGCCATAATAAAAATAACAGCAGTACTGAGGGCAAGTTCAGAGCTTTCTACATGATGTGCTGTGGATCAATTGGTGGAGAGGCTGCTCTCTCCACCGCCATATTTTGAATTGTCTGCACGGCAGGAATGATGGAAGACAGAGGAATGGCTGACAGTACTGAATAAAACTTCCTGTAAATTCCCCTTATGAACATCTGATCAGTATTTATATGGGCATAAAGGGTTATTTATTTCCCTGTCTCCATGAATGATTTACATGCTACTCTCCATTTTTATAACGCACCCGCTCGGACTTGAGGAGGAAGGTACTCTGACTGGCTCTTTTTCCAAAGAAACAATTTGACACAGAGCTGGAGCCAGGATGCTGGGTGGGGGTAGGAACATTTCAAGTGGTTTTAATTGTCTTTCATGGTAGCCATTTTCCTCCCTCCTTTCCACTTTTGACCCTTCTTTTTTTTCCTCCTGTCACTGAGTTTCATCTTCCCCTAAGTCCCCATAGTCTCTAAACTCCTTTGCTTGTTCTGTAGGTAGAATACCCCATTTTTATGTGACATCTTTTAAGGATGAGATTCAGGAAAGAGACTGCAGAAGTTTTAACAATAATCACTCAGTGAATGAGACTGCAGTGCCTAGGAGCTCTCTCTGGTTCTTCAGCTCTCATGCTAGCTGAAGCTGTGCCAGTATCGCCTCCAAGGGCTTTCCTACCCGAGGGCCTGGGTTAGATTTTTGAGAACTCAGTAATTCCACACCAAACTGAGCCTCAGAATTTGAGAATGATTCTCTCTGCATCTAGATCCAGTTTTGTGGTTTATAAAGGGCAAAATCAAAGTTTGGATCAATTCCTGATATAGAGTTTACAGTTCAGACAAATCTTATTATTTTCCCCAAGTTTCTCTCCTTCTCCCTGTTAAATGTGCATCTTAATAGTATAAAAAGAATCTGAATGATGCACTGAGGAATATTACAGATAGATTTTTTATGGGACTTCTAAGGCACTTGGCCTTCAAATTCTAGGCAGATGAGTGGGAGTTCAGCTTGAGGGAGCACATTTTTTTCCTCACTTCCAGTAATACCAAATATAATGGATGCAATCCCACTCAGCTGAATTTGATAGCTGGAATGAGCACAGTAAATATGTTTACAAAGTGTTGGACAAAGATTTATCACTCAAACTTCTAAGAAAATCCTTTTAAAGAGGTCACCTTTTACCAACATGTAGCTCTACAACTTATTCTCTGACCCTTCATATTCAGCCCCCAACATCTTAAGAAAATACAACTACATTGTCGTCATTAGGACTTCTTCTGGATTCATACAAAATGGAGTTTGCTAATGTTTTCCATCAGTCCACATTTCTGCAGTTGCGTTGCAGTATTACATTATTTTCAGAGCAAGAGAGTCATACTTGTAAAATGCATTCAGTGATGAAAAAAAGAAAACTAAGGAAATTACAATATAGAGCTATATATCAGATAGAAATGTATTGTGTACGCTACCTGTGGTGTCTGCCATTCAAACACTTCTGATATCAAAATGCCTTGAAAGGAAGACATTAGGGTCAGCACCAAAGCAAAACATCAGCACAAATTTGAGGCTGTGCACCACCTAAAACGAGGAAAACAGAGTTAAGGCCTTGTTACCTGGGTCCCTGGTTGTGCAAACATTAGACCAAGTGATGTCAGAGTAGCCCAAAATGTGACTCCCGCTCACAGCAGACTCTTCTAAACTTTTTAGAAGCTATTCTACAGTCCTGACTCTCCGCCAGACCGCCTGCAATAGCTTCGTCACAGCATAAAGCCCTGGGCAGGAGTTTGAAGTGGTGGACAGCACACTTTAGCCTATAACAAGTTTGTATCACTTCTGAGGAGGGGGAATCTCCCCTCACACCTTTGTGCCTCACTCTGTATAGTCGCCAGTCAGCCACCCTCTTATTTAAATCTCAATGCAGCTCACGGCCTGCCCCAGCACAGGGCAGTCAGATACCTGATGGACACCTCTGCCAGTCACCATATGAACCTATCTGTACAACCAGGCTTCATTTATACCTCCTTCAGCATTGGCTGAAACAGGGTGGGCAAGCCAACCTGGAAAGAGCAGACCATGGCAGGCTCTCCCCACATGGGCCCTCTGGCACCCAACATGGCGCCAGCCCCACCTCAGCGCCCCTCAGCCTGCCGCCTCCCCTCAGGGGCAGCCAGGCTGCACGGAAGCACCCAATTGGTCAGGAACACAGGTCCGCACATGGGATTGGTCAGGAGCAGACAGATGGCAGCCTGGGATTGGCTGCAAAGGAAGTGTTTTCCCGCCTCCCTGCTGTCTCTCACAGCAGCCTGAGGGAGCTGGGGCAAGGGGCTGAGGATCAGGGACGGGGAATGGGGACAGGGACAGAGTCATCCAACACCTCCTCTGTCACTGGCTTCTTTGCCATCCCTGTCCTGGGACCAGTCTGACCATATGCTGAGGCAGAAATAATTTGGGTTAGCATTCCTTGGGATGAGACCTCTGCTGCCCAGCTTGTTCCTTCAGGCAGGCAGACACGGCATCCCACCTCACCTGGGCCTACACTGTCTCCTGAAGGCTTTATCCCATTAAATTCAGTGGGGCTGCACTACTTCCTCAGGGGGAGCCCAGTTACTGCAGCTGCGGTAATGCTCCAGGCTGTCTGGATCAGCTGCTCTGGCTCTGGGGGTTTTGGTGGCCACAACAAATGGGCCAAACCCACAAGCGGCACAGTCCCATGCCCTATCTTTCCTGACAGGCCGAAGCAGCGCAGGTCCACTGACACTGGCAGAAGCAGCACCATTTGTGTCACTGTAGAGAGCCATCACTGATAATTTTGGTCACATTAGCAGGGGAATTTTCAAATGAACAAACTTAAGAGACTGCAAGAGGAAGAAATTGCAAATAGTCCCCCCTTTTGGAAGGAGGAGTCTGTTTTGCTGCTGCTGCTATGAGATTTTATTGTTAGCTTATGGTCAACAGCTTAAATTACCATAACAAAAGTAAGGCCAAATTTCATGCAGGCAAAGAAATGAGTGACCTTTTCTGAAATCTTTCGCATAGGTACAACAAAGTTTCTGCCTTCCCTGGGCTTCCCCAGCATGTGTTTGGTTGGTCAGCTTCCCTCAGTGACCTGGTTTTAGTAGCATTTTCTCACAAAACAAAGAAGAAATTATCATAAACAAAGATTACATTTATTTTAACACTAAGCTTTTCACCAACATTTAACTTTTATGGGGAATCAAATTATTTTTTTCCATGACTAAGAAAAATCTAGTGATATATAATTAAAATAACAAAGAAGAGTCCCATTCTATACAAGTGTAATTATGTTCATGTGGTATCACTGTAATTGAAACACAGAAGATGTTTCAGTCTGTATTAAAAGAGAATTTCTTTCAGTGGGTTTCCTGGAGCTCATTAGATATTCCCTGGCCTATTCTCCTAAGTAATTAGATTTTAACAGGATTTTCAACAGATCAGAGCAATCTCTGTGGGTGCCAATAGGAGACTCTCCCTCTGGCCTTACCAGCAGGGCAGCATGGATAACATCCAGGCTGGGAGTTAATAGGACAATTACTGGCCTCTTTTAAATGAGTTACATTAATGCACTTAAGCTAAATGGCTCTGCATATGATTAAATATTAACATCTGCAAAATATGAAATCATGATATGCAATCAAGTTTTGTTGTTTTAATTTCCCAAATGCCGGATTTCAGTGGTGTATGTAAATGTGCATTGATAGTGTATGTTAAACTTTCAAAACACAGATCAACACTATTTGCGAATGGTTCTTCTGGAGCTACTTAGTTAAACGTCTTAAAATAGCACAAGGCACGAGGAAATTATCGAAAACTATGTAAAAACAAGAAAAGGAAAAAAATAGCAACCTTTATTTTGAATGCCTCAAAGTGAGCCAGGTCACGATTTCCATTGCAAACAACAGAAATCAAAATTTTAAATTCAGTGCCTCTATACCTAACAGTTTCCCAACAGGAATAGGAAAAAGAACAGGAACCAGCTGAAATGTTAAATGGCATGGCCACAGTGGAAGCATGCTGAAGTGGATACCGTTTTTAAAAGACAGTTCTGTATGGGTTGCCTAAGGCTTCTTTGCATTATATGAAAAGTTATGGGTTTGTTTCTTCACATTCCTGCACAGTGCACATCAAATCAATAGAATTTTGAATGCTCACACATGCACGCATGCATGCGCACATGCACACATACACGTACAGACATATATACAGAGAGAGGGATGTTTTATTTAGTAAGAAATTTTGTCACTACATGTTCAGAGGATTGAGTGATCAGGCCAGGACATACTTCTCATTTCTAAAATAATAAGCTGGGACTTGATGGAGTCTATTCAAAAGCTCACTCCTGTGGAAGAGAACATGTAAGTACTAACTTAACTTGCATTGACATGCATGACTGGGGGAGAGGGAGGTGTGAGCTCTATGACCGTATGACTAAGATTTGTCCCACATTACATTTATTTGTTGTTCTGCATATCTCATCTGCTCACCAGACCTTGTGCCCTGTCCATGTTAACCCTGACCTCTACTTACATGTCTGCTGCCTGCGTAAGTCCTCTCTGCTAGGCGACTCAGTTACCCTGACATACTCCTACCCTCTGCAACACACTCACAAAATCGTCTGACAAGATAAGTAAATAGGGCTTTTATGTGGGCTGGAAACACACTCACTTTGCAACAAGGAGACAGGCTGTGTACTGATAGTTCTCTGTTATTTCCCCAAATTCTTGCTGTGTGGAAGGATTTCTTTTTGTTGCTAAGAGTTTTTCCTGTCAAACTCTCTAAATATTCCTTGGATTTCAAGAGCGGAAAGGACTGCACAGCACAGAGGCACTTCTACAGCTCCATCTTAGGCTCGAAAAGTTAATAATGTCAGCAATATGGAGCACATCCTTTCCAAAGCAGTCTACAAATATGAAATAATTACTCACTGCAAGTCTGCTGTATGGCAGAGAAATATTACTACTGTCTTTCAGCTGGGAAACTAGAGCAGAGATGAAGACCCAAATCCGTCAGTATCCCAGTGAAATCCCAGTGAAATCAAATGTAAGGATCAAATGTAAGGATCTGGTCTGAAAATGTTTGTCCAGTGCCCCAAAAGTTGGTAGGGAGCTGGGATGAACATTAATTCCTGGCTTTCAGCTGGGATTTCGGCCCAGCATAAACTGTCTTGTGCTTGACCAAGTCCATGGAGTCTAAAGGAGGACTAACAGTCCAGTCACAAACTCTCTTATTTCCTCCCATGACGCAAATTTACCCTTCATCATAACTGCCAAGCACTGTGTGATGGAACTTAATTTGGGGTACTGTGCAGTAATGTCTCTAGGTAATAGAAACAGCTACTCCTGCTGGGTAGTGAGGTCTGACAACAGAGCATTTTATCAGTTGCCTCAATTTGAAATAAATGCAGAACTACTTCTCCTTAGGAAAAAACCAAAAATAATTTCTATTCTCCTTCTTTGCCTAAATTCCCCAGACTTTCTGACCAGTTCTAGCCATGCCATGGTCTGAACGCATGCCCCAGCCACGGTGCGTGCTTCCAAGAGAGGGAACTCACCCCGGCTGCTTCGGGTGACAACACTGAGCTGTCACCATCTGCTATCTGGAAACACTGCCATGAGAGCTGTCCATGCCATAGCAGCCTCCTCACAAATCTGATGGAGAGACACAAATGTTCACGTGGTGCAGGAGCTAATGATGGCAGCCCTTGGAACCAAGATGGAAAATATTAGTGTAGCAGCATGACGGGAATGGAAAACAAAAGAGAAAAAGCAGGACAAAACAGAGACACAGAATTGGAATATGAAACTCAGCAAACATGGAGATATTTTAGCCAATGATGATATTATTAGCAACATGCAGGCTTATGATCGTCCAGGACTTAACCCAGGCAGGCTCCCATGAAAAGCGTTATTATGAATACCATGAAAAGTGAGGCAGATCAGTGCCTACAGTTAAGCTTTTCTGACACTTCCCATTGTGTAAATCTGTTTTCAGTTGCCCATATCTTTGCCAGCCTTTACCCATTTGAGATGAAACGTCCCATGATGACTGTCTGCCTCAAGCTGGATTATCTTGCTACATTTCAGAAGAAAAAAAAAAAGGGGAGAAAAAAAAAGCGAGCATTTACATCTTCCTTAAAACAAGGATAAGGCAAAGTATTTTATTTTGCCAACATTAAAAGAAATCTCATGACCATCTCATTGAGGAGATCTCACTTCACTGTGGTTTGTACTTAAAATTTGGCTGCAAGGCTTCCATTGCTTTTGGGAATGAACTCTTGACTCTTCCCACAAAAACTGTCTGGATTTGGTCAAGTAAAAAAAAAAAAAAAGTAAAAAAAATCACTAGAGGTTTTAGGGTTTGTCAGCTACATCCTCTGAAGACTCTATCTTCTGCACATAGCGCATTGCTTCTCCTCACAGCTCCCATCAACCGAGCAACTATGATCCCATCAGAGCAAGCAAGAGAAGAGCAGCCCACAGCTTTGGCACTTGAGGAGGGCTTCCTAGGCTCCCTCCTGCTTCAGGCCACTCTCCCTCCTGTGCTCTCAGCTCTTCCCCCACAATATCCCAACAGCACAGACCAGGAAAACATAACCCTGGTGCAGGAGAGAAGAGTCAGACCTGGCAGTAAGGAGGCAAATGCAGGAACCTGGAACAGGGAGGCAGATGTCAGGGACTAGGACTGGATGAGAAGAGGATTTTCAAGGGGGAGGAAAGGGAGAACTACAACAAGAGAAGGCAGAGAGGAGCTCCAGGGACTGGGAAGCGAGCAGAGCATGCACACACATTCACATGGGCTTCAGAGGCAATCACACACAGGGTGTACTGCACAAAAGGGTTGTTGTCTCTAAGTTTGTACTTCTTTTGTTGCAGAAGCTGGAATCATGCAGTTGGAGATACTCTATTCGGGCATATGACAGAGACAAATTAAAGTGACAAGAATAGCCCTAAATCAGACCTTTTCTAACTTTGGCATGCTTGGATTGGCACCTTAGCACTTCCCTCAAGTAATTTTTGGGTGCATTCATCTAGTCCTGTAAAGTGAGCTCAGTGCTCCTCCGGGCTCAGAACACCACAAGGCCTCACTCAGTGGAGCCCACATCAAATGAGCATCGTGGGTGGGACAGGATTTAGGCAGGAGAAAGTGCCAAACAGTTTATGGAGACATTGGTGTTGAAAGGCTTTGCAAATACAGTTTTGGTGTGAGGGGGTCACACAACAGCTCCCCATTTGCACCTCAGATCAGTACAGCTGCACCCCACCCCATCTCTTAGGTTTGTCTCTAATATTCCAGCTAGAAATATCTGACTAGTGAAATCAATGTTTGCCAGCAGTGAGCAAAACTTGTTGCAGTATGTTTGGTTCTTGAAGGGTTGAGCCTCAGGCCTGGGAGGACATTTGCTGTATCACACATGTAGGTACATTTGTGTCATCCACCACAGGGCTCAGAGCTGTGCCACATCTGGACATGGCAGGTAAAAGAGGAGGGTCCTTGCACCCTGGGGGGACCTCTCTGCCCCCCAAAGCCAGCTGTCATGAGGGAACACATCTGGGTGCACATCACAGCTTCATAAGAAAGGTCTCTGTGTTTCCTTCTGTGATCTGGACCAGCATAGCTTTTACGGTACTATAAGGGTGCTTTTATGAGATTCACCCCTTGCAATGTGAAGGTTTTTATTAGAAACACGCCTTCCTCTCTGTCATTTATGATAAATAATGTTTATTGATGTTCACTTCCTTCAGTGAAATAAAGTGTCAAACAGCACGTCGGTATTTGCCAATTTTCTTTTCACATTTCATGTTATGTGCTTTTTATGTTACATGCCTGATTAAAAATTTAAACATTGTCACCGTCAGTGCTAAAATACGTTGCCAGAGCATCTCTAATTATGCTTCCTTGTCTGCTCTGAGCGGGGACTGACATTTCTGGGTCAAGATCTGGTTGTTGATATGCAGCACAGGAAGTATCCAATAGCCACTTGCTGAAAAATAGCTCCTTCTCTCTCGTACAATCATGGTACACGATGCAGAGCAGGTACCCAGGGGAGACTGCTCATGCCATGGTAATTCCTGGCTCAAGAGGCCTTATCCACTTTCTGCGCATCATTTTGGTTTGCAGTTGATTAACCCAAAATAAAAACAGAGCCGACAAAGTGCTAGAGAACGAATGCCTCTCGTGGAGCTGTGCTGGCAGGGGAGGTGGGCAGGGGTCCCAGCCTGCTCCCAGCACCACCCTCGCTGAAGCAGCAGCCTCAGCCTTGGCCCCGCAGCCTTTCAGGAGGGCAGTGGCCTGAGCTTCAACTCAGGCCCAAACTTTGTTCATCCTCCTGGACACACTGGCTATGTGCTCAAGCTCCCCACAGGAGGAGATGCTTGGGGGGGTACCCATTTTAGACAGGTCTTTGGAAGCATTAGCCCCTTTTGGAGGAGGCCTTGCTGTTCGTGCATATGCAGGGGTGAGCATGGTTCCTTCAGTAGACCCTTCTGTTTATTTTTTCCAGAGAAAGTGAAAACATGAAATTGTCTTCAGGTTTTTCTTCCTCTATAGACACATCCGAACTGACAGACCGACTTCCACTTGTTTAGTAAACATTTAGCAATGGGCTTTTCAGCAGGAGTTTCTTAGTCACACCACATGTGTTTGATCTTCTATTTTTGACAGTTTGGTTTTCAGGTACATTTTCTGACATACGCAGGAACTGAGGCTGGTCTGCAAAAATCCACCTGAGTATGCTAAACTGTGGAGCAGGGCATCTAACAACACAACTGACCTCCAGGAGGAGCCTTTGTACATATAAAAATGCCAACAGTGATATACGCTGTTGGAAATACGGCTATTAAAAAAACCTTACAATATTCGCTACATTTGTTTGCAATGGTAGAACACAAAATAGAGTTAAAATGAGCCAGGTTTTCCAAAAGAATCAATATTCAGAAAATTCAGCTGTTCTCCTTGGGAGCTGATGGTTGATGAACAGTTATGAAATCCAGCCATAATTTATTGTGAATGTTCAAATTAGTTAAAAGGTGGTATTATATATGGCTCAATGTTTCATCAGTACTTTAAAGAGTGTCCTTATTTGACCCATTAAATGCACATTGTATGAAGACTGATATGTTCCTAGATATTGTAAAAATCCTTCCCTGTTGTTGCCAGAATTTTCTTGCATTATTATTTACTCTCAAAAAAATATGACCATTTTCCCTTTGGAAAGAGGAAGAGAAGAAGAAAGATCTGAAATGAGGTTCCACATTTAAAAGCAGCCATTGAAATTCTAGAGACTTTACTCAACTTCCTATCATGTCCTGAAAACATTAGAATTATTTTTATATATAATCTTACATATAACATCCTTAATTTGTGACCACCAGCTGTGTGGCCCTGACTAGCACAGAAGCATTAAAGGAAAAAGTGTATATGGCTGAAGGGAATTCGCAAACTGTTGCAGGACCCACTGCAATTGTTGGATTTAGCTCTGCTGAACCTGGCTTTAAGTGAAAAAAAAAAAAAACAAAAACAAAACAATACCAGCAAAACAGAGTCAAATTTGTGGCCTTCAGTATCAAAAATATCTGTTTATGTAGTCTTTTCCCTTTAAATGTTACACTATCATACATAACATTTTTAGCGTACATAGCATCAACTTGCCAAAGTATCTGTTGGATTTCTGGACTTAAATGATGCATCCATCTCTTACAGAAGAAAATGTACCCTGCCAATGTGCTGCTATATTTGGATGGTTGTACAGTTTGTTTAAATTTTTAACCAAACTTCACATATTGTCCAGTAAATGATCTAGTTAGCTAACGAAATGTGCTCCTGCCACTTCCAATTACTATTTAATTTGCATGATTTTTCTGGAATCAGGATTTGGTCTTTTACTAGTGGTATCCTGTCTAATTAATACCATGTATTAAACCATGCTCTGGACACTGATTGCTGATGTATCTGAAAGTAAGTCTCAAATACAGGGTTAGGATTGTAAAAAGCTCTCAAGAGCAACCACTTGGGCTTCTGCATCTGATTCATAGTTGATAGTGTGCTTTACGAAAATACAGGGGTGTTTTTCCCATCTCATAACCAAGCTGCAAAAGGGGCAGTTCAATACAAAAAATCAGCATAAACACAGAAATTCAAATGTACAAAGTGCTTCGGCAACAGCTCCAAGGAGGAGCGTAACACACGTTGCATCGCATGGCCAGACGCAGGAGCTGGGCGCTGGCCGCCTCTGCAGCATCAGGCTCGAGGCATTTGTGGAAATCATGTCCAAGACCCTGAGATCCAGCTCTGAACTCAAAAATCTGTTATCACTAATGAGGATGGGAGTCATTTTGCAATAGCTGTAATAAACATTTGCTCAAACAAAAAGAAAAGTGAGATTAGAAAACATGCAATATGTCCCAGCATTAGTGGAAAACCTATTTGTGCCATCTATTTTGGAAAAATTATTGAAGAACAGTTCATCCATGTGAAAATATTAGCACTGTAATTCTGTCAAGGTCAGTGAGACCTAGAGATTTGCTGAGAAATCACCTTCATTTCACCAGGTAAATAAAGAACTCGTTTTTCAAAGAAGCCTATTGAAGAAGGCACTCCATAGCAACAGTTAAATTATGAATACAGCACATATGTTCCATATCATATCATTTACAGCACACTTTAGCATAGACATAATGCTTAGTAACAAACTACAATACCATTCACAAAATGCATTTAAATAGCATAATTTAGTTCATTAAATTCAGTCATTTACAGTAAATCAAAATTATCACAGGAATTGAAGAGAGTACACAGTTGTTTGTTTGAATAGTTAAGCTAGGGAAGTCAATTCCTTTTTGAAGGTCAAGGACACAGTTGTTTCCATTTTCTGTTGTAAAAAAGATACAGCCTGTGTCATAAGATAATTTAGTATCATCTGAATGTGATCAACTCCTTTCCCCCTGCTTGTTCCGTATTATATAACTGGCACGCCTAGAATATATCTAAGTCAAGAAAACGTTTTACGTATAATGTTATCAAATTAGACTTCTTTTTCTTTTACGGACTGAATGGATGTGATTCTGGGTTTTTAAAAGGATTTAGTCTTGCAAATCTGCAGCCTATTACTTGGAAGCAAAGATGTATGTTTTCCTCTAGTCCAGCCATCAATTCCTTGGTCTGTGGAAATATTATTATACAAGAAAAGTGGATTTTTTTGGGCCTTTCTAAGAGATACATTCTAGCTTTTGCCATTGGAGGTGCAGCATGTGTCTGTGTGTGTGGTGTTGGGGAGGAGGACAGTGCAGAAATGGCTTTGCAGCATAGACCGACTGCACAGGGAGCTCAGGACGAATCACCAGATCCCTCTGGGGAACTCCTGAGGTTTAAGCCCTCCTGCGGTTTCTTGGGCATCAAAGGGAGGAAGGCAACAGGGCAGGGCATGGTGCATCCATGCGTTCCTGCTCATAGGAGAGGAGGCCAGCCCTGCTGCGCTCTGCACCCAAGCCAGGCAACTGCTTATTTAGCAGTGGTGGCGGATATAACCCCTTCCTAATGGCTCCGCTGCAGGGATGGAGGTGAGGGTAGACCAGGACTTTGGTCTCTATGGACTATAAAGCCAGGGAGAACAGCGAGGATCCCTCAGTCTCTTCTCATATCACAGGCACAGACAATCCTGCCTTCATTCTTTAAACTCCAGCATCACTTTCAAAGAAATGAACAATCCTAATTTTGAAATTACCAGCAGAAACCCAAGCCACTGGGCCTCTTGTTGAATTGTTCCCCACACTTAAAAACCGTGCACTGATTTTTAGTCTGAATTTGCTTGGCGTCTTCTTGCATCTCACTGTTGTCTTGACTGATTGATATGGATTGAAAAGACCATGATGAAAGTTTTGTTGTCCTTGTAGAAACTTCTGTGTTATCATCAAGTCTTCCTTAACCTGCTCTGGGCTGAGCTCAGTGGAGTCCTTTACCCTAGAGCATGGCTTTCCATCCCTTTAAACTATTCCTGCCATCAGAATCACCTACAGGAAGCAAGATCCCTCTGCAAGGTCTTCTCTCCCTTGCAAAATTTTGACCACAATGGAGATGCCTTCATTGCATCCATGAGTGAAATGCCAACTCTTTTCTGACCACCTGGAGGGGAAAATAAATGAATAAGCTATGATTTTCCATCACCAGACTATTCAAGCACCTTAAAGTGCTAATTAATTAAGCCTCCTATCATCCTGGTGAAAGAGGGAAGGGTCTGTTTGGTTTTTTTTTAATGATTGCACAGTGCAGTACAGTGTATACCTATATGAGTTTAGCTTTAAAGGAGCTTATTTGGGTGCTGATGGCAGCCTAGCTGCAGCAGCATAGAGGATGGGCACCTTTCCCCCTTCTCCACTTCTTAGCTCAGCCCTCACTGAGGTCCCTCTGCCCCAGCCAGGCTCCTGCCAGGACCCAGATGGGTGCTGTGCGGGGGTGGTGCAGGAAGAGCAAAGGCCCACATCCCTGCTCTCACTCTCCTGCTGTGCCCCAGTGGACGTGCACCAGCTGCCATGCACAGGCACATCTGGGAATGGGGTGAACTGGGAGAAGGGAGCAATCGGCTACAGACAGGTCCATTTTGGAGACCCAAGGAGCACACACTGCCCTACCTGCCACCACCACATGGGCTACACAAACCAGAATCAGGTTTCAGATGCCAATAATTCAGTCCTGACATGTCTCCTCTTCTCAAGGCTACACAAACATCAAATAAACTATTTGCAAGGGGTCAAATGAGACATCTCAAACAGGAAGCTGTGAAAGCCTTTGGTTTCTTTTCCAGATGAGCAGATAGTACCAATCCCACATGTCTTGTCAGAGCTTCCCTCTTCTGAACAGGGCTCCACAGGAGGGTTGGGAATTGGGCAGTAGCAGCCTCCCAACACAACAGCTATTTTGGAGGCAGTAACATCTTAAACTGCCCCAAAGTGTTTGCTTGGAGCTCTCCCCATCCCCACTCACATCGAGCACCATGGGAGCCCTGTTCTGCATGGGGCACACGAGTAGCACAGTAACCATCACTTGGCAGCCAAGGGCTGACCCTGCTTCGATGGAGCTCTGTGAAACACCCCAGGGAGAGCCTGGGAATAGCTAGGCAAGCAGCCAGCCATGTACAGGGAGGGACAATTAGGGCCCAAACAGAAATGAATTATGCTAGAGAGAGCAAATTGCTTGTTGACACTGCTGCACAACAAAGAGGGAAAAGGAGAAAATGTTCTTAAGACAAATAACCTTCTCCATCTTCCTGAGCACAGGGGGAGAAGCCATGAGCAGGCACAAAGGACACAGATGGCAGTTCAAATCCTTTGTAACACACACTGCCATCACAGCTGTCCTGGGACTGCGAGGGAACTGACCTGTTACATATTACCCTGGGCACTGAGGAAGCACCAAGACGGCTCACCAGAGTAAAAGTGCCAAAGTTTTCAAAGGACAGAGCTGTGAGCCAAGGGTCAGTGCTGCAGAAATGTGTCTGGGCACAGCTGGAGCCTCCTCTCCTTGCCAGAGCCCCAGAGCACTGCGAGGACTAGCCTTGCAGGGCTGGTGCCCAGGGAGCAGGATGCTGGGTGCCAGCAGCTCCAGTGAATACCCGGGAGGGATGGACTGTGGAGTCACCAAGGCTCTTTCCCAACTTTTTAGCTTTCTGGCCAACATCTGGAAGAGCAGACTGTGAGCAGTTTGTTACAGGCTGGGAAACTAAGCTTCAGACCTCTGCAAACTTAACTTGGTGGAGACTGGGAAGGAAATTGAGCTGCTGCGAGTGTTTGTGGTGGTGTTGTTTGTAATGGCCATCACCAGGGAAGCCCACAGCAGAGTAGAGCTCACCTGGGAAGGTGCAAGACTTTTTCACATGCATAAAAACCATGCAGGCAACAGCAGACCCCAGCTAGGAACAAGCATGTACAAAAGGAGTTTCCAATATTTCCCACCTCCACCTGCAGAAGAGGATAGTAAATTTGCCCCAGTTCAATCCTACATTAGTCAGTGCCCCTGGGACTGTGTGCGTGACCATGTCCTGTGTACAAACTGGGCCAGTGGACAAAAAGTGGCCTGTTTAACAGCATCAATAGCTTGGATTACTGTGCCTATTTTGTTTGGGTGCCAAAAATGAATTTTAGCTGCAGCCTGCAGTGCAGGGAGCAGGGCTGAGTTACAAGGATCTGTAACAGGATGCTTGAAATGTAAACGCCCGTGTATCCACTTGGGCACAGATATCAGACATCAAAGTCACTAAGAAAGAAAGACAAATTCCTTGTCTTACACTATCTACCTTCTTCAGGCAAGCATGCGATATAGTTGTTCAGCAGTAACAAAAGCATTAACCTAGGACTAGTTTTAGCACTGATTTTACAGCAAGAAAAGTTGGGTTGATTATAACCCCCTTTCCTGCTCTGGGGTATTTCCCATACAGCATTGAAACAGATTTAAGTCATTTCACAGAAAAAGCAGGACCTTTACCCATTTTATAGATGTGGAAACTGAGGCACAAGGGAAAAACAGTTACTTGTTCCTGGAGAGCTGCAACCCAGGGAAGCTCTGGCTTCCAGGCTTCCAGTCTTCTGCCAACTGGTCTGGAAATTGCGCAAAATCATTAACTCATCCTTGAAAATTTTTCATGATAGATTGTAACTATTCAGTCTGTCATCTCCAGAGCCTGCTCTCTCAGGAATTATAACTATGTACCTGCGGGCTGCCACTACAGAATAGCAGAGGGATACATCACATCTGCTGCCAGGCAATCCTTAATGTGGCTGTGTTTGATTGCTGCCGGGTGTTGTTGGTACTAGTACTTCTACCATTCTTACTTTAACCCTACAGTGTTAATTTGGCACCAAAACTGCATTTGAGAATTCACAGTGGGACCGGAAAGCAATGAGCTCAGGAGGAAAATTCCAGCCTCACGTTGAGGTAATTATAAATCTTTTCTCTCCCATTCAGACACTATATTAAGGCTGCTGCACTGGCCCAGAATTTTATCTTTAATTTCCACTTTTCTTCTTTGCATGGGCTTCAGCCAGCCTTTGAGAGGACGGGGATCATAGCTGAGCCTTGACAAAGGGCCTTATTCACAAACCAGCAGCAGCCCCATTTGCAACTTCCTCCAGCACCTCGGAAGAAACTATGCCGTGACAGAAGAAACTTGCACATCAGACAGACTCCAGATTTCCCCTGCAGCAACCGTTTCCTGATAACGCCACATCTGCACTTGCAGGCACCGTGCTGCCTGTGATGCGGACTTGCACGCTCCTCTTGTCAAGCTCAGAGACCTTAGGCAGAAGCTGTCACAAGCTGTCTGGCAGCACTGTGCCAGCTAAGGTGTTATTATTTATTGAAAAGACTTTGCTTCATTCCAAAAAAGTGTCTCAGATGAAGTTAAAGGGCTCTGAGCCAACCTCACCAGTGTTTCTTGGTCTACATCATTAACTCAACTGGGATGTTGAGCTCAGCTTGGGAGCTGAACACAAGAATGGATTGCCTGTGCCAGGCACGCAGGAATATTACACCCCAGCGGCTGGGGAGGGCTTGGGAGCAAGCAACAGCTGGTGGGTGCCATTGCCCCTATAGTCTTGCCCCTACAGTCTTGCCCCTACAGCCTCCTATACAGCCCCTGTCAGTGCCTACACTATCAGGGACAGCCCAGGCTCACCCTTCCTGCAAGTCCCATCTTCCCTTGCAGCAAGCACCAGGAAGGACTGTCGTGGCCCAGTGACCCACGGTGTGTTTGCAAAGCAGACAAACAATTTGGCATGTCGCATGGGGCCAAAGGAGTTTCAGTCCAGCCGGCACAAGGGTGGTTTTCGACAGGTGACAGAGAGAGTCCCCAGGGCAAGCCAAATCACTCCCTGCAGAGAGGAGGCACCGGTGACAGTGAAACATATATTAGCATTCCAGTTTAAGTGCACAGCACTCCCTTCTGTTCCTCTGGAGCTTCCTCCTAGTGGCTGGAGTTGACTGGGGTTTGTTAGGTAGACACCAACCTGGGGATGTCCACCCAACCGCAGCACCCAATGCAGAGATCAACAGCAGCATGAGCAGATTGAGAACTGGTCTCCTAGTCAAAGTAAGCCCACCCAAAACCCAGCCTGCAGCAAACATCACTGCCTTCCCACCAGGTACTCCAGGGTGGAGTATCTACCTTTCAGCAACAGCAGAAACTCCCCAGATCCTTAGAGTGAGAGGAAACCTCATCCACATGGTGGTTGAAGGCACCAAAGTCAGGCTCCCACTTTTAATTTCTCTCTGGTGGTGTTTGTCTTTCTCTCCATTGGGCAGATAGAAACCCCAGAGCAGTTGGAGAGAGGAGCCCGACAATGGTAAGTGAGGAACAAGAACAATTTAGGCAAGGCACATGGCCACCCATGGCAGTGTCCCCACCAAAACATAGGGACAAGGTGGCCACACGTGGCACGAGCCATCTTTTGGGCCGTGTGGCATGAGCAGCCTTGCTTAAGCAGGGACGGGCAGGCTGGCAGCAAAGCTCTCTGCACTCAGCCTGTGACAAACCAGCACCCAAACAAATGTTTCATGTGACAATAAACCTGTTGAAGGAATAAATTAGCTGTACAGCAAGGTTATGCTTTGGGAATGTCTCCACTATGGCAAAAGTATCTGCTGTACCTAGTGATTAGGTTTATATTACAATGTGGCTTTTAAGGCTCACTGTGCTGAATAAAAATTTAGGCAATTAGTGATCTTATTTCTTAGGAAGAACTGCTTGCTATCGTATATTAATACAGATTTTGCTCAATTAAAATTGTTCACAGTCAGCAAAAACAATTTCTGCACTGTAATGAAATAATGAAATAATTATATGCAAGGGAGGACTTCTGATCTTTTTAATTATTCTATTCTTCATTTTTAAAAGGGCTATTTGAAAACGCACTCTTATAATTGATTGCTATAAATCAGTCAGAAGCATTCTAAGGATCATAAATATTCTAACTTTTAAAAGACAAAGAAATGCTAAATATTCAATGAAATCCTTCAATATTCAGAAAATTTAATCTAGGGTAAAAGGATAGACTGCTCTTTTGAAAATAAAAAGTAAATTTGTTGTCCTGTGAAAAATGAAATATCTTGAATGTCAGTAACAGAAATGGAATTAACAAGAGATCTTTTTATTGTTTTTTAAGGTCATTAGGCTGTGAATTCTATAATTATGGAAATTGTCAGTCCAGTTCTGTGGAGTGTTTGCTCCCATCCATAAGGTATTGGAATGTTCAATCAGTCTCTCTCGTGGGAAAGTTAGGTCATAACTGTAAGTGTACCAGCAAAATTGAATTAAGCAAAGAGATTTCATTAGTATTTATAGCCAGAAGGCATCTGTAAAAGTACAGGGCAAAGAAGTTATGTGGAAGTCAAAGGAGAAAAAAAAATGGGTTTCTGGTGACAAAGGCGAATCTGAAAGAGATATAAGTGTATAATGAATAAGAGCTATTGAGCGCTGCTCCAAAGAGGGAGTTGCAAAGATGTCAAATATTGATTTTCTTGTGTATGCCTTTGGACTACATATGTAATTGTTTGGATTTGCTGTCTTCATGATACAACAATATTTGTTGTTGAAGGTTAAAAAGCAGAGTGTGAAACAACCCAAAAAGTCTGAAACGTGTTGGAGAATTATAATAATTCTACAAGGAGGATTTCATGAACAGAAGTCTGTACTTTCTAGCAAATAAACATTTTTATGACAATCGAAAGCATTCGTCTATTGAAAGTATTACTCCTGGTACTGCAGAAGCACACATTGTATGCAGGGCCATTGAACCATATTGCATTTATTGATTGAAAATATACAATTTGCTTCTAATGAGTTTCTCCAACTTTTTATACCATAAAAATATTCTGTGATCGAGTATATATGTGCAAAGTACTGGATATGCTTCTGTATGTGCTCTTTGTATGTGTACACTGATAGATAAATATAATCCTCATACGTGAGTTATTTATATAGGAATGACAGTGCCTCTCTGGGTCTTAATGCAGAACTGAGAATGTATTTCCTGATGCTGATTAATGTCTTAATGAAATAAACCTCTTGAAATATTTTAATTCCATAGAAACAAGTGCACAAATCACCTTAAAAATTATTCTCATCTTGAATAGTTACATAAAGCTGACATGGTAGGTCTTTATATTACGCAAAAGGGATTTGTGACTATTTGGAGCGACGTATCATGTGTGACATTTTACACATGTGATCTGTACGTTGGCATGCACAGCAATCAAATCTTTACTGACACTGGTGGGAACTTTGGCCCTGACTCCAGCAGGATGTGGACTTCAATTAGAGAATCTCTTGGAGATCTTGGAGAGCTAAAAGCAAAGGGTGTCCCTGGAAAATTGGAGACAACCAACTGTCAGAGCCCACCTAGATCATTCAGTTTCTTTTTAGGTGGTCAAGCTGGGAGGTGGGGTCTTCATTTTCAGAAGCGCTGGACTCAGCAGAACCTGACGGAGTCTGACAATCACATCTTAAACAAAGAAGTCCCAGGGAGGAGCAGTTTGGAAAAAGCCCAAACCCCAGCTGTAAACAAGAATAAGAATGGGACCAAACTCCAGTGAACCCTGGCCCTGCTAAAGTCAGTGTCAGAGCTCCCGTTGCTCTCTGTGGGGCTGCAAGTTCACCCACCACTCGTACAAGCTGGGAAGGAGCAAAATCCTTGGGGAGCCCAGGGAAAGGTGCAGTTCTCCTTAACTTGTCTAAACGTAAAGATCTCTCAGGGTTGAAAAGCACAGTCCTCGTCTTTTCCTAATCCAGGGCTGTAACTTGCTGGTTACTTCCTTGCTTCTGGCTTGTTGAGGGTATCAAAGCACCTCATCTTTCACCCAAGTCACTGTTGCGGAGCAGTCCATAGTAACAACAGCAACGCTGCATGCTGAAAGCACGATGGAATCAGTAACGCAACTTCCAAACCCTCCTGCGCAGTTAGTAGGTATTATTATCCCCACTCAACAGAGGAAAATGGAAATGTTTTGCCCCGACTCTCCTCTCATCTGGAGCAGTTTTGCTCTGCCTTACATGGGTGTAACTCTATTTCCTCTGTTACGCACGACCATCAGTGAGATGGGATTACAGCACAGAGAGATGAAGTGATTTACCCGGGGCCATATGATAGGAAAACCAAGGACTGGAAGTCAATGACTCTGCTAACCAAATCTAAACTTCTCTAGGCTATGCTACAGTATTTTTTCCCGAAATTCAACAAATTCTCCCTAAGAACTTATCTTTAGAACATCTATTGCATTCCTAGGATAAGACTAATCACAAATAAAATGTACGTTTGCTAATCTTAAGTAAAAGTACTTTGTAATAAGGCTTGTTTAACACCAACTGCTATGAAAATATCATTGCCAAACCCACTAAACTGGGAAGCTGCTTGATTTTGCAAACACCCCCCTTGATAGTGCAGGGCAGGACAGTGCTGTCCCTTCCCCAGCCCCCAAATCTCGCTGCCAAGTAGTGAAGGGGCTGGAAGTTTTTGGAGCCCTGCTGTCAGAGTATAATGTTGCCTAAGCAGGCATTAAGAGATTATGGTAATAATAGGTATGCTTACTCCAAATAAAAGGTTTCATTAATCAAGCCATATTGAGATAAACCTGTCAGTGGACAGAGGAAACTAGAAATCAAATGCTGTGAAAGTTCTGACAGATTGTTAAATAGAAACCCTTTAAAACTGAATTTAATTTACTGTGATATTACAGATATTTATGCATCAATAGGCAAGTGCAGATTGAGTTCGGAGGTCAGCTCTGGTGCTTGAAAAATAAACGCGCAGAATGAAACAAAAGGTGACAGTTACCTTTGTCAGAAATTACGGTTTATTAAACTAAATATGAAGCTCTCATCTGATTCGTGTTAAACAGAAAGGCACAGGGATGGGGCATAATTTACTGCAGTAGATTGGTTAACAAATAATTACAGAAAATACTCCCTCTTTTTTTAAAGTTGCACCTATAAACTTTACCAGAAGAAACCAGGAACAAATATTGCACCATAGGAGCACAGTAAGGTACAAAGGGGCAGTGAGCAGAGAGACCTTTCAGCAAGATTGTTCACTAATAATGCCATTAAAGCACTGCTCTCCCGTCGGGCAGTGTGTGTTTGACTTCTATACCTAGCATTTATTTCTTTAATTTCTCCCCTTGAATTTTTTTAAACCTCTCCATTTTCAGATTTGCAGCTTCTTCAGAATCAGGATGTTCCTCTTCCTGCCTTTTCCTCCTCCTTAGCTTCATGAATTCAGGCAAGTAATGTGGGAGAAAGGTACATTTAAGGAAAGATTTCTGTCCAGGTAATTCTGCCAGCAAGTTGCACAAAGTTGTTTGCAAAGGGAAGTGCCATTTACCTGGGCAAGAGCTGCAGCTCAGCCTGTTTCACATCATTCTTTGAAGGAATAAGACCCCAGAGACCGGTCGCTGAAGTGACATGGGCAGATAGAAAATAAAACATGGTTCCTGTTTCAAGGGATTATCTAGTCTCGCACAGACAGGCATAAATCTTTTTGCCATTGACAGGATGGATCCATATCTAACATTAAGGTTTGACTTAAACATAATGATTACGTGGCATAGCATGTTTTTCTTTCAAACAGATGGCTGCAATCTGAAGGGAAAATTTGGACCTAATTATGATCCAGCTAAGCCAGCAACGAGGCTCCCACTGACGCGACCAAGCACAAAAAGAAGTGCTTGAATACAAGCAGTCCTAAGTGAAAATAAGTATGTCAGTGCTATATGATATGAACTTATTTATCTGCCAAACTTATATGAGATCATATCTAAATACATGACTCCAAAACATAGTATATTACATTTCACACACACAAGAAACACGTAAAACATGCAGGACATGTCAGCTAAAGCTATGCTAGACATATGTCCTTCCCAGGACGACAGCCCAAAAAATCCTTACCAACTCGAGGACTCATGCAAATAATTACTATAACAGAAGCAACCACACGAGCTTTCTGAGAAAATGTCCTTTTTTTGTCCATATAAGGGATGCAGGACTGGGCCATTAGTTAGTGGTTAATAGAAGCCAAACCGGCAGGATACTGTGACAAAGCCTCAGCCGTGTCCCTCCTCCGGTCATCGTCTCTCTGTCAGCAGCACGTATTAACACAAACTAGCCCTGCAGGACCCTTCCAGCTGCCACTGAAGTTACTCAGGAGCTGCGTTCGTTGTGGCTTCAGTGCAGGAATGACCATTGCTCCAGGTTGAGGTTCACTAAGAAATGAAAATAAAATGGTAAAATCTATCAGGAGAAAGCAAGGAAGGAAGAACTATCATATTTCATATATATGAAGATGAAAATTTACCTTACAAATTTTAACAAGACTTATCTGGAAAATGAAACTCTAGTTCAGCTTTAGAATACAGTTAACTTGAAGCACATATTTAAGTCCCATTAATTTACATGGTTTAAATGCTATGATGAGTAATTCTGGAAACACAGGCTATAGGGCTGAAAAAATATTCAGGAAGTTCATCCCTTTGCTTGGAGGAAGACCGTGACAGATCTAACAAAGCCAGACCTGTAACTCCTGGCTGTAGGTGTAGACAGAAGTGAGTTATACTGCAGAAACAAACCAAACGCATAAGAGAGGAGCCACCTCCTCATCTGTCAACCCCGTGCAAGCTTTACCCCATCCTGAAACAGCATCAGGATCTGACCTGATGTCCTGTGAGTCCTAACCCCATCGCAAGAAAAGTCCAATTAGTTAAAATTTGCATTCCCAGGCTACGGATACACACACACAGAAGCAGGTCTCAATGGGCATAGGGACCTAATGACTATACTCACCTTGGAAAAACTGAAGCCATATCCTATTCCTGGGCAGTTCAGCGAAAGGCTGGAGAGCGCAGAGCCTGCGCTCCAGTATCAGCCATTAACCTCCAAACCCAGAGCCACGAAGGACTAAATAAGAGCTTATTGGAAGTGAATCCAGAAAGTCCTTTTTCATTGCTACAGCACAGTTACTGGCACTCTAGGGGCCCCATGCTCTTAGGGTGAAATGTACCATGTCCTCATGCCCTGAGAAACAATCTCTTTTGGATTCTGAGGAGGAAAGCTATCTATCTACCCACTTATTTGGAGCAGGGCAGAGAGTAAAAGCAGGGGACAAAGATGACTTGGCAGAACCTGCAGAAGGGTGAGGGTGCAATCCCATGAGGACAGACCTGAGTGTTGGGCACTAACTGGGGTTGCTCCGTGTGAACCCCAGTATCCCCCCTTGCAGCACTGGGGAAGAATAATGCTTTTCTGTAGTTAAATGAGTTGCACAAGTTAAATTCATTCATTTTCGTTCCGTGTTTTGAGATCACTGGCTTGAAAGCTTTATGTCAGCACAAATGTCTTCTTATTATGAATGAACGTTAACTCTGCATTGGTGCTAAGAGGTGTAACAAGCAGTAATGAGGTAAAATTAATATATGGCCTATGTAGACCAACTACAAGGAGAAGTGTCTCATAGGCAGTGGAGTATTTTCGCAAGGGAAGTAGGGAAAAACCCCACAAATTGGAAAGTTTTGAATAAACCCGAGGAAACAGAAGGAGCCCTCTTAGACCTCTGCTGTGTGAGTCCTCAAAGTAAATGATCTACAAGTATTGCACAGAGCCATTTTCACCAGTAAAACTTACAATCAGCAGTAAAAAAAATGAGTAAAGAGGAGCCACGATGGCTGTGAGAGCTTCTAGTGGAGCCGAAAGCTGCTGGAGCAGCTCCCGTCCATGGCCAAGGGCTGGTGCAGGGGATCGCTCCCTGCATTAGCTGCCCAGCCGGTGGGACGGCAGCCCCTGCACACCTCCATGACACCCTCCAAGCCCAGAGCTGTGAAACCTTTCCTGTCCTCCCACACTGGCAGCGGGAGGCCACGGCTGCGATAAACCCTGCAGCAGCCCTGAGACAGTGCAAGCCCAGCCCTGGGCAGGATTAGGTCTCTCATCCCCAAGCAATCCTCCTGCCGCACAGACCATGCTCGTCCGTAGCAGAGAGCTCCGACAGCCCCCCACGTTTTATTTATTTAGATGAGTTTACAAAGCAATTAAGACATTTTGGCAAATGCTGAGGTGCAGATTTCCTCCCTTACGATAGATCATTCCTGGCTTTTTTTTCCCTCTCCTTCTGGACAGATAAATGTTTCATGGTCCCACAGACATATTTTCTCTCTGCCCAGTTGCTTAGAATCCATTTAAACGTGCCTGTTTTACTCCTCTATCATGTAATATTTTAACAAGAGCCCCTAAATAAGCTTTATTTACAGACTGTAAATACTGCCTGATGAGCTCAATATGCTGTTTCATCACCTCTTTAGCTGCAATTTCTCTTGGAAACCTTTTTTACCTGGGCAAAAGCAGGAAATCCAACAAAAAAATAATGTTGATGTGGTTTAAGGAATAAACACTGATTCTTCACATCCTCCCTTTTCAACTGGAAATACTGCCCTGTAATGTTTTTGTCAAAATTAAAACCCTCCCTGGTTTTATCCGTCCCGTCCCAGGCATGAGCTAAGTTGCCAACATGTGCTTTCATCACACAAGTGCTGGAAACATTCATCCAGGCTCTGTGCTACCTGTGATCCCTCAAAGAAGCTTCTGAAATCAGCAGGGTTTTACAACATGCCTTGGAAGGCATTAAAATACTTTGATAAAATGTTTAATAAAGATTCCTCTAATAAGGTAAAGGATCTATACTGAATTCACCGAAGTACCCCAATGGTCAAACTGACAAAGCTTTGTGGGGAACAGCAGGAAGCAGCTCTGCTGGAAATGGTCCATGTTGCCCCCCCAAAATAAGGAAAAAAAAACTATTTTGGCCCAAAAAATGGATTTTGGAGGAAAAAAAAAGCAGACTTTTTTCTTTCTGAAGCTGCCAGTTCTCTTTCCAAGAAGTTTGTGGAGGACATCCACTTCTCACAGAAAAATTGTGATAACTCAATTCTGTATTTAGAAGGTGGAGGAGGAAAATGTTGGGCTGGTGCAGACATGTGGCAAGTCAGGACAGCCCTTCAGTGACTCCCCTTCCTCTGCCACTAAGCCAGGACTTGCAGAGACTTAGCAATGCATGTTTTCTTTACAGAAAAAAAAAAATGAAGAGTCCCCTAAAATGCGTTACAGCACTCTCCAGATAAGGAGCTACCTGGTTTAACAGGTGAAGAAGTGCTTGGGGAGTTTTTGATAGAGAGATTATGGACCTGATTACATTAATACCTAGCATGGGTTTTAACCTGCATTTTGGGTAAAATTCACTGTTCTGCAGAAGGCCCATAAAAGGCCTATGCACCACTTACGCCCCACCAAGGCACCATTTGGATGGTGTACGTGGAGCTGCGGTGATGCATAGGCCCTGTGCCGGCCGCCTGCATCAGGAGGGGTTTCATCCGTTATGTATCAATAATATTCAATGTGTTGGGGAAAAATATTAGCAGAGTAATTTTATTAACAACAGTGATAATTCACTGCTTGTCTTTCTGTGCTTAATAAAGGGAATCAAGGGTGTTATACACGAGCCAGCAGAACGGCTTACAAAACTATCCTGGAAAAAACAAACAAATGAAGCCCTGGGAAGTATGAGAGCACGTGGAGGGGGAGCTGGCTCCCACCGACGTTCTGGCTGTGCTAGTTAATAAAAATAAATCCTGAATCAGCTCATGGTGTTCCTTGGGCGCTCTCACAATGTGCAAAATCTCACGGGAGTGTCTCTGAGTTAAGCACGCGTTAGCTTCATGCTGGGAAGAGGACTGGACCAGCCCATGGAGGGCTCCCAGCGATGCTGCTTTCGGCAAAGGGATTTCCTCACATCCCTGGAAATCCTCTTAACTTTCTTAGCCATTTGCATCTCACTGGCAAGGGGAATAACTGAGAAAAAAAACTACTGTGCCTTCCTCACACCTTCTGCCTACCTGCAAAGTCAGTATAAAAACACACATAGGCAGCGGTTTGAAATGAGCTTCCACCACTGCCTCTCTGCGGACTCTCATTTTGAGTTGTGTCCCTTCTTTTTGGGTTGCGTCCCCTCTTTTTTGAGGTACGTCCTCATGTTTGCTACCAAATGTGCACCGTTTGCACCATCCCTTTGGGCCATGCATAGATGAAGGGAAAAATATTATGTCATGTTGATTTACTCCCATTCCTCAGGCAAATAAAGGCATCTTCATGTAAAATGTATCTTCCTTCCCCAGCCCATTCAGCCTCCCCCCTCCCTCCATGCATGGAGAAATCCCTGGATTTTGAAGGAGCACCAATGGCCCGAGCACATCCCTTCACTGACCAGCCATTCCCCAAGCGCAAGCTTGGGTGAGGACGTCGCACCTCGGCATTGCTGCTGCAAGCAGAGCCGGGCCGGGGGCTGCCATGTGCCTCCTCCTGCACCACCCCAGGAGCTGAGCCAGGGTCACCCCTTCCCACCCATCCCTTCCCTCGAGAAAGTCAAATAAAGCAAATTTAAAGGATTTTTTGATACTTGCCTCTGCTTTTTTGTTACCTGTGTATTTATTATGCCTCACAGGAACCTCCTCCAGGGACAGGGATTTGACAGGGTGTTTAGAGGATGAGCTTTAGCTATTTTGTTGGAGATGGACAGGGACGTGAGCAGGCCCTTCCAGGAACCGCCACTGCTGGATGACCGGGGCTGTGCAGGACTGCGGAGTGGGCACAGGGTGCTTGCAGCCACAAACTGGGTCACTTATCCATTTGTTTAGAGTGGGGATTTGCAAAACGAAAATCTGAAGAATAAACAGATTTTTTATTGAACAACTGCCAACTGGTTTTGGTGTTGTTTTTTTTTTAATCAGATCTTAACCAACTTCGCAGCCATCTTGCACAAAAGGCAGCACGGTTACTCTGCTCGCACAGCCCAATTTGCCCAATAATAATTCTGTGTTTTAACTTATTTCATTAATTTTGCTCTCTCCCTCTTTTTTAAAGTGCCTGAATCTCTAAGCTGTACTGGGCTCCGCTCTTCTGACGATTTTGGGTTTATTTTATGAGTCCCAAGAGACTGCATTATGGGGACACCCGAGCACCGCTGCCTGCTTTTGCCAGGTCCCCGGGATGTTCCTGCCTGTGTCCAACACAGGAATGTCCCCCTGCGAGCCGAGTAGAGCCAGCACCGCTGGGTCCCCTCCACCAGCATCCATCCCCTGCACAGCTCAGCTCCCAGGGGACGGGAAGGCAGAGAGGAGGCAAACAGCCAGCGCAAATACGCACCCAACGGAAAATGAACACCGAATTCCAAGGCGATTCGTGTTTTCACATAAACACCGCGTTTGGCTGAGCAACAGCGAGGAGGGAGCAGAGAGAAGCTCGGGGTGAAACCCGTGTCCGCCCGTGGGGGCGGTGGGAGGATGGACACGCTGCGGGGCTGCGCCGCTCCCCCGGCCCCGACGGCGAGCGGCTGCCCGGGGGGAGCATATGCGTGCACATATATAGATGCATATACAAACCATATCCCTCGGGGGGGGGTGTGAGCGCTGTAGGACTCCCCGCGCCCGCCCGCCGTCCTCCGCGGAGCGGGGCCGGGAAGGCGGGGCAGCCCCGGCGCCTCCGCCCGGTTGAGAGGGGCGGGGGGAGGTTTGGGGTTGTGTCCCCGAGGGGAAAAGGTCGCAGAACGTGGAAAATCTGCGCCTCGGTGAAACCCGACCTGCGCGGCTCAGCGCGGCCGCCGGATCCCCGCACAGGGCTCAGCGGGAAACGCAGCGCCTAAAGCGCGGAAACAGCGCGGAAGCAGCGCGGGGTGCCGCGGCCCGGCCCGCTCCGCCCCTGCACGGTGCCCCGCCGGGGAGGGCGCAGGTTTCGCGGGGCGCGGCCGGCCCCTCGCCCCTGCGGCAGCCCCGGGGGGGTCCCGAAGTTGCCTTCCCCTGCGCGGCCGCGCACCCCGCACGAGGAAAAGTCCCGCGGCCGCGGAGCGCCGGCCGCCCCCAGCTTGGGTTTCCCTAAAGGCGAACTGGGGCTAAATAATGAATCGATCTAAAATTAACCGGAGGAATGGAAATGCTCTAAAAATAAGCCAGCAGCTGCCGTGGTCGCAGCCCCCCGCTCCCGTGGGGAAGGGGGAGCGGGGCCGGCCGGAGGAGGGGGCTCGCCAGGGCGCGGGCAGAGCCGGGCGGGCTCCGCGGGGCTGCGCGGGGCTGCGCGGAGCGGCCGAGCCGCGGGAGGCGGCGCAGGCCGGGGTGCGGCGCCGGGAGGGCAGCCGTGATTTACGAGGGCTGCGCGGCGGCTGGCGGGGCGTCCGCCGCGGCCCTCCGCGGGCGCGGTGGCGGGGAGCGGGGCTGCCCGCGGGGCCGGGGCCGCTCCGCACCTCGTCGCGGACGGACCCCCGCAAAACTTCGCCGCCTGCGCCGCTGCTCCCGAACCGGCATTTTAAAAAATTTATTTCTATTTTATTTTATTTTTTATTTTTGCACGGAAGCGCCGAAAGCGTTTCGGGAGCCGGCGGGTCGCCTCCCCGGCATCACCGGCCCGGCGGGGGAGCGGGGGGCGGCCCCGGGGGCTGCGGAGCGTGTGCGGGAGCCGCCGCCGCGCTCCTGCGGGGCAGCGGCGGGCAGGGAGCCGGCCCCGGCCCGCTGCGAGCCCCCTCCGCGCACACCCGCACTCACACTCACACACCTCCTCCTCTTTTCTCCTTTTTGATCCGTGCAGCGATCCTATATTCTCCCGGCTTGTCTCTTTTATTCTTTTGTACTCAGGCGTGTTGTCCTGGCCGGCAGTGTGAACGGGGGCTTTGTAAAACGGGACAGATAAAAATGAGCAACATCATATTGTTTGACAGAATGATCCAAAATGATAAAGTGCCTTCTCCGGAGGGGGTGAAAATGGTGAATTCCTAAAAAACAAGAGCGTCTCTTCTCTCCTCTGCCTCCCTGCGCTGCTCGCGGTAGCCTAAAGGGATCTGCCGCCTGCACCAGCCCGGATCACGTCCAGCCACTCTTTTCAATGGGAAGTCCTCTTTTTAAAAGCCTTCATTTATTTATTTTTAAATAAATAGGGGGGGGGGGGGGAGCGGCTTCGGCTCGGGACCCCCCGTTCTCCTCGCGGCGAATGAAAAGCACAATTTTCGAGAGAAAGGCTCGTTTTGATTAAATCTGACATGCTGCTGATAACTCCATGCTAATGTGAAATAATTAACATAATAGCCATAATTAAAAGCACGCTAACAATGCCATAAATTTATCACACAATTTTACTAGCTTTCTGCCCCTAACTGCTCTCTCATCGTTAATTAAACGTGTTGCCTTTTACAGAATGGATGTTTATACATTTCCAATACAAATAAATCCGAAACCGTTTTGGAAACATGACCAATTTCGTTTTACACTGAGGTCTGCCGGTTTTACAGGCGATTTATTACAATTTAAAAAAAAAAAAAAAAAAGAAAGAAAAGAAAAAGAAAGAAAGAAAGGAAAAAAAGAAACCAAACACGTGAAAAAATAGAGGCCTTAACAAAAAAATAAAAAAAAAAAAAGAAAAAAAAAAAAAAGCAGCTATATTTGAAAAGCTGAATCTTCAGCGAAAAGCCCGGCCGGGGGTGTCTAGGCCCGGGGCCGGCGGTCTGCCCATCCCGCCCCGGCCCCGCCGCGGCCACGGCCGGGTGTGTGGGTGGGGGTGTGTGTGTGTGTGTGTGTGTGTTCGTGTGTGTGTGTGTCCCTTGGATGTGTTTATTTTACAGGGATTTCTCACCCGCAGCCCCTCTCCCGCGAGCCCCTTTACCCCCGCACGTTTATAACGAACCACAATGCTGGTTTAATCCAGGTCAGGTCAACGATTTATATAACTCATTAGTGAAAGTAATAGGCTTAAGGAGATGAAAGGGGACACCTTTGGTTTCTCCTTCCTTTAAAACGATTACAGAAGCAGAAATTGCCCCAGCCCTGCCTTTCCTCCTCAGCGTCCCCCCCCACCCCGCTCAGCCTCCGGATTTATTTTTAACTCGCTTCGCAGCCAGGGTCTTGCTTTGCCATATTAGAATCAAATTGAGTTGTAATTAATTTCTCCCTCTCTATCATAACTTATTCCATCCTCCCTTTCCCCGGTGCTTGCCGTGTCTCTATTTGACTCCGTATCGATCCGGACGATACAGTTTGTTTTTCTCCTGTTGCTAAATCTATCTGTCTATATGGGCGCCCACTTTCTATTTCTGGCCGTGTCGTTATTGTGGGTTTCCACCTCCGCATAGGCTGCTTTAATTATTTTATTGCTTTGCAGGGAGCAGCCCCTGCTCCTGCTCGCGTTCAGCCCTTGAACTTCGATGGGTTCGGGGGCTCCCGGCATATTTCGGGGAAAGTTTCCTGATTTTTAGGAAAGCTTTTCTCCCTTCCCACTCCGCCCGGGTGGGCTCCTAAATAGTTTCCAGCCGGGTGGCCTCCTAAATACTTGCCTAAACTTCACTACCTGAAGCCCCGGGAGCCGCAGCAGCGCCGCCGGCCCGCGGAGGGGCGCGGAGGGGCGCGGAGCGGGGCCGCCCCACCGGGCCGGGCCGCTCAGCCGCCAGCCGTGATTGAACACGGGATTAGCACAATAGAGCCCTAATCGAGGGGAAACGTTTCTTTTCACGCTAAGCACCGTAATTAATGGTATGAATCAATTAATTTGACTTTTATTGTGTCGAAGAAAAGCGCAACAAATGAAACAGGGGGCTGCGGAGTTGGCCTTTCCCCCTCCCTTTTCCGCGGGAGATCCTTTGCGGCGCGGAGGCAGCGCGAGCGCGGGCGGGCGGGCGCGCGCGTGAGCGCGCAGGCAGGTATGTGAGTGCGAATGCGGGCGGGCGCTGCGCGGGTGCGGAGGCCAGGGGCGCGGTCCGCGGAGATCCGCCGGGAAACGCGTAAAAACGGAGCGGGGCGGGGGTGGGGGGGACACGACCCCCCGCGGGGGCCGGGCCCGTCCCGCCCGAAGGCTCCGCGGCCGGAGCGGCCCGTCGGGGCCGGGCAGAGGCTCCCGGGAAGGCCGGGGCACCGACATTTCCCAGGCGCCGATGGGCTTTAGCGTAGAGGGGGGCTATTTGCCTTTCCTAAACCAGAACCGCTCGTGGGAAATTGTTGGCTCCTGGGCCGTTTTCCTAACGTAATTGTATTTACCGAAATCCGACAACACGTGCGAGAAGGACAACAAGAAGGGGATCGGCGGTACGAATTAAAAAGCAAAGCCCCGTGAGCCACCCGCGGCCAAGGTCCCGGGCGGGGGTTCCTTCTCCTGGGCGCAACGGGGCAGGGGTGGGCGGCCGGGCCCCCTCCCGCCCCGCCGGGCGCCTCTCCCCGGGCCGGGGCTTACCTGGGGCCGCGTCAATACCGTCCTCACATTCACACACACTCCCTCATTTCCTACTTTTTCATATGCTAACGCCCGCAATGATTAAGTCGTTAACACCTCTGGAAAAAAAAAAAAAAAGAAAAAAAGAAAAAAAGAAAAAAGAAGGGGGGAAAAAAGGAAGCGGCTAAAAGCTTCTTTATTTATAGTTTCCCTTTGTTATTTACGTCTTTTTTATTTCTCTCTGCAACTAACCTAATAGATTAATCAATAGCCATTCTCTGATCTTCCGTTCCCAGCTGGTGCGGCTGTTGAAAAAAAAAAAAAAAAAAAAGAAAGAAAACCACGGAAAAGTGATTTCAGAGCCCAAACTTGGTGGTTTTAAGCGCTATTACGGCGACGCATCCGCTGAGCCAGCGCTCGGCCGGGGCGGCCGCTGCCGAGCGCACCGCGGCGGCCTCCGGGCCCGCCGCACCGAGAGAGGCGGCGGCGAGCCCCGGGGCGGCAACTTTTCCGCGCTGGGCGGCGGGGGGCGGCTGCCGGGGCCGGCGGGTCCCGGTGGCGGCGGGTCCCAGCGGGCTGCGGGCGGCGGGGGCCCGGCGGGGCAGGCGGCCCGACGGGGCGGGCGGGCCGAGCGGAGCCGCCGCTGCTCTTTGTTGACAGTCCAAGAAACAACTCGAGTTTTGCATGACTTCACAGCGGGGCGCCTGACGTCACGCGGTCACGTGGCGCCGCCTCCGAGTATATCTTTAACGGGAAAGTAATCTATCAGGCAGTCCGGACCGCCGCGCTTCCAAAGTGGCGAGCGAGGCCCCGCGACGCCCCGGCCTCCTGCCCCCGCCCCGCCCGGCCGCCGGGAGCTCCGTCCCCTCCCTCCGCCAAGGGGGAGAAAAAAAAAAACCAAACAGGAAAGAGGAGGAAAGAGGAGGAAAAAAAAAAAAAAAAAAGCCAAGGGCGGCGGAGCGGTGCGCGGCGGGGCCGCGGCCGCGGAGCGGAGCGGTGGAGCGGCGGGTGCCCGCGGAGCCGCGGCGGCGGCGGCCCCATGCCCGGCGCCCGCGGGCGCCCATCGCGGCGGGCGGGAGCCAGCGTCGCCGCCTGATCCCCGATGCCCGGCGGCGGGAGCGGGGCGCGCAGCCGGAGGTGACCGGGCGGCCAGGGCAGCCCCGCGCCGCGGGACGCCGCGGACGGGAGAGGAGCGGGCGCGGCCGCCCCATGCCCCGCGGGGACGGCGCCGCGGGGGGCAGCCGGGCCGCTCGGGTCTAGCCCCAGGGGCCGGTCGGAGGAGCGGCGGGAGGGGGGCGCGGGGGGAGCCCGCCGCGCCGCCGGGTGCGGGCGGGAGGCCCCGCCGCCGCGCCCCGTCCGCCGAGCGGGGATGACCCTGTCGGGCGGCGGCAGCGCCAGCGACATGTCCGGCCCCGCCGTCCCGGCGGCCGAGGATGTGGATATCGACGTGGTGGGCGAGGGCGACGACGGGCTGGGCAAGGACAGCGACGGCGAGGCCGGCAGCCCCGCCGCCCTGCCGCGCCTGCCGCTGGACGAGGCGGCGGAGCTGGCGCTGCCCGCGGAGGCGGGCGCGGGCGCGGAGAGCGGCAGCAGCGGCAGCGGCAGCCCGGCCGAGGCGGCCCCCGGCGGCGCGGCCGAGGGCGGCAAGGGGGGCGGCGAGGAGGGGGCGAGCGGCGGCGGCGGCGGGGCGGCGGCGGGGCAGAGCAAGCCCAAGAGCAGCCTGGTGAAGCCGCCCTACTCGTACATCGCCCTGATCACCATGGCCATCCTGCAGAGCCCGCAGAAGAAGCTGACGCTCAGCGGCATCTGCGAGTTCATCAGCAACCGCTTCCCCTACTACCGGGAGAAGTTCCCCGCCTGGCAGAACAGCATCCGCCACAACCTCTCCCTCAACGACTGCTTCGTCAAGATCCCCCGGGAGCCCGGCAACCCGGGCAAGGGCAACTACTGGACGCTGGACCCGCAGTCCGAGGACATGTTCGACAACGGCAGCTTCCTCCGCCGCAGGAAGCGCTTCAAGCGGCACCAGCAGGAGCACCTGCGGGACCAGACGGCGCTGATGATGCAGGGCTTCGGCGCCTACGGCCTCGCCGGCCCCTACGGCCGCCCTTACGGGCTGCACCCCGGCGCCTACACCCACCCCGCCGCCGCCGCCGCCGCGCTGCAGTACCCCTACATCCCCCCCGTGGGGCCCATGCTGCCGCCGGCCGTGCCGCTGCTGCCGTCCAGCGAGCTCAGCCGCAAAGCCTTCAACTCCCAGCTCAGCCCCAGCCTCCAGCTGCAGCTCAACAGCCTGGGCGCCGCCGGCTCCATCGTCAAGTCGGAGCCCAGCAGCCGCCCCTCCTTCAGCATCGAGAACATCATCGGCGTCCCGGCCGCCAGCTCGGCCGCCAGCGCCCAGACTTTCCTGCGGCCGCCCGTCACCGTGCAGTCGGCCCTGATGGCCCACCAGCCGCTGGCGCTGGCCAGGACCACCGCCGCCATCGCCCCCATCCTCAGCGTGCCTACCAACATCATCGCGGGGCAGTTCCTGCAGCCCGCAGCCCCCGCCGCCGCCGTGCAGGCCAAGTGGCCGGCGCAGTAGCCCCGGGCGGTAGCCCCGGGCAGCAGCCCCGGGGAGTCCCCGCAGCCCCGCCGCCGCCGCCGGCCGCCCCCTCGGGGCTGCGCGGCCGCCCGGCCCGGGCTGCGGGCTCCGAGCAGCGGGCGTCGGCCCCCCGCCACCGCCGCTTGTACATATTTGTATCAAAAATCACTGACGTTGCTTTCGGGGTTTTTATTTTTCTAAAGAGGCGAAATGACGGTCGCGATTAGGAGCTGCGAACTTTCACTTTTTTTGAAGGTTCCGGCGCTCCGAGCGGTTTTATCCGACATAAACGAACAAACGAGAAAAAAAAAATGTATAAAAAAATAAGCGGGGGAAATTTTAAATATTAAACGAACGATCAAAAAAAAAAGAATTTTGGAGAAAAAAAAAACAAAGGAGGAAAACGCTGTCATTCTATTATAGAAGTCTGTTTATATATGAATGAATATATGTATTCTAAATGTTATCCCTTCGTGTTGTACACAACTTTGTAAATAAATTTTTAAAATGCTCTGCCCGTCTTTGTGTGAGAGGCGTTATCTTTGAGCACCCACCCGAAGGACGAGCTGCGGGGGCCGCGGAGGCTGGAAAACCGGGCGGGCGAGCGGAGCGCCCGCGGCCGCGGAGCGCCGGCCCTCTCCTTCCCGCCGAGGTCTGGGCTTCGCCGGTCTCGGTGCGGCGGGGAAGGGTTTCCCACGGCCCCCCCGGCCCCCTCCGCCGCTCCGGGATGCGCCGGCCGCGGCCGCGCAGCGACAGCGACAGCGACCGGCCCCGCTCCTCGCCGGACCGGCCGCCGCGGCGGGGCCGGCGTCACACCGATTCATCCAAAATTAAACCTTCCCCGGCAGAGCCGAGACTCCCTCAACCGTGCCGTAATTTTTCCCTAAATATATTAATTTTTCTCAGCCAGACTTCGGCTCTGCATCCCGGCGCGGCGGGATCCTGCCCCTTCCCGGCCGGAGTAGGTACGCTTCGGGTTGGCTTTCGTGGCTAGTTATAAGGGAATGGTTTTAAACAAAACACGCTGGGGCGATCTAAGCGGCGTTTACTATTTATTTTGCGAGGGGGAGAAAAATTAAAGACGTGCCCGTGCGGTGTGAGAGCGCGGATCTTTCGTTTAGATCAGAAAGCGATCGGTGTTAAAGAAGCGGCTCTGCGTTCCCACGGAAAGGGAACGGCCTTTCCCAGCTAATTCCTAATAACTTTTAAGGGAAGCTGAGAAAAAAATGTACATTTATGTGCATTTTCAGGGCTAAAATAAAGAGATCGCCAAGAGGGTAAAAACAAATTTAAAAAATCTGTAGCGCATTACAATATTTAAAGCACCGCTGCGGGGGTTTTAGTCTGGCCAGATCTCGGGCACTCGGTCTCTCCTGTGCACTGACAGTGTTTGCTACTTTATTCTCTCCCTCGCAAAACGTTGAATTTTTCATCGCCTTTGGAAACCTTCGTGGATTTTGCTTTTCCGCCCAAATAATTCGCTGTCTTTGTTAGGAAAAGCGGCGGCGTAAAACGCAGGCGGGAGGCAGCGGGCGCCGAGTTTCGCTGCGGGAGGAGCTGGACGAGGCGCTTCTTTCACCTCCAACACCCGCTGGGAACGGCGGATTTAAAAAGAAAAAAAAAAAAAAAAAAAAAGTCCTTGCTTTCCTGGTAAGCAGTAAACATTATTTCTTCCTAAGTAAATATTTATACCTCCGCATACATAGACTAAAATAAAACAAGCAGCCCGGTGATGAGATAGGTTGAACTTTATAAATAAGGACTCGCTAATCATCTGACACGAAAAGGGAGAGCGGGCACCTGAAGCGAGCGGGGATTCGGTGTCAGGCAGGCCCTACATGGGCACCCGCCGCGGCTCCTCGCCCCGGCGAAACCCAACGGGTCTAAATTTGTTTGTGCGTGGCGGCTATAAAAGTAACAAGTTGTTTCACAGTTGTGTCTGGCTAATCGGTTTTACACAAACAGCAAATGGTAGGTGATTTGTGCAACACGCGCGGAGGTTATTTCTATATTTAGCGGATACCCCTGGGAAAAGAGAAAGGAGCCTCTTCTTGAATTCACTTTTAGGCTCAAGAAGCTGCTGATCCAGGGCTTCCAGAGGACACCGGATAACAGGGGCTCATTCCATTCCCCAGCCTTTGTTACTTATAAAATTACTCGCTCATATTTCCCCACATAGCAGCAATACCTCGGGCTCGGCATCTGCGCGCCGGCGGCGGCGGAACCGGCAACTTTCCTCCCCGCCGCCTCCCTCCGGCGCGGCCCCGGGAAACGCTTCTCCCCCGGTTACCTCCGTCCTCTCTTTCTCTCCCCCGATTTCCCCCCGATCGCCGAGGAGAGCGGCCGGCGGGACCCTGCGGCGCCGGAGAAGCCTTTCCCGGGGAAGGGGCGGCGGCGGCGGCGGCGGCTCCCGGGGCCGGGCAGCACCGGCAGGGCGCGGGGCTCGGGAAGGACGGCGGCGGCTGCGAGCCCCCCGTCCGGCGGCCGCCTCCCCGCGGGAGCCGCTGCCTCCCCGCCGCCGCGGGGCCGGGCCGGGAGCGGCGGCGGGGCCCGGCGGGCAGGTGAGGGCTCCCGGTGGCGGCGGCGGGGCTGCAGTGGCGCAGCGGGGCCTGCAGGGGGCGCGGCAGCTCCCGCCGCGCCCGCGGGGAACGGGCGCGCCCCCCCGGGGCCGGCAGCACCCCCGCAGCCCGGGCCCGGCAGCAGCCCCGGGCCGGCAGCACCCCCGCAGCCCCGGGCCGGGAGCCCCCCGGCGGGCCGGGAGCCGTCCCGGTGCCCGGGGCCGGGCCGGTCGCGCCCTTGCAGCGGGCGGCGCGACGGGGCGTCCGGGCGGGTCCGCGGGGCTCGGGGGCCCCGGGGGCGCAAGAAGTCGGCCCCCAAACAGGGGGAGGGTTTGCAGCCGGGCCGGCGAGCAGCTTTCACCGCGTGGTGCTGCCCAGCGGAGAGCGGCGCAGCCCTCCACGGCCGCGCCGAGCCGGGCCCGGAGCGGCGGGGAGCGGTGGCGGGCCGGGGACAGCCGGGGACACCATCTCCCCGCGAAGTTTCCGCAGCCACTCGCTTCAGCCAGGCGACAGAAAGTCTTTTTCTTGTTCTTTCTTGTCTTTTTCCTTCCACAAACTTGTCCGACGCATGTGGCAAAACTTGACACGGTCGGTGACAGATGCCTATTAGTATAAGATGTGTCGTGTCGGTCCCTGGGGTACATTGAAAGTAACTAGATCCTAAGCACCGGGAAAATGACCATCCTCGCCGCCCGGAGAGTTTACCCAGAGCTATCCCCCCCCCCCCCTCCGGGCCCCCCCGGGCCCCCCATTATTTATTACAATTGCGGACCCGCCGCTCTCTCTGCCCCGGTAAGGTGCCGGAGAACGGACAATCGGCTGGAGACAGGATCTGGCCCTAATCCTCTAAACCACCACGTTGCTTGAAAAAGGGACAAGACGGGCTCATCAGGGCCGTTTCCTCGGCTGACGCGGGTCTCCCGGGGAACCCTCCCGCTTTCGCAGCCGGCGGGGCCGGGCGCTGCGCGGCCGCGGGAGTTGCGCTCCCCTCTCGCCGCCTCCGCGCTAACCGCTCTCCGCGCCGCCTATTTATAGCATAATTGCTCTCTCCCCGGGCACAGAGCGGGGCTGAAAGTTGCAGGCTAATGGGTGTTGAAAGATTGCGGCGAGCATTTGAAAAGGCAGGAAAAGATCTTTTGCAGTTATTTAAAAATGTATATTTATAGCGCGTGGACGTTGTTTCTCAGGAAGGAGCCCCAGCGTCCGGGCTGTGCCCCCCAGCCCCCCGGCTGGCAGCACCGCGGCCGGTACGGCCGGCACGGCCGAGACCCGCAGGCGGCAGCGGAGCCGGTGGCCGCGTCCCCCGGGGGCGAGGCGGCGTGGAGCCGGGCCCGGCCGCTCGCCCCCCGCGGGGGAGCGATGGGAGCCCCCGCTCCGGAGCTGCGGGAGGGCAGCGCTGAGGCCGGGTTTGCCGGTGTCCGCCGAGGGGGCACCGCCGGGAGCGTCGCGGGGGAGATGCCCATCAGAGACCTTTCCCTCCCGGTGCTCCGACACGGTCTTGTCCCGGGGAGAGGTGGCGGGAGGAAAGCACCCACTGGTGACACCAGGAGCCTTGGGGACGCGGGCAGCGTTTGAGGACGGCTCTCGCCCCGAGGGTGTCTAACTGAGGCTCCCCGCTTCCCTGGCTGGGCTCCACGCCGGCGGTACCGGGGGGATTTTGCCCGGGTAGCCGCGCACCATCCCGCAGATCCCCAGCGCTGCCCGGACCGGGCTCCCCGCGGCCGGGCCGCTCCGAGCGGGGGGCGCGGCGGGGCTCCGAGCGCTCCCGCCCGGCGCTGGGGATGCGGCTCGCCCCGGGCCCCGCCCGCCGGCCGGGGCCCAGTGTCCTGGGCCAAAAACAAAGAAAGAAGGGCGCGGGTTTCGGTTTGGGAAAGGTCATCCCTCGTCCTTCGCGGGGCCCTCGGGGGGCTCCCACTCCGGGAAAAATACAACAAAGACTTGCTTGAGGGGAGTGGGGGTTTTTCCTCGCCCCCTGCGGGTCCGGGGCAGCGGGGCCGTTCCCGGGGGACAGGGGAGCTCAGTGGAATTTTGCCTCCTGGAGCTCCTCGGGCAGTTTTGCAGAAGCTCCCTCGTGTCTGAGGCGTGCTTCGGGGCCCGTCCTCGCCTGCTCCTGGGAGCTCAGCCTGGTCCGGGAAGGCGGAAAACCAGCTTTGCCATTTTGGGGGTGTGCTTCCAGGCGCTTTGAAAAGGCAGCGGCTGCGGCGGCGCAGCGAGCACCGCGCCGGAGTCACGCCGCCCGGCCCCGCGGGTCCGCGGCTGCGGGCAAGGCTGGGCTCGGGCGCGGCGCCGTCCTTCAGCGCGTCCCCCGGGGCTGCGTTTGATACGCGCCCGCTTAAACCTCCGCGGAGCTTAAGTCTCCGCGGGAGAGGCCGTCCGGAGCCGTGCGCATCCGAGCCGGCCCCGCAGCCGCTCCGCCATCCCCGCAGCCTCCCGTCCCTTGATCTCACCTCTTCCCGAGCCGGGAATTCGTGCAACTGGCCAAACACTCGCGATCCTGTTTTCCAGAGAGCCAACACTTATGTTCCAAGGACTTTTATTGAATTACGTTTTACTAGTCCTAAAACATTAAACGTTATGTACTTAAAAGATACAGAGCTTAGGTATTACATCCACAGAAAGTATTTTAGTCAGTGAATGTTCAATGTAGCAGGTAGAGATCAACTTAGCACGTCTTCCAGACTGAACTGGGAACAGACTCTTCAGCCATAAAATGCACTTAACAGTCTATTTAATAGTGGCGAGGTCCTTGAAAATGCAATATCCATGCTAATCTTGCCTTTTTCTAAATCAGAAATGAAAAATAGGTCAGTAAGGTAGAACCTTCCCCTTCTATTTAAAATGTGACATTTAATCTATTTAAATAACTAAGTAAACTTTATTAATTCGGGATTTGGTAAGCAAGCTGAGGAAGTAGGCACTTCACAACTTTATTAAGACGGCAAAACGTGAGAGGGAGCGTCCTTGAACTCCAGGTTCAATAAAATCCCTCTTTCCTTCAGCTTCACCAAAATGGGAAAAGCCGGGACAGGCGAAGACCGCTCAGCCTCGCCTCTCCCTTCAGGGATGAAGCGTCTCGTCCTGTTTTACCGAGGGCTGGGAGCATCCTCCGGGCGCGGCGGCAGGAGCGGCCCCGGGCGGGCGAGGGGAGCCCCGCGGCCCCCCAGCGCCCACCCCCCCGCGCCGAGGGCTGCTCCCAGAACCGCGGGAACTGGAGAAAACAACCCCAAACCTCAAGCCTTTCTAAGGACTTTGCTAAGTGCTAGTATTTCAGGGGAGGGGAAGGGGGGGGATCAGTCTTCCTGCGGGTTATGGTAGGGGTTTCAAACACGTTGATTTCTCTCGCTCGGGAAACGAAGCCGCGGAGGCGTCGCGGCTGCGGCGCCGCTCCCCCGCCCGCCGGGGCTGCCCGCCCAACGACGGGCGCTGCCGCTGCCGCTGCCGCTGCCGCGGCCGCGCCGGGGCCCGGCGGGGGCCGGGTGCTGGAGCTACGACCGAAGGCCTCTCCGGGGGCTGCTTCCCCGCCGCGTCACGGCTCGGCTCAGGGGCGAAACCCTGGATGAGTTGGAAAGCAACTTTTCACAGCCGCAGCCCCTGCCAGGGCTCCCTTCCTCCCGCCTGCCCTGGGAAAGGCTTTCCCATTATTCCGGCCGCAATTCACTCCAGATTTATGGAATACCCGGGAGGTATTTGCCTTACCACCGCCCGGCTCTACATCACCGCTACGAGCCGGGGTGGAGGAGAAGAGCCAGCAGACCTGCCGAAGCCTCCCGAGAACGCCAAGGGTTAAGGAAAGCCGTTTATCTCCTCATTATCGGTTTCTCTTTACTACTGAGCACCAAAACCAAGCCCCCCTCGTCTACTGCCCCGCGGTATCAATGTGTCCTTAATGCCTTTTCCAGTCATTGATCTGGTCAAAGTCACCGCAGAAATACTAGTGACAGAGACTCAATTCCAGGCGACGTGACCAATGCAAGTATTTAGAAAGCATTCAATAAAAAAGCTTTCCCGGGGAGTGAATGATTTCACCTTGCAACAAAGAGCGCTCAGCTAATTGAAATAATGCACTTGAATGTGCAGCCGGGCACTCCTGCTCGCCCATACCGGCTCCAGGACCAAGTTGTCAATAACCCGCAAGGTAAAACCTAAAAACTCTTTTTTTTTTTTGCAGTAGGAGCCCGGTAGCCCATAGGCAACGCTCCCGGACTTGGGGGTGGTGTAGTACTGCTCTGCCGTGTTCCCCGGCCTCGTGGTTTGGGAGTGGGTTTTAGGGAATTCCGGGCATGGAAAATCCTGGAGGGAAGAGGAGAAGGAAAGGAGGCAGGGAGTGGGAGAAGAGAAATTAAAACAGGGACGTGCCGTGGGGATTCTCCTCCAGGCTTGGGCTGGGAACTCACTTTGCCTCACGTATTTTCAGTGTCACATGCCACGCCAAAGCCAAGACCGTGGTGCGGTTCAGGAGGCGCAACTCTTCCTGTCTTCTAATTTACTTTGCAGTTGACAGATTTTTAGGACTACGCTTATTTTACACATGTCCCATCTCCAGACATCCCTTAGCATCTTATTAATATCCTAAAATGGAAGCATTTTATTGAGCAGCAATATGAGTGATAGAGTATAACAGATTTAGGTAAAATATATAAAATTTGATGATCGAAATCTGCCATTTTCAATAGGACCATGGCTCCATACACCTTGACAGGTCAGCAGACTAGTGTGATTTTTACGTTTACCTGTATAAGACCACAAACTTCCAGTCTCTTCATACCATCCTGCCTGAGGTAACACTCACAAGTGACAGTTGCTGAGAATGCTGAAATTACGGCAGGCGTAAGAGGGACCAGGATGTCCGAGTAATTGGCACTCAACTGACAAATGGCTGGCACAGTGGGAACTAGTATTCTATATGACATTGCACTGGAAGAACTTCAAGGAAGAAAAGCCATCTCTGGTGGTATGCAATACCACGTTGCCTAATGTTTATGTATTTTGAAAAGAACATGCACATGTGGAAAAAAAAAAATCAATGAAGAATTTTGTTTTCCTATTGTCTCTGGTTACTTTAACGTTTCTACTCCCAGTGATCAGATACTTCTTGACCATGCCTCCATTTTGTAGCAGTTGGGTTTCAAACCTTTACAACTTCCAGTCCTGGGATTCCAGTCCAAAGAGAGCACCGCTGGCAGTTCATCTGGAAGGTCTGGCCATGAAAACCCCAGTACGTGGTGTTAGTTTTAAAAATAATCAGTTTCCTACTAAATTTCATATCCCAACCTCAGTTAAGACACACACCCAGAAGAAAAATACAGCAATCTAAAGAAAAACAGAGTCCGTACTTTTAAATATTGGTAAGAGTTGTATAAAGACGACCTAGAATCATTTATGTTATGCTATGTACTTTGTCAAGACCTTAAAGAGAATCAAAGAGGGTAAAACTGAAAGGTTGTAACAGAGAGGCCTATGGTGCTCAACATCTTCCTTCTCCACGTTGGTTCCTAGACATCGCCTCCCAAAGGCTGAGGAGCTGCTTCCCAGCTCTCCGGCACGGTTGAAGAACAAGTCTTCCAGCTGCTCCCTTCCTTCTGCAAAAACAAACAAACACACACTTAGATTTGTTGCCTGAATAAAAAGCCAGCCTTCCCGTGTGTGAAGACTATGCTTTTCACCAATAACACCCGCTATTACATTCTCCCACTTCCCTTATCTGCTGCAATAGAGACGTGAGCACTGCCAGCGCCATGAAGGGATGCATGTGAGCAGGGTAAAAAACCGAAGGCGCGCCCACTCCTGACAGCACCAGCCGGGGCAAAACTGCGTCCGGGGCCGGCTGGCCAGCGCGGACCAGGCCCCTGCGCCGTTCCCACAGCGGCTGAGCAGCAAGCCGCGCCGCCGGGCCTCCTGAGGCAAAGCCGCTTGTCGCGCTGTCGCGCCCAAATTCCCCGACACCTGCCTGCTGCCGCCCCCGAGGCGGCCCGGGGCCCGCGGCCCGCGCCTCCCCCCCGCCCCCAGCCCCCGTCCCCCCGGCACGGCGGCTCCCGGCTCCCCGCCCGCCGCGGGCGGAGCTGCGCAGGCGCAGACAGCGCCTACGCATGCGCGCGCGCACCGGCCGGCGGAGGCCGGAAGCCGCTTCCAACGCGGAAGCGCGTGCGCGCCGGTTGTGTCCAGTAAGGAGGCGCGGGCTCGCGCCAGAGCGGCGGGAAGGGAAGGGCCGGGGCGGGAGGGGCGGCGGCGGCGGCGAAGAAGTAGGTGGTCCTGGCCGCTCCCTCGGGGCTCGGCGGGCCGCCTTGCTCCCGCTGTCGTGCCCCGGGGAACCGGTGTTAGCGCTCGGGGCGGGTGTACCACGCCTCCCCTCCGTCGCTTCCCCGGGGTGCGGGCGGCGGTGGGGGGCTGAGGGGAGGGGGTGGCCCGGAGCGGGGCGGGACCGAGCTGAGGGGAGGCGCGGTGCCCGCTGGCGGGTGAGGGCGGCCCGGCTGGGGTAGCGGGGAGGCCCCGGCGCAAGTCCGTCTGCAACTGCTCACCCTCGTGTCTCTCTCTGAGGCGGCTGGGAATGGAGGGTGGATGAATGAGGAAATTTGAGAAATAAATACGTCTTCTGACAAGGAGTGAGGAAGCAGCGGGCTTATAGAACGGGTATCGCTTCAACAAATGAAATTCTTAATTTAGCGTTTGCATTTTTGAGGAAGGAAAGGATGCTGCTCAGCTGCATGCTGACATCTCTCTTAAAACAATGAGTTACATTAAGGGTCGTGCATCTGTGACTGAGTTCTGTCAGCTTCCCTTTGGCAAGGAGTGGGTCGTTTGTACCGGTGCTATTTATCTGAATCTTCACAGTAGGCAGCGTGGAAGGATAGTGGTTTTTTGGAGCTGTGATTTTCACCTTATGCTTATAGGTGGCACCTCGCTTGAGAGACCCTCTAGTGTTGCCCATCCAGAGGCAGAAGGTAAAAACTTTGAGGCTGACCAAACCAGCTTTATAATCCAAAAAGTGTTATATGTTTAACATTGTTACCCATGGGATAGCAAAAATTAGAGACCTGTGCTTTAGAATCTAATAAAAGCATGGCTTTTGTTTCAGGAGGTATGAAATAATTACTAAAGAGGAAAAAGAAGTAGGAAAGAATATTTTAAGAACCACTTTTGAGAGCAGAGAAAGAAGAAACTCAATGTCCCAGAAAATGACAGTTATTCCAAACGTAGGGAATGGCAGAAGGAAATGAGAGGAACGGAGACAGGGGAGTTTGTCTGTAGGTGAGACTGGCATTACGTAGGAATTAAGAAGGTATAATTAATTAATAATTGTTCTAACTGGAGAGAGAAAGGAAGGGCAGATGTGAGTATTTTATAGAAGGGAAAGGCCAGACTTGTGACACTTGATTTTTGGAAGACAGATAGGACTCTGGTCTTATTGGACCAAAGTTTAGGAAGCAGAAGAGTTCACATAGGGTAAAACGATGTACAGAGTTGACCTCCATATTTTTTATTTAGATAAATGTTCCTATCTTGTGGTTTAGGCATAGGTGTAGCATGGAAACATGCAAATATCAGTGTTCACGTTTCTACCTATAGATGGTGATCTATTGCTGTCATAGATTTATATTGTTAAAGTAACTTTTTCCCCCCCCCCCCCCCCCTTGGTGATGATATTGGGTTATACCTTTCTGTGAATAGTAAATAAATATGGATTTAGTTTGAGCAGAATAACCTAAACATGTCTTAGATGTTGCTTGTCCGTTACTAAAATGGCAGTTCAGTACTGCTGCTCTGCGGGATTTGGTTTTGTTGCTTTTTTTTGGCAGTGGCAAGTATATTAACTTAAATCAGATGATGCCTTTTCTGCAGGGAAAGTCTTTGGCAGTTGTACCCAGGCTCATCCGCTCTTCTGTCATGTATCTGTTGCTGACTGGAGGGAATGGTGCTACGGCTGCTGATTTGGCAGAAGTACAGCCTTTGGATTTACTGCTGTCTCTCACTGTCAAGACTGGAGTAGTTTCTTCTTAATTTTTTTTTTTTTCCTAACTCGGACTAAAATATTTTTCATTCTCTGGGTCGAAGTTTGCATATTCTATAGTTAGTGTTTTTTGCATATGGCAACGTCATTACTTTCCTGTTTCTTGATTTCCAAGTTTGATGAATGTGGCCTTTAATTTGACAGATCTAGCAATGTTTCTTATTGTTACTGGATCCTTAGTATAGTCAAGCAAGCTTGGTGGGAGATCAGTCCTCCTGCCTTTTTGGGTAGAAGAATGGAGAAGGTCTCTTGAGCCTGGTAGGTTTCATCTGGTGTATCCTCTAGGGAGGGGTAGCTGATGGATAGCGTGCTTATGCTTGAGAAGGGAGAGGTGGAATTTCAAGCCCCTTTTTGAATATCGGGGAGACTGAAGGAAGATTCAGATCAGGGATTTTTCATCATTAATGCCAGATGTTTGCACTCCTAGGTTGGCAGTACGCATTTAATTTTTTTAGTATGTACTGGCTCGTGACTGTATTCCTGTGGAATTAGTTAGAACACATAATACAGAGTTTATGATGAGCTCTGTGCTTTTATAATGGCTGCAGGAGAACAGACAATACCTGGTCCAGCATAATACCTGCCAGTATGTAGTTAACTTTTAAATTGTTTTTGGGTATGTTTAAACCAACAGAGAAGCCTATACCAGATCTGCATTTTGCGTAATTTGGCTGTGGTATTCTTAATCGAGAAAATAAGTGGCATTAACTTAATACTGGAACATTTACTCACTTTTTAGAGTCATATGCTTGCTAAGGATATTTTTTTTTCTAGTGAGTCATTAATCTAGGAATTTTTATAGACTTCTTTGAAGAGGTTTTTCTTGTTCAGTGTCAAATATTAGTTTGTGAGCTATGTAACACATATGGTTGGCATGAATATTTTGACTACCACTACAATCTTTTCTACTGGTCTGCTGTAGAATCTTCTCTTGTCACTTAGAGGTGAAATATGCTCCATGCTTGCATAACAAATTGTGTGGAGCTTATTAAGGTGATGTTTAAGTATGTACATGTATTGTTGATCTGGTATCTGAATTCTCTGAAGTGTTTTGAAATCTTTTACCCTTCTTGCCGTTGTTTTTATGCATTTTGTCAGATGCCTTTTCAGCTTCTAGCTCAGAAGTGGCAGAAATTGCTTCTGGGCAGCGTTTGGCTTCATGGTTAGAAATTCGCCAGTACTTAAACCCCCTCCTGATTCCAGTGTGCTTCCAGATGCAAGACAGTAACAGAATGCTTCTGGGTGGGGAGAAAACCGGGAGTATCAGTAGTGCCGTTAAATGCCTAAGGAACAAAAATATGGACAGTATTGTAGCAATGTTTATGGTGTTTTTTCAGATACCTTTTGGCTTGTTACAAAGACCAGCTATGGAGAAGTGGAGCTTAATGGCAATTACTGTTTTACTAGCACTTACTGTACGCTGGACTGTATCGCTTGGTTCTTATTCAGGTAATACATGTTCATGGTCTGTAAAACAACCACATGAAGGTGAATTATGGAGCTTGTGATAAATTAAAATAAACTTGCATGTAAAATCATAAATAGGAAGCACTGTGTTATTTCAAGTATTGTCGTATTTTAGTGCCTCTCTATTTCCCTAGGGTTCGTATAATACCTTGTTCTTATTTTTCTGAAGTGTGCAATGGTTAACATCACAGCCGCTTGGAAAAAAACACTGGGAAAAAACCCACAACTTTTTTTTTTTTTTTTTCTTCAGGGGGTTGACAGTCAGTAATGTTTTAGGAGGAGCCGAAGAACAGCTGGCTGTTCACCCCTATGCCTTTGTTGTTTCAGTAGCTGCAGAATATTATTGCAGTCCAATTGTACATTTGTTTAATCTTGTCCTTTAAATTCTATAGTGGATATAGCCTTAATTTATATTTATATTTAGATAAAACTGTACTGGTGATAATGAAGATGGTGTAAAGGTGACGTGATGTGAGCAATTACAGTCTGCCTTGTAGCTATACTTCCTTAAGATTGTTTACAGCATCAACTAGAGCTATATTCTTTTAATAGATGAGTTTTTCTCCTCTCCATCTCGTAAAGCTTGCAAAGAACTAGCAAGTTTTTCCAAACCTCTCGATGCCACACTCTCCTACACTTAGCATAAGCTTGCTCTCTGTAAATTTAAAAACAAACAAACAAAAAAAAGAACCATCGCTTTCAGTCCCCGTCAGCTAAAAGAATCACAAGCTCAGTCAAATTCAACTCTGGTTTTCTGTTAAGGCAATTGGGAGCCTCATCACTGGGTAGCTGGAACTGTTCAGTAGTATTCTGGTGATTTTAAACTGGTAACTTCGGGGTTTTGTTTACTTGAAGGAATTTGCTTGAAGATAAGTTGCATGCATACCTTCTTACGCAGTTGTTTTATTTTGAGTTTGCTTTCTGAAAATGCCATTATGAGATCTGTTCTGTAGGTAACTGAAGCTATCTCCTACCCATTTATATGCAGAAAAACAAACACCCTGTCTTTTGCCGCACAGTACTAAATTTCTGTTGCACTGCAAGTATTGATAATTACATTGCTAACTAGATTTTTTTAAGTTGATCTAATTTCAAACCAATCAAGATTCTGAGAGTCTTAAAATAATGCCTGAACTAAAATAACAGCTAACAGAACGATCATAGAACTTCTTTTGGAATAGGAAAAGCTGAGTCTGATCCAGTCCAGCAAGTTATTAAAGCATGTGCTTAACTTTGAGTGCTGGCTGGCTGAAAATAAAAAAAAAAAAAAGAAAAAGACAAACCTGAATGTTAGAAAGAGCTGTCAAATGCGTAAGTACACCAGAAATTTTTTTTCTCTTTGATTTCCTTCAGATGTAATAAACCTTTAATGACAGGAGCAAGAAAAAAAATTGGGCAGGGTAATGTTTAAACTAATGTGGTCCTGTTGTTTTGCTTTCACTGCTGCTCAATGCAATAAAATCGAGCAAAGGATTAGAAGTACTCATTCTCTGAAGCAGACTCTAGTAGAAATGCTGATTCGGCATACTGAAACCATGCGTGGCATGGATGGCCAGAAGCAAGGACGTTAATTCTGCCCTCATTTACTGTGTAGTGTTGATTTGTTGTATCATTTCCATTCTGTTGCTTGCTGTCTAGTGTGCTTTTAGATCTGCCTCTGGTATTAGGGTCATGATGGTGAGAAAGCAGATAACTAATACGTAGTTTTGAAAGGTTGCTGTTTACGATGACCTTAGATTAGCTGGTCTTGGAGAATTACTGAGGAAAAATTTGGCTTCATAGATCAATGCATAATTTTTTTTAATGGATTGCCAAACTCCTACTAAATGACTAGAAGCTAAATATCCATGTTGAAAGTCAGCTTCAGACCCTTAAAAAGAGTAAAAATAAAACCGAATAAGGCCACTCTAAATGTAAAGTATTCATGACCCTTTTAAAATAAAATACTCAATGTTTATAAATTCTGAATTCTGTTTGGCTGTATGCTTGATGCGTGCTGTAGATGGAAGCTAAATATGCATATTCAAACTAAGTTACTAAGCTTTTAGTAATTGAACCTTTGGATTAAGATCTCTTTTGATCATTCTGAAGCCAATTCATTTCTTCTGAGCTTGTGTGACTCCCACAAACATAGATCATGTGAAAAAAATATAGATGGCTTTCCTATATTTTAAAGAAACTCTTAAATCTCTGTCTGGCTAGTGTCAATATTTTGCTGGAAGTACTATCAGTCCAGTTTCTGTTCTCAATAAGCACAGGTTAATAAAGTAAATAAACTGTGTGATAAAGATGCTTAACATACTGCCGTTATCAGAGTTAGGCTTATGTTGAGGGAATTGTTTATGAGTAGACATCTGAAGTATTTGCATTGATAAAGTTTTTTGCTGTGGAAAAAAAAAATCTTAGTTTCCTGAGAGACTTATGTATGCATGTGTGAAAAGTGTCCTTTACCATAATTCACTTTGCAGAACTGCTACATAACAATCACTCAGTTGAAAAATGTGTGAGAGAGAATTCTTGTAAACCAAAATGGAGCAGTTATTATTTAGAAAGCTTTGTCGATTGTAAGAAAAAATTCTTCTAAACCCATTCTGTGTACTGAAAGGCCTGATTTAGTAAATGGCTCATCTTAACTCTTTATTAAGAATCATGGGGAAAGGGACAGATGCAGTATTCTTGCTGGTGTTGCAAAGGAGGCAACAGAGGAAAGGGAGAGGAATTGAGGGACTTGCAGCAGGTCCTAGTTCCAAGTAAATTTAAAAATAAGGCTGATTGTTACTTTTAATAGCAAGGTACCACGATATGGCTGAAACACAAGTCAGAACATTGTCAATTATTATGTACTAAGGAAGCGTAGTAGTTCACACAAAATCAGTTTAAGATGTTCATTATGTACATTTTCTTATTTCAGAGAAAGTGCCACATTTTTCATCTACACTTGGAAATGATTTTTTTTTTGTCAGATGAGGAAGCAGTTCTTCACAGTGGAGTATCTTGATAAATGCTTATCACAGAAATATCCAGAAAGCCAAAAGAACTCATAACTTTTTTTTGATTCCCTGTTAGACTGCATAGCAGATGAGGTCCCTATTTTTTTCTCAAATATCATAGAGGAATGGAGAATAAAATTAATAATATATTAATATGCAAATACATATCTGGAGGAAAAGCAATCTGCATAAGCCGAATAAATTCCTAAATACTCTGTCATCTCTTTCTAGGTGCAGGAAAACCGCCTATGTATGGAGACTATGAAGCTCAGAGACACTGGCAAGAAGTTACTTACAATTTACCCATCAGGCAGTGGTACGTAGTGCTATTGTAGTTCAGGTTACAAAGGGCTAAATGTAATTAAACACTGGTTTGTATCTTGCTTTAATACACCTTCAAGTTTATGATCTCTGTATTATCTTCTACTGTTCTCTGAACTGTTCTAAAACCACTTTTGCAGTAATATCACCCTGTTCTTAGACTGAGGTACCATTTTCTTCACAAAAAAGAATAACAGCTAAAATTTGGAACTTTGACTTGCTAGCTATGAACTTGTATTAACAAAATATTCTGACTGGTAGGTCTCTCTGTTGTGAACCTCCAGCTTTGTTTTGAACTGACTGGAAACATCAAGAAGCAATTTTTTAGCAGGTTTATGTAAGAGATCATAGAGAAGCTTGTTCTCCTGGTTTAGAAAAAAATCAGTTCAACTTCCTGAGTTCCAGATCTCTAATGCACAAAAAATTTCATGATTATCAGCACTGACAAAACCAAACCGAACTCTGCTCATCTTCCCTAGGCTAAAAGGCAGGGGCATGCCAGTAACTGCAGAGCCTCGAATTCTTGTGCTGGAGGCGCTGGTCATTTTTTACACCTGCGAGTTCGTTGTTCTCACCCACGTTCTTAATAGAGATTTTAAAATGTGGGTGCCTGGAATCTAGATGTAAGGATAGTGAAGTTAACTTCTTCAGATCACTTAAAACAGTAGGAAAATTACACCAAATATTCATTTTTACATTATTCCTAATATTCCTTAGAGCTTGCATGGAACGGTAAAAATTATTTAGTCCATTTATATGCTACAACACAAATTGGAATGCATTGGAACTCCAGGTCATCTTCCAACAGCAATAGTGACATTGTGTTTGTCTGGTGTAATTTTTTCCTCAGCTATCGGTTGGGGAACAGACCGATATGACAGAATAGAATATTAATTCAATTGTATTTCTGTAAATGTATGTGGGGTCAATTCTGAAAGTGTGGCACTCTGTGGAACTCTGCAGATGACTCTATATTGTGACTTCAGATCATCCCATTGTGTCTATATTCTAATTTCTCTTCCGCGTGTTTCTGGGATATCCAAACCCCTCATTGTGCCAGAGTTGGGATAACGGAGAGCTGACATACTAATAGAGTTGGCAGCTTTGATCCACTCTGCTACACAGAACTATATGTACTTAAAATTAAGAGTTATAGCAGTCGTTATTTCTAGGCATTCCCAGGGGCCAGATGAAACTATATTGCAGGCTGGGTTTAGCCTATGGGCTGCCAGTTGGGCATCTCGGTCTTGTTGTATTTGTTCTTCGTTTTATTTCTAACAGAAATTTTTTGGATGCGGTCTGCTTTGGGAATTGAATCTCTAGTACAGCAAAGTCATATTCAGTCTTGGGCATTTAGAAAAGAACATCTTGGCTGACATGCAAGGGGTTACATTCTAGAATACTAAGCTGTCTTTCCCCTCCTGTATTATAGAAATAGGCAGTGTGAAAAGACTTTATACTCCGGTATGTAAAAATAGTGTTCAGATTTGAAGTTGAGATTCTAATAACTTCTAGTGCTGTTACTTGTTTAGTATTTAGAAAAGCTGTCTATGCAGCAAGCATGTGTTCTTCTGTAAATTTCTCTAGGTGAATATAGAGAGTAACTCTCTCGTGAGGACATAGTCCTATAAGATCTCTTGATCTTTTCACAGTCTTAATTGTCACGTTTACTGTTAAACAGGCATGTATAGGTAATGCAGCTGCGTGTTTCATGCTTGTTTTCTTTGATCCAAAACAAAGATTTAATTAAAAAAAATGCGGCAGTAAAGTACAGTATGGTTTGTACTTAGTTTCCTTGTGTGAGATTTCTCTGACCCACAGGCCAGAATTTAAATGTTTCTTTTTTATATTATTCTTTAGAGCCTTGACGTTATTTATTAAAGGCTACTTTAAGAATATCCTTTCTTATTATACTGCTAATTAAAACTGAATGCTTTTTTGCTAAATATTACTGAGTACGGGGATTGTTTTTTTTCTGTTGAAACTATGAGTTTATGGAAGGTAAAATAAAAAAAAATAAACAAAACTGTGATGTTTATTACTAAGTTGCAGACTATTACAATCAGCATGAAGAATCTGAACTGCCTTGGCATGAGCAATCTTGAATCGTAGGATAAGAAGCAGAGATGCAACTCAAAAAAATATGATTTATCATCAGTTCCTAAGATACTTCAGGCAGCTCATAAGGAATTCAAGAAATATAATTTACTATAATAAATGTCAAAAATTGGCTGCATTTGAAGAGAGAAACTGGAAAAGCCAAGAGCTTGCCCCTTGGCAGTTAGAGTAGACTAGTCAGTCTGTTTCACTGTAAGATACAAAGGGTCTGATGACTTATTTTTGTAACTTCTGTTTTCCTTGGATAAAACCTCTGTTTCTCATTTGGAAGAGGTGACTTAATTTTAACTGCTGCCACCCTTCCACAGAAATACTGACACGACATAATTGCAAATGGGAGAATCCTTTTCTGTTCTCTCACGTAGTCTGCCTGAGTTTTGAGGTAGAACTAGGTAAAGTGGTTGTGGCTGACGTATCTGATTGAGGTTCGTGACCTTCTGTTGGTTATTCAGGAGGTGCTACTCTGATAACTTGGTGTTGCCTTCTAAGGAACTTTTTAGCCCCCTGACTCCTACATTTGTGCTGACAGAATTGCCTAGGTGCACCTGCTGTGGCATAGTTTTCTTCCAGACCTATGCTACTTTTTGTTTGTCTGTGTTGTAATATCTTTATGTCACCCTTTTCCACTTCAGTTGCTTTCCAGCAGTATAACTTCAACTGGTGATTTTTTTAGAATTTTCATGTTAAGGTCTGTTGAATAGAAGCATTTCACAACTTTGCTACATTACAGTCTAAAAGAGTAGCAGATAAAATTTAACTATTCAGAAGTCATTGTCACATATTAAATGTGCTGTCCAAGTCCAGAAAAAAAAGGAATCTAGGATTAATATAAGGAAAAAATCACTGGTGAATTCCATTTCTTTCGAAATTTCCTTTTAACTGCATTGGTTTTATTTCATTTTTGGCAAATTGAGTGCTGTTTTCTAGAATAATTTACATGCATGAAAAATGTAGTTTTGGTTTGTAGATGGAGGTGAGGACCTGCAAAGCCTACCACATAAACAAGTTTAGAGCTACAGTAGATGTGTACAACTATTTTTGTGCGGGCTTTGTCTTAGTTTCTGGATTTTTGTCAAACTCTATTCACATCAAGGATTTTCTCTCTCCAGGTAAGTAAGCTTTAGCAGCTTTTTTTAATCTGTTTTGCAAACACAAGTGAGTGTAGTCTGAATCACTTTTGCTTTTGTTCTGTTGCTTGAGATTTTTTTTGTGTGAAGTAAAGCAGATATAGAAGTTGCTAACTTCTATATTGGATTTTGAATACATTAATAAAAATATTTGGTTTAATATTCAGCCTTTTCCTTGGGCTGAAACAAAGCTGGAAATGTAGATCCTTCTTTAATTTTTTTTTTTAGGTACTTCAATACAAGTGATAACAACCTACTGTACTGGGGCCTTGATTATCCACCTCTTACTGCCTATCACAGTTTTGTATGTGCTTACATGTAAGTTCATTATTTTAAATACTTCTGTGGAGAATACAAAACACCAAATTCACTCCCCCTCCCCCCCCCCCCCCCCCTTTTTTTTTTCCTTTCTTTCTTTCTTTCTTTCTTTCTCTCCTGAGGAGAAAAACTGGTAGCTAAAACTACCAATCTGGGCAGCTGATGAAATGGAAGGTATTGTTGGCTACTTTAAAGCTAGGGAAGTAGATCTTAAATGTATCCCTATTGCTTAAATCTAATACTGCTATTTTTCTGTCTTGTAATTATTGCAAGGGGGACTGAAGGGTTACATTCTGCTTATTGCCAGGTCTGTAAATTTTGGCAGATTTAGATGTGACTTAGATATTTAGCTTTCCATACAAGCCGCTGTTGGATCAGTGATGCACAGAGAAAATTGCTATAGGAATTGGGTGCATTGCATGGGAAAGCTCTCGTGTATTGAGAGCCCAAGTGACATTTGATGACTGGATATCATGTAAATAGAATTCTGTTATTGGAATACTTTTTCCACAAGGGCTTTACTGCCGTTGGAATGAGACTTATGGAATAAGAATGTAGGTTAAAGTGCACGGGCACAGTTATGTGGGGCATCTATGTGAACTGTAAATGGTTTATATTTAATACTTAAGTATGAAAAGTATTTACAATTGTTTTTTTAAAAGTCAGTGGAACTAGACTGAAGGTGGTTATCTTGTCCTAATAAATACTGTATTCCATTTTTACTGTTTTCAAAGATTTTTTTTTTAATTATGAAATAGTAGCTAAAGTCTGTAGTGTAAACTGATCTAGTGGTGAGAAAAAATCTTTCATTGATCACTATTGCTCTTTGAAATATTTCTTCTCATTCATCTTAATTCTTGGAATATGCTCCTGTGCATGTCATCTTTATTGCTGAAAGGAGTGTAAAGGGAAATGAGAACTGTCTACATTTTGATGTGTCTGTACTTTGTTTTACAGTGCAAAGTTAATAAATCCTGATTGGATTGCTCTGCATACATCTCGGGGGTATGAGAGTCAGCCACATAAGTTATTTATGCGTACAACAGGTAGGAAAATTATATTTCCTTAGGATGATCATACATATTTGTCTTGCTTACTAATTTAGCATGTTTAATATCATGCAGCTTCTCTGTCTTCACCAGTTTATTCTCAGCTCTTTGACTTGGGTGGCTTTGCAGGTCCGTTTATGAACCAAACTCCTGTTTTCTTTTCTTGTCTGCCATCATTTGTGAAGCTGATCAATATAAAATATACAAACAAGTTTTCAACCCAATTGATTCAGTAAAAACTCTAAAACAAAGCTACTTTTTTTTTTTTAGCATAGACATCTTTTTCAATTTTGAAAATAGTATTGTTGTTTTCACTTCCATTCTGACAAATACACTTTTCATTTTCAGCTTAGCTTCGTTTTTATTGTAAAATTATTTTGCATGTAGACTGGCATTCACTGACTTAACAGCCTCTTCAAGTCTCAGAGATCTTTATTATGAGCTGTATACTTTATCTGAAAGGGAGAGATATTTGATATTTTTAAAGATGTCACTTTTCCTTCCAACGGTCACCACTTCCTAGAGATAAACTTCTGTTAACAAAAAAGTAAAAATGTATTTTACCACTTTTATATTAAATTTAATTTTCCTGCAGTCACTCTTCTGACCATTTGATTATTTTGAACTACCTCTACAAAGAAAAGGATAAAACAGGTGCAGAAGGAAATTTGTAGATAACTTAATTCAATAGCTGTATCAGTAGGACAGCAAACAATGTGGCCAGCGAGCTCTTGTTCTCTAAGCAATGGCAGATGCCATATTATCTTGTTACTATTTTCTTTCATTTTAAATCTGTCTTTTGCTTTGCGTAACACTAGAGTTCCACAAAATGCTTTCTGATTGCAACAGCAGAATTTGTTGTTCATCAATAGCTTGTCTGTACTTCACAAACCTCTCAGTCTGGTCTCTAGTAATTGATTGAATTGAAAAAAAAAAATCACTAGAACTTAATTACCCTTGAAATGGTCTTTATTAATTTTGAAATCAACTCACTTGACAAACCACTGATGGATGTAGGAGAACTGATAAACACTTTTTAACAATAGCCATTAGAAGAATGCATTAAAATAATTCAGAATCGTCAATGTCAGCTGTTGGTATTACACCTTTATTTTAGGCGTCGGTGTATTTATTTTGCTAATGTTTTGGGTGTATTTGTTTAATTGTGGCTTAATCCTGCAAAACAATTCATCACTGAATAACTGATATCTTTAAACGTTTTCTTCCAAAGCCCGTGACTAAAAAGAGGCAAAGTATACTTTCCCTCTTGGAATAATTACACATTTCCTGAAACTGGTTTATAGAAATAACCTGAGATTTTTCTCAGGCTCTTAAGACAACACACAAGAAGAATTCATCTGGTGGTTTAAGCATGAGCAGGAGTTGACACAATTCTAGGCAGGTGAACCTGCTGGTTCTGTTTTCTTGTCGATCCTCTTACATATATTTGCCGTAGGCAGATGATCAAAGCCAGAAAAATAGTTTTAGTCTATTTATCCACATCACTAGTAATTCACACAGATACACTGGAGATTGCTATAATCTAGAGCTTCTTAATTGTGTCTCCAGACTATCTGTTCCATCAAACAACTTGACTGGATCTAGTCGTAGTTGATTTCTTTTGAGAATTAAGAATGCCTTCTCTCATTTTGGCATGTGAGGAACTAGAGTGTGCTCCCTTATTGACTGAGGCTGTGCCAGAAGCCAAAACAGCTGAACACATGGAAGCAGCAGCTTTTGGACATCAGAAATGATAGCGTTAGAAACATTAGCAAGATCAAATTCTATAGACCTATTTCTTTTTATCCTTTGAAGTGGAACTACCCAGTTCATTTTAATGAAGAGCTTTCTGATATTTTAATGTTTATTTGCCTATATTTTCCCCTTGTCTTTCCCAAAACAATTGGAAAAAATTAGCTTTGGTGTAACTGCCAAACCTGAGCTATCTTTGAAACAATGAAACATACTGTAATGCAATGTAAGACAATAGAAAAGCATATTCAGCTGAAACTATAATCACATGACTTCTGATCTTCTGTTGAATTGAATGACTAAAGTGAAATTTTCAGTGAGGATACAGATGCAAACCCCACATTCAAAAGGTAGGCAACTAGTCTCACTCCAACACTGTGTAGTTGTTATCATCCGAGTTTTTTTTACCCCAAATACAACCAAGATGTGGAGCATTAAGAAGCAGAGTCAAAGATTCACAATCCAGATGAAAATACACAACTTGAATAGCATTAAGATGAGGTGTGTTGGAGGATTCTAATGTAAAGTTAATCTTTATTTTTCAGTGTTTGTTGCTGATTTGCTGGTTTATATTCCTGCAGTTATTTTATATTGTTTTTCCTTGAAAGAAACATCTACTAAAAAGAAGGCAAGTATCTGGTGTGTGTAAATTAAAAAACAAAGAAAACATACTGTTAAAACAGAGTAGAAATGTAACAGTATGAGAGTTAATTAAAACATAGAACATGGTGATGGCTTCAGTTGATGAAAAACTGATGACAATCGGTATATCTCGTATTGAAGGCTTTTCAGTTAAAAAGAAAAAAAAGAAGCCATTAACTTATCTTACGGCAATTATTTTAGTGCTTTCAATAACAATAATAAGATGCTCTGAAGTTCAGTAGTTATGAACTCCTGAATTATATTTCTTTCTGAATTTATTACTTGGGTAGTAAAAAGAAGATTCGTGCTGTGACATGGGGGAATCTAGGAGCTGCTTTGTCTTGCACACTCTTTATGGTAGAACCAATACATTTTGGAATAATAAGTCTTCTGATTTTTGAGTGGTTCCAATATTTAAGATGGGCGTGGGTGATCTTTGAGCTGGTTGGCAAAGGGCAGGCTGGTCTCCATTCAATATTTTCTTATTTATGGAAAATCTTTATCCTTTTTTATTCCTCAAAATATTACTTACAGAAGATTGCTTGTAGAGAAGATTCCTACATATAAGATGCACCATCGAGGGGCAAATTTTTGTACTGGAGAAGTAGTATAAGTGCCTCTGTCTAATGCCTAACTTAGAAGTAATTATTTTCCCCTCTCTTATTTTGATCCTTCTTTCCAGGTTTCCAGTGCTCTCTGTATACTGCTTTATCCAGGCCTCATTCTTATTGACCATGGACACTTCCAGTATCCTTGTTCTGCAGTGAAATGAATTTCCGTTCACGAAGTAACACTGTTCTTTAGTACTTGTCTTTAGCTGGGAAGAGGGTTACCTTTGTATGTGAAAGGGCTTCTGCCCCTCAGTAAAGAAAACCGTAAGTCTGAAATATATTGGAGATAAATAGTTGATATTGGGACAAATCAATCCAAACATGAATGGCATTCTTCCCGTGCCTCAAGCTCGTATTTCTGTCAGTCACTTTATTGCAGAAAACGTCAATGGTACTATGACAGTGAAAAGAATGATGGCTTGTGCTCCTGTGATTTGTGTTTGGAAAGAGAATCACCTTAGATCTTCTTCCAGATGGCAGAGGAGTGTGTCAAGTGTAGTTGTGTAAAATGTTCAGTGCTATAAAATGTGCCGTTCTGTCTTGCCTTTACAATTACTTGAGACTGGATTCACTTCACTTAATGCCTAACCATTTAAAAACTAGGCATCTAATACGAGTTAGGCCGTCAGAGCTAACTAGTCAATATTGGTGACCGATACCTTCACAGGTGGGTCTTTTTTAATAAGATTTCTGGTTTTATACTTGTTTTGCACATCAACAAGTAAATGCTGTTAGTTAACTACTCCAGGCTGTGCTGCTCAGTGCCGTCGAGCCAGAGGGACACAATCCTGGAGTTGTAATAAATGTAGATATTTAAATATTCCAAGGAGAAACTGAATCTCAGCATCTACTACTAAATGAAGTTTTGACAATCAAATAGTTTACTAATTTGTGGTGTTCTTCCAAGAGAGTGCATGGTGAACTTGGAGAATGATATATCTTAGAAAGCAGATTTTGAGGGGAAAAAAAAATCATAATGCTATTGGATATTTGAGTTATAGTTCAGGAATTCTGAAATTCTGGTTTTGGTCTGATTCTTCAAAGATGTAGATCATCTGGAGACATCACTTACAAGAATGGGGATGGGAATGAATGCAGCTTATCTTAAGCGAGAGAAGCTGGTGGTCAGAAGGCGGCACAGGGTTACAATTTTCTAGTATGCAAATGATGTACAAAGAGGAAGGCAATAATCCGTCCTGTGTGTCTTATGTTGGATGGGGCAAGAAGTAACGGCCCTAAGTTACCACAGGGAATATTTGTTTTTGTTTTTTTTTTAAATACATGGAAGAATCTTTTGAACCATAGTTACAGTGAAATGCTGGGATAGATTGTCTGTGGATGTTGTGGAATCTGCAGCATCTAGATCTTTTGAAGAGGTTCAGCAAACCTCATGTCAGGAATGACACAGGTGCAGCAGACACTGTGTTGAAGCAGACAGATGTTCTGCATAGTCTCCTGCGGTCTCTTCCAGCCCTGTGACTCTTACGTGAATAACTTCACTATCGAAGTGAAGTCAATAGATTTATTTAACCTTAACTGCTGCTGCAGGTCTCTACAAGATCACAGCCTTTTGGTATAACAATTTGTTGATGAGATTCCAAATACACGGGGTGATTTTGAGTGGGAAATTTGAGTGGGCAGAAAACAATGTAGACAATCTGAATGTGTTATCACAGCTATTTATATTGACAAAGAGAAAACAAAATATTGTGAAGTTTCTGACAATACAAGTATCTCTTACTGGGTTTCTCTCTTTGTGTAAAAATAACAGTAAAAGACAAAGCTAATCTTTTGTTGCAATTTAATAGTAAGTGTGGCTTAGTCTCTTCAAACTCTACTGAGCTTGGGAACCTGTTCTCAGTCATAAGGAAGTAACGTTGCTTTTAGTAACTATTATTCATTGTTTGTACAGTATTAGCAGCTAAGGGAGCTGGTCATGGATGAGGGTGCGTTGCGAGTATAATATAATCACAAAAACCTCAGGAGTCCTTGAACTAAATAATACATAATTTAAATACGTGTTTGAATATTCTGCACATACCTTTTGGGAGCTGGGAGGAGAGACTCTTGAAAGCTTTAGTCTTAATTGTGTAAATACCAAGAAAAAAATATTTACCCTGATGCGTCTGACCAAGTAGTGTCACTCTCACCAAAAGCTTGGTTTACTGAGTGTACACTACATGTGTAATTAACACGAACACACTATTTGTCCTCATTTTTGCCAGTGCATGCTTTGAATCAAGCCTTGGAAATATAAAAATTACACTTTAAATAGAAGTAAAATTATTTCTGTCCATAAACAACATAGTCACAACTGGCAATGAGTTTTTAAAACGAATGTGGAAAAACTTATTTTGTGTGCTATTTTACGCTTGTCCCTCAGGGCATTCATTACTGACTCCTAGTACTAAGATGTGTATCTTGTCCTTGACATAAAAAACCATATACAACTCAGTGAGCCTTGGCTTTGCCTTGTGGGGTGTACTTTATTTGTCTTATGACTGGGACCTTTTGGGGTCAGTAGCATTTTGCTTGGCCTTAAATTATAAGCAAATGGAACTCTACCATTCTCTGCCCTTTTTTTGCTATTTACTTGGAAAGTGCTTCAAGAAGGGACTGAAAGGAAAGGGGTAAGTGACTTTAGACGATTTTATCTTTCTCAAGAATATGTCCAGGCAGCCTGGCATCGAGAATGTGATTCTCCTTATTTGCATGTGGTCATTTCTGAATTAATTTCTAGTGGAAGGTACTTGCCTTGTTGTAATGTATTCCTCTCATGCGAAATAAACGTCTCTTGTTGAGATCTACGTTAAGTATTTCCACTGAACAAATAGCAAAATCTGTTAAGGTGTCCTTTCTTAGCACTCTTCATTCTGTAAGCTAAATTAAATCTGGGCTGCAGTGGGCAAGCAGGTTAGATTGACAGCAGTAGCTCTGTGGTTCTCATGGAGTTCTCACTAATCTGAGGATGATGAACTTTCTGTGGTACTGGTAGCTCTTTTTGTTTAGATTTGTTACCTTCCGTTCTGTATCTCTTTTAGAAAAAGGTTTATGCTATAAAATAAGAACTGACTTTTGTTACCAGTAGCTGGATTTATCTTTTCTGATGTAAGCTTTTCTCTTGATTGCAGATTAGTATTGTTAACTAAAATAGCAGGGACAGTGGTGGTTTCCTTTGCTGTCTGCTGGCTGCCGTTCTGTACCGACATGGAACAAATCATGCAAGTACTCAGAAGACTCTTTCCCATTGACCGAGGCTTGTTTGAGGCATGCATGTTTTCTTCTCCCCCACCCCACTGTAAATGTTCTGTATTCTTAGATCCCTTGAGAAACCTTCATCGTGACCTTTAGGGATTTCATGTGGGAGACACACCACAGAACTAGTAATTTGAGATGGCTTCTTCAGCAGTCATTTCTTGCCAGTTATTTAATCCAGTATTTAACCCTAGCTCAGCTGGCATCTTCCAGGATATTCTATGAGTAGACAACACTTATCCCATCATCAAACCCATACTTCAATCCATACATTTTTCCATTGAAATGGATTCCATAGTAATTGACAGTGTCAGAAGATGTAACCTTAAAAGCTAACAGCTTCAGTCTCTGTCTTTGGTTCTGCTCAGCTATTTTCAACAGGATTCATTATTTTAAAAAAATCAAAAAATAGTGTTTTGGGTGCAGCCTAGAACTTCCTTTTTCACCCACGTTGTATTTTCAGTGCAAGTTTTCACAATATTTTGCAAAAGTTTTAGGCCAGTTCTGCTTTTACTTTTCCTCAGGCTATCAATATTTGCATGCTGCAAGGTGCTGAGTACTGCAGCCTTAATCCAGTAAAGCAATTACTCATTTACCTAGTGCTAATGCCACAGCAGTCTCAATGATTAAAGAAAGGGTACTCATTTCCCAAGTAACAGTGAGTTGTTGTTTTTGTTTTGCTTAATTAGGGCAGGAGTCTTTAATATTATACTTTTAGAAGCAGATTCTCAACTTCAAGTTTAACCAATAAAACAAAGCTTTGAATTTTCAGTTTTGGTGTCACAGGCATTTAAGCAAATGCTTACATAGTTTGATTCATCTTAATTTTTTTTTTTTAATCTTCTTTAGATATAAATAATATCACAACTGGCACTTTTCCTCAAAAGTTAATGCTGATGTACCAAAGGCAGAATTTTATTTAGGCAGTGGTACAGAAGTGTTCTCAGTGTATCCTCTGCTAGTTTATTTAAAAAAAAACAAAAACCAAACACCCCCCCAGCAGAAGACAACACCCCCCCCAAACCCACCAAAACAAAACAAAAAAAAACCCAAATAAACCCTGTTCCTTGGGAATTATCTGGAATTTATAAATAAATAGTTTTGACCACCACACTTTTTATTCAGTACAAAGTTTAAAAATAAAATCTGTAAATGACAATAACCAGTGAGTCTGAAAGAGCTTAAGGATTTTAGTCTAATATTAGCCCAAATATTTTCTGAGTTGATCGGGGAGTGACTTGCTGGATGCTAATCTAGATAAAATGAGAAATTGTCCATGTAAGCAATGCGCAGTAAATTTATACTGGTGCGTGTAACAGGTTCTTTGAATTGGTTCCCATTTACAGAAGCAGTAACAAATGCTGATGGTTGTAAAATCGTATTGGCTATTAAGTAGGCGTCCTGTGTGTTTGCGGGTGCTGCCAAACCCTCTGTTCACTTGTAATCCTCAGCAGATTTGAAGTGCATATTCTGTATTGCTAGTGAGCATATGAGGAAGATGGCTCAGTTGTTGGTGCTAGTAGCTTTCTTGCTGTTATGTCTACACAGCTGTGATTCAAGCAGCTGTTTAGGGATGAGTTTCATGAGCATGATAGCTGTAGTTACAAATTTAATTTTGAAAGTGATCCTAGCACAACTGCTAATGTCTTTAGACTTCTTGATTTATTAGAGGTTAACTCTGTCATTGCTAGCAAGCAGTAAGCACAGCTAAATACATTCAGGTATGTAATGCAATGTGACAGTATACAGAACGTCTTCACATTTGAAGAAAGATTCATATATGCCAGTGTTTAATCAGGGACAGATAGCTTCAGAGCCTTATTTTCACAAAATGTGTGATCTCATGAGTTAAGAAGTAGTCTCTTGTGCTGAAGAACGATTTCTCAGTTATTTTAGAACATGTTTTAATTGAATCTCTTGAGACTTTATATTTTTGAAGATCAGAATAATTTAAAGTACATCTAAGAATATGCTGTATATTTGCAAGTGTCTTTTTGCAGTATCATGATAAACACCCAACAATCCCCCACCTCCCAAGCCCCATTATTGTCACAAACATAAGTTTAAATGAATGCAATATCACTAATTACCTTTTTTTCCATTCCAGGATAAAGTAGCCAATATTTGGTGCAGTTTAAGTGTCCTTATAAAGATAAAGAATATAATATCACCTCAAACTCAACTAAAACTCAGGTAAGACATAACTGAAGTGCTTTAGGTAGTTTTTTATTTGCATTATTTTTTGCAAAATGAGTAATTTTTGTCAAAGAATTATGAGAAGTGGTGTTTAAAATATTGAAAAACTGTTTTCTTTCCTGTACTGTACTTTTCTCCCAAGCAATAAGAGTTTCTCCAAGTACTCCCAAGCAATAAGAGTGTCTCCAAGAGTTTCTCCAAGTGTTAGGAATACTTATGACTGAAAAATTTCCTGCTTGTTTATGTAGTGGTTTAAGCTACTTGGTTTGTTAAAACTGAGTTAAAATTTGCATGCTTTCCTCTTAAAAGAATTACCTCTTATAGTGCTTTTAGAAGTCAGAGTTCACCGGTCTGGTTTTTCACTAAGTGGAGAATTCAAGTCTAGGTCTACAGAGTCTGAAGTATTAATGGAAATGGTTTATTCCTTTTTCAGAAGCGCTTATGTCAGTGAAGACCATTCAGTGCTCTTCTCTTATGATTGAGTCTCCTTGAGTGATTTTGTATTTCTGAAAATTACAGCTGAATTCCTAACTTATATAGTTTTCAAAAGTGATTATATGATATCATGGATGTAGTTACTCAGGTATTAAAACTGTTTTTTCTTACAAAATTCTTTAGTTTTGCTGTAACATTCCTGAGCCTGCTTCCTACTTGTATAAAACTAACCGTCCAGCCTTCTCTCCGAGGATTTAAATTTGCTTTGGTAAGTGTATATTTTTAATTGCTCCTTATTTTGTATCCAGCACTGGTGTGTGACCAACAGTTCTACTTAGAGTTGCTGCAATGTGCAGAAATGCATGTACCATTAAATGCTGTTCTGTTTCTGCTGAAGAGGTTGGTTAACAAGTGTTTTGCTATCACGTGTCCAGGGGAGTCTGACCTGTCTTTTCTCCTTAGCCTCAATTTTCTTTATTTAATGCTGTATTTTGATTACCTTCCTCTGAAGAGTCTTTAGAAGGTTCTGTACACATTAAAGCCTCATATAGAGTTGGAATTTCTCCTCTTTTTGTTTAGCTTCCAAAGTGCTAGTTTTCCTTACTGCATTGGCTGCAAAATTCAATAAAAAAAGTCCCAAGATGGGCATTGTAACCTCATTAGCAGTTTGAAAAGAAAATGATACTATTTTCCCAAATATTTGCCTTTCCTTAGTCATCATATATCATTGAATTTAAGCACGTTAACATGACTTACATGCAAAAATCGGTTTTCTTTGAAATCAAAATTATATGGAGCTGGTCCTAAGGTTTCAAGAGTTACAAGATAATTTCTATTTTTAATTTTATGTGAGTACTGTTTGAGAGTTTATTGCAACATTGCCTAAAACTAACATTTATCCTTTCTAAGAATTGGTTTATATTTTACAGTGTGTTTTTATTTGGTGGGAAAAAAAAAGACAGTGTTTATTTTGATGTATTGGTTGTTCATGGTAATGAGCAAAATTTTATGTCAAAAAGGTGGGTAGTTCTCACCATGACTGAACTTTGCCAGTGCTTATGTGTGTGAATATTGTGTTTACTTGGTGAGGATACTCTTATCAGCAGAGCTAAGCAAGAGCGAGAGCTCTTTACATGAAGTGCTTTCTGAATAATTCTGGGTAAACTTTCAAACAATGTATTTTTTAGTATGTATAGGTGGTTACAGAAGCAGCTCTGTGTACTTGTAAATTGCACTGGAGTAAATGTAGCAGTTAATTAGAAAAATCAGATCATTTAGCTCATACACTCCATGTAAAGTCTATGCCAGCTGAGAAACTAAAACAGGGTTTTGCATTGCAGTCACATATACTAATACATCTCTGCTTTCCTTTTCTAAGGTTAGTTGTGCATTGTCATTTTTCCTGTTCTCTTTTCAAGTACATGAAAAATCTATTCTTCTAGTGTCAGTGTAAGTAAATTATTTTTCTGTGGATATATTTTGATCTTCCTTTCCTCATCTTGTTATTGCATGCTGCTTTCTTACTTACAAATATATCTGATTTTAAAAACTCTACACATTTGCTTTTCTGAGTAACTTGTAAATGGAAGTATATAAACGCAGCCATGCTGGTCTCTCCTGCTTCACTCATCTCCGGGCCAGTTTTCTGACTGTGTTTCCTGGAGTACGGTGTGGCACAGGGCACAGCTGCCTGTCCAGGGACAGCCTGGCTGTGGGGTTGGTTAAGGTGATGCTGCCATAGACAGCAGAGTCTTGCACGTAGCTGCCCAGCAAGGCTGCAGCCCGGGGGTAAGTTGAACTGGGTGATAGACACCTCGCTAACAGCATCGGTAGAGGGGCCTTCTCTCCCTTTGTCATTAAGGTATGTTTTTTCCCATCCCCTGACCCAAAGTTGGCGAGGGCAGCAGGGGCAGTCAGCAGCTTTGCTCTTCTGCGTGGATGTCCTACGTGTACCCGAAAGTAATGTCTGATAAAGGAAGATTTGGAGAGGCAGCCCTCTTAACGCTTCTCGTTCATGCCTGACAGGGAGGCTAAACTGGTGGTTAGAGAACTCCTGGTACCTCTACAGGCAGTTGTCTAGAAGTTGCAGTACAGCCGCTCCTCAAAGCCAACAAGCCTTGCACAGAGCGGGCACTAACCTGGCTGGCTGCGCGTGCCAATGGTACGCGCTGCAGGCGTTCCGCTGAGCAGCTCTCCTGCTGCAGACCCCCGTGCAGGGCAGAGTATTTGCACGTTGGGGTTCAGTGGGGTGTAGGGGGGAGCGGGGTGCCCCAGCAGAGGATGCAGCGCTTTGGGCACTGCCTGTTCCTGGCCTTTCTGAGCCCGTGCCAGTGGGGAGTGGGCAGAGCTCTGCCCTGCCTCCCAGAGGAGTGGGAGCGCAGCACCCACCTGAAAGGTTGAGGGGACAAAGTGCCGTCACTTCAGTGTTTGCATGTCTCTTTCCTGTTTTCATTCTAGACCAGTCTGCTTAATCATAAATGAAATCCCTTTTATGGCTACATGGTTTTTACTTGTATCAACTTTCAGGTGAGTTGGACGCTATTAATGTTATTTTAAAACTGCGTTCGTCGCCAATTGTAGTAAATAAATGTATTCTTTTTCCTCTTCTCTTTACATTCTTTGAAATATAACTCGGAATGCGCACTCATTTCTGTGGGTAATTCTGTTTTAACAGTATGTTGCCTCTTCTACTGAAGGACGGCCTGCTGCTGGCCTACACGGTGACCATGCTGGCATTCCTGTCAGTCTGCGTGGCTTCCTTTTCCATATTTGAGAAGACTTCAGCAGAGGACCTGCAGCTGAAGCCATTCTCCCTTTCCCTGAAGGGATATGTTTCTTGGTTTAAGTCATTTCCCAAGATTGTCAGGAGTCTGGTAAGCAATTTTAATTCCTATAACTCTTACTTGAGCTCCTCATGGTACTGAACTACTTGCATAAACCAGTTTTATGTCCATAACTGTGTATAAAGCCCCAAACAGGGAAAGCCACACTATTTCAGTATAGAGGCATGCTATAATTTTTTTCTGCAATGTCATCTATGTATAGATTGAAGAATACAGGGCACCCAAGTAATGAAAGTAACAGCTTACTCGTTTGAGGTGCTAAATCACCATTAGCTAATATATCATTCCTTATCTTACAGTTTCTTCTTTCCGTAACCCTGATGGGCGTCCTGTCTGTAATGAGCGCTGCCGTGCATCCTCCACAGAGGTTACCGGATTTATTCCCTGTATCTGTGTCTGTTATTTCTTGCTTACACTTTTTATTATTTTTGGTGTATTTTAATGTTGTTTTACTCTGGGACTCAAAGAACAGTAGAAGTCAGAAGAAAATCAGTTAACCAACCTGTGAAGATCAAGGACTAAACTGTGAAAGGACAGAGTATTTTCAGTGAACAGTGTCTGGCATTGCAGGTAAACCTGTTTGTGATGTAATGCAGTTCCTGTGACCTAATGAAAAGCAGGAAACACATTATGCATATTTAAACACAAAGTAATCAAAGACTGTTTTAAAGGAGAAGTATTTTGAAGAGCACTTGGAAATGTGATTTGGTGTGTTTTCTTCAGACATGTAATACTTTTGTTACCATTTGTAAACTTAAAATACCTAATAAAGGACCAAATTTTGAATTAATGCTAAAATACCCCGGCTGTATTAGCAAAACAGCAAACTTTTGTTAGCATTAAGTTTACACATTTCCCAGCACAAAAAGCCTAAGTGAGTGAAGTACTGCAGGTTAAGTAGAAACTCTTGACTGGTGGCTCTTGAGTTGTCTTGCTGAATTGTTTTATGATATAAACTGTCTTGTGTAGGCAAGCCACTGTCCTCCATCGCTGTTTCATATGGCACGCTGCCGTTCATCCAGGCTGTTGCGCAAGGCTGCGTGTCAGCGTGAGGCGCGCTCCGAATGCCGTGATCTAAGCAGAGCGCTTGGTTCTTCAGCTAAGACTGTAGGGAAGAAAACTCAACCTTCCAGCAGTGTCGCTGGCTGGAGACCTGTGTGTTCAGCCGCAAGACGGACCCAAGTTCTGTCGCACATCCAGACAGCAATTCTGTAGCAGCTTCAGTTCACCCACAGGCTTTTGGTTTTCTTGTATTACAGTATGTGTTATTTTCCACGCTAGCAATCGTTGCAGAATGCTGAAGAGTTGCATAAGCCACAGAGACGCACCAAAGTTAGTGCTGGGCGCAGAAGTAGAGGCTGTGACGTTTGGAAAGGGAAAGGTCCTTTGCTGCAGATCAGCAGCTATGATTTGGTTTTAACACTAGTGTAGTCTTATGACTCTCGCCAACTGTTTCTAACAGGACTGAAAAGCCAAAAAAATCTTGGTTTTACTGAAATAATAGCTGAGGTACTGCAGTGCAGTTTGAAAGCAGGTACTAGGCTCTTAAAAAAAAGAGAGGAAAAATCCCACAATGAAAAACACCCCCTATTGCATAGTAATTTGCAGATGTAAACGGAACTAAACTCTGCAATTTCTCCCTCTGCACAGTACAGCCTCCAATGCCAATAGTTCAGAGAATACAAATTGATGGAATAATTATATACATAACAAAGCATGTAGTAAGAAAATAAATCACAAAGCCATTCATGGTAGTAGAGTTTAATTAGGAGTCAGTCTATCCTTTTTTCTTAATTCTTTTTTCTTAATTCTGCTCTGACTCACTACATATATATATATGTTTTATATATATATAAAAAAAAAAAGCAAACCCCTCCTTGTTTAAAGGCTTCTCCCCTGACCTCACTGCGCTCTGTCACATACCAAACTGTCATTGACATTAGCACATTCTGGGGCTGTCTCTGCAGCATGGGTTGCGAGTGTGTGAATCAGCTGTTCTGGGAACTTCCAACTGTGTGACTTAGGAATACTGTAAATGAAGTCTCTACCAGCTGAGTGCATTTATTCAGTTTTTCCAGCTTTATTTGTTGTGGAAAAAGTAACCACAGCCAACATTATACCCGTGGCAGCCGAGACAAAATAAAGAAGGTGTTCTGGAGTAGCAATTATAATGTTATCGGTGGTGAGTACAGTTTAGCAGTTTACCTACACTGTAACAGTTCACTAGAAAGCAACAAAACTTAAATATTTTCACAAGTATTTAGAATTTTCCTGAGGGTGTGCACGCAAGAGCTCTGCCCACAGCATGGCCTTTCTTTTTAGAAGCGTAGGCCTAGTGCCATTGATGTGTATCAGGACGCATAAATAGGAATCTTTGTCTCCAGAGGCTGTGAAAGCTGAAAACCACTCCCTCTCCCACCGCTGGGTGAAAGACTGCCAAAAGTTCAGGCAGCTTGAGGAACGTCTAGTTCCAATGCAATAACGTGTGAAACAGCAAATTAAGATGGAAGGAAGCAGAAGGGTTTCAGGTTCTAATCGGCCCGTTCTCTTGTGTTCATCACGAGACCACGGTGCAATCCTTCCCACCCATATAAAAACATTAGTTTTGAGTGTATCTCTTTTCTTTGTCCTTGAGATGGCCTCCAGGGGTGATAAAGTGAGAGTCATATGATCCACCTTGTGTGGAACTGGAAATGGTTCTTAACAGACCCAGCTGTTTCTGAAAGGCAAAAGCCTGGTACACCAGGAGGTCAAAGAAACAGTAACTGCTTAAATAGCTAAGGCATGCATGAGGAGTATTTGCAGCAGAATCTTAGTATATAACTTTGTATTTCCCTAAAAAAAATATTAAATACCAAATTTCATGGTATTTAATAATTGCCATGGTCTAAGTTACTGCTGTAACTCGTCGTCCATCATCACCTTTACTGTTATTTTCTGTAAAAGTTTTATTCTGTTCTTCTAAGACTACACAGAAGAGCTTGATTTAGACTGGCATACAGTTCAGTTACAGACCCTTTTCAGATCAATAATTATTTAATTTCCAGCTACAGTGGTTACAGTCCGGTTATATAAACTATTGCTGCTTCAGGCTAGCCTTCCGTTACCATACAAAGCACTCAGCTGGTGAATCTTGTCCATACAACAGAGAGTAACTGACACAATTCCCTTCAACCAGTTACTCGCATTTTTTCCAATCAGACTGCGCAGGCATTAAAGCGCAAAAACATTTTTATTAATTAAAAACTCCCAAAGCTTGAGTGCATACATGTTTAACCGCAAACTGGAACACATTTATCATTTTGGTTCTCAGAATGTGTCGTAAAAATCAGTTTATCTATCTGAGTAACATTAACAGTACTTTGCAGTAGTAGCAAAAAAGGACATTCAGTTGCGTGCATTTATGTTGACCTTCATCTGGGGAAAAAAATCATGCTACTGTTCTCTCTCAACGTAAGGGAGGTTGCACCTAACTCACCGATTTGAGACGCAGGGTATTCACTAGGGGGGAGAGGAGGTTTTGAGGATAACGAAAAAGAGAAGAAACTCTTTTATCACAACTCTCCCCATACAGCATTAAATACCAAAGCTAAACTAAAAGTTGACCTGAAAAGCAAATGCTGTTAGAGCCACGTGTTTTAATGCTGTGGGCTTGAAGCCGATACCTTTCTATAGAGTGTCTTGGGTTGACTTTAGAGGAAACACCTTCGTAGATGACAAATATGTCCCTAACTGTGGCAGCCACAGACAGGGAGATTGGTGTTTGTGAACAACTTACTTAAAACATGTTCAGCACTCAGAATAATTCCTTGCACGATAGAGCTTCCTCTCTCTTCTGAGCCCAAGCATCATTAGAAAAAGTCGTAAATTTTTATGCAGACTGCTGCAAAACTACATGCGTTAATTTAAATCCTGTTTTGCTAGCTTTTGGGGGGATGATGAATTGATTAAATGAGTGCGTGCGCACCCCCCGCCCCCCGCAGGAAGCAACAATTTCCCACTGGAGGCCTGGGATCCAAAGTTCATCTTTTAACATGGTTTCTTCTCACCCAGTTCTTGGAGGGAGGGTTATAGTGTTTTTGTTTTTGTTTTTTTTTGTGGTGTGGTTTTGTTTTGTTTCGTTTTTTTAAACCACAAGGCAGCATAATTATATATTTGCAGAAAGACCGTACAGAAAATAAGGTTTATTTTCCATGCAGCAGCAAACCTAAATCAGCATTTTGTACACAGGCTTGCATAAAACGACCATGATATATTATTTACATTGAGATTATCTGGTTGTGCACATTGTTAAGTGTAAATGGATGCCAGAAATTTTATCTAGATGTGCACCTGCCTAGCGCAACAAGCAATCCCGAACTGGTATTTGCTGGGGAGATAGGTTTACAGTCATTTCTTCTCTCCTTTTAAGTACAGTCAAGCAGATGTAGAACTTTGGGTTGATGTGGAATGCATTTTTCACATAATGCCTGTGGGGAGATAAGGAATGACTAAAATAAATAGCAATTAGACAACAGCATCATCATTCATGTGATCTCTTCAGAATTACATGTCTGTCCTACGTCCAGTACTAGCCTCGCTGCATAAGACAGACAGACAGACACACATACATCCTAAGGCAATGCAGAGCAACAGACGGCCTCCCTTGAACTGCAGTAACATTCTACGATGTTTTAAGGAAATGCTGTAGTTTTTATAGGTAGAAAGAGTTGAGAAATAATTGCTAAAAGCTCATTTAGCTATCCCAACCACATTTTTTAAACACTCGGAAAGCAAAGGGCTGTACAGTGTTGGTCACGCTTGGGAAGGGATAGAGAGAACCAGAAAAAGTAAATGTGTCTTTTTTTGGCCATAAGGTGCAAACCCAATATTCACTGCGGAGACAGTGCTATCTAATAGTAGACACAGGAGTGCTCGCTGAGCTAACTTGGAATTGAAGCCTTGTAGCTGTGGTCACTACGAGTTTAGTTCAAGCTAATAAGCCAGTGCAAGACTTTGGTTATTGTCCCATAGAAAGGTCACCTTCTGCGTCCTGTAGGACTCAGAAATTATGCTGAGTGGAGAAAATGAGCCGCTAATCAGGGTGCTAGCTCTGCTCTCCCGCACTGGTTTCCATCCCTCAGTTACTCGGCCTTTGGTGCAGTAGTTGGTTTGGAAGGAGTAAGGAGTAGAAAGAATCATCTCTGGCAGAAGCAGCTAATAAGTATTAGGGTAACACTGGGGACAAGCAGGGGTTTAAAGCTTTTTTTTTTTTTTTTGCTACCAGGTTACTTGTGATTACAAAATAAAATTTAACCTTCGCTGAGAAGAAAAATGCATGTGTCTGAGCTCACCCCTGCACTCACTCAGTTACACAGCCTGTAGAATCTGTAGAGCTACTTTTCCATATTCCTCCATTACAAAATTAGAATACTTTTTAACTTCCCAAAGGAGGGGGGTTCTCGCACTATACAGGGAATCGATGTAACCTGCAGACATTCTCATCTTTAGAGGCTTCTTTGTCTCACTAGACTTTATGAAAGATCGGAGCAACCACTTTTCTCATGCCCAGGCAACATACGATGCTAGACAAAGTCAGTCGCTAACTGAGCTTTTGCTTACAACACTGGAACAAAAACGAGCAGCCAAAGGAGGAAGAATTAAAAAAACCCGTAAAACATGCCTTGAGGTGCCTGTCAGGGTATTGTTTTAGGCTTCCTGCTCTGGGAAGCCTCTAAGGAAGCCGATGCGATGGACCGACTGCTCAGCAGCAAGCCCAGCCTGTCTGAGGTGCGTGTGCAGAGGCGGAACAGGAGGGCGAGATGCTCTTGGGGAAAGGGGTGCTTGGAAGTGGGCTGCTGCTGCTGCTATTTCAACTGGACCACCTGCCCTGCAGCCCACCGTCCTCTCCTGGAAAAGAGCACCGCTTGGAGGCCCGTGGCTGGCCGAGCTGTCCTGGCTGGCCGCATACAGCCTGCCAGGAGCGAGCTGCAGCATCTACCCGCGCATCAGTGACAGTGAAGAAGGGTGCAGGCAGCAGCTTTGCAGGAAAGCAGCGCCTGAGCCCAGGCAGTGAAGTACCCCTGCCATCAACAGCACAGGAGGGCTGCAGCAGGCAGCCTCCGTGGTGAATTCCAGGGCATCAGTCGTGGCATTTAAGGCGGCATAATCTGAAGTACGCAAATTTTCTTGCTTTCGTTAAATGTATTACAGCTGAATTGCCATTGCCGAAAAAACATCCCGGTAGAAACTGACAGGGCTGATGAGGAGAAATGCTGTCGGATATTTTAGAGTGGGACAGAGTTTCTACAGACTCAGTGTGTCATTTTGCTTAACAAACCAGTAACAAGAAATACCACGTGCAGAGTAACAACTGTTTTCCCATCAAGCTATTGCAGTCTTGACTGCAGGCCTACATACTAGATCACTCTGCAAATGTTTTAAACTGAAGTACCTCGGTCCTTAAGATTATACCTTAAGATTATATGTGGAGAAGCCACACAGCAGACCTCGGGGCTGCTTACCTCAGTCAAGGAGCGACTTCAGGAACGCAGCGCTACTGGCAGGCTGAGCACACTCTGTGGAGGAGGAAAATCGGTTTTGATAAATGGAGCAATGGTGTTATTACAGAATTTGTGAAAATCCTTGCACAAATATGAGTTAAATAAGTTACCGCAGTGGTTAACAGAGCCCCTTTTACTTGGTACAGTTGCTGTGTCTCAACAGTAATTTAGGAGATGGTCTTAATTACTTGTGAGTGTATGCACATATGCTGCATCATTACCAATGATGACAAAGCAGAACAGAATGTGTTAAGAGTATTAGAAGCTGGTCCTTCTTTTTTGCTATTAATGAAAGAATAAATAAAAATCCATCAGGACTGTATCAGCACATTCAGCAGAATCCAGTCAAGGACTGCATGAGAGGAACAACCATCCCCTGGGTCCTCCGAGGGGATGGCAAAAAGGGAGGCGACCACACCTGAGCAGGCAAGGCAGGCAGGGCCAGGGTGAAGGGCTGAGCAGACGGCTGGAAGAAGTAGAGGAAAAGTGTGCAAGGGTAGCAAGGAACTCGGGGAATGAGAACGTAGGGGGAAAGGGTCTGGAAGCAGGTGCATCTGAGTGCCAAGATTTCTGAATGGCCTTCTGCAGCAGATGAGCAGCTCTGGTCTCGGTACGCTTAGCGTCTGCTGATGGTTCGTACTGCATTTTGATTCCACCACCACAAAAGGGTGAAGAGAGAATTTAGAGTTACTGGCTTTATATTAAACATACTGAGAACAACAAACAAATATTTACAGCAGCTTATAGCTAAAAAGCCTCCTACTATGAGGAAAGGGGCTGCGTATAAACCTAGACAGAGAGAGGCTTCAGAGCCACCGAAGACATGAATGGTGGTGGGGAAGATTGTCCTCAGTTCTCCTCGTTGGGCATGCTGCGATTCCTTAGGTGTGACACGCCTCCTGTGCGTGATGTGACACAGCAGGCCGGCCCGTGGATCTGACGGGCGGTGCCAGTGACGTTACCTGCAGCTGACCCAGACCAAGCCAGAAATTCTGTCCCAGGCTAGGTCTTCATAAGGTTACTCCATACAAAAGGCATCCAATTCAACTTTGCCTCGGGTACAGCTTTATACCTAATAAACAGTTTGTTTACACAGATTATCATCAAAAACCTACCACTAACTATTGCTTACTGTCCAGTCTTGTATGAAAAGTAACAGAAAAAGACTGACATTTAATTACAAGTTGCTATTCTTTGGTTTCTTTGTGCTAAATGCAACTTCCTAATTCAGTCTTTATGAACCCTTTAATCACCGATTGCGGCATTCTGACTATGCAGTACTTAAAGAACGCACACATGCTGAAGCAACCCTGCCAAGATCTGCACTTCACTCTGAGAAGCTGTCTTAAAAAATGTAAGCTGCCCAGATTCATATAAAACATCAACTCAGCTTTCTTTCCAAACATATACCATGACAGCACATTTTGACAAAACAGCCCTATTTATAGTAATATTTATACAGATGGCATTAAGATTTAGATATTCAAATAATATGATTTACTACTCATATGTTCCAAAAACTTACAATGCTTGTTGTAGCAGTTTAAGCTTTTTTTTTTTTAATGTATGAGCTAATGAAGAGAATGAGTTGTTCTTTAAAAACCCCAACAAAACAGACAAAAACAACCCTTGTCTCTCTAATCTTTTTATATGTAGAACTCCCAAGTAAGTTAAACTACATAAAAGCAAAGAGAACATTAGCAAAACTCCTGTATGAAAACCTGTTGTGACCAGAGCGGCCAGGAAAGGAAGGGATCCGTGGAGGCGACCAGAGAGGCGCCTGGGCTGCAGCCGACTGCGGCACAAGCGCTGGCGGGGCGCAGGACCAGCCTGCTCTCTTCTCCTCGGCTCAGTGTTTTAGGGTTGCACAGGGCAGGGCAGCAGCTGGAGAGCCACCAGAAACCTCGCCCCTGCGCGGGTGGGTTGGTAGAACCTTGCTGCCCCTTGCCACGGTGTCTCCTGTCCCTGGCCCGCAAAAGCATTAAAAGGGCAGAATCTTCCCAAGTTTCTTTTCCCCTCCTACTTCCACCACCATTCTTTCCCAAGTTTGACTGCTCTAAAACATTTACAGATCTAAAAAGCAGAGAGAAAAAAAATGTTCACCTGTCAGGTGATATAAAACCAATCTTCTACTAAATGTGCCAGAATAATTTTTCTCCACCTCAACCACAGTTAAAACCTTCAGTCTATTCATTACTGTCTTTTTATAGTATTTTTATTTAATAAAACCTATTAAGACTACCATACAAATCTCTTTACTTATGCTTTTATCTTTTAACTGATCAATTTTTATATTGCTGACATCCCTTCTTCACCATTTGCTCATTTAAAAATTCATAGTATATGAGCTATGTCTCTGGAGAAAACGTCTATAAAATTTGTTACAGCTGGCAAATGTGTATGAGTCAGTGATAGCACATGACTAAATGCTTCACAGAAAATAAAATTTGTTTCTGTAGTAAGCAGAACTGTTTAAATGTTATTTATTTTTATGTTTCAAAGAAAATATATTGTGAAGTGCTGCATTGATTTAATACGCAACAATGTCTGTGTACACGCTGTACAAGGAAAATTTATGAAACCTTTGCACAACTCCTTTAATTGAATTTTCCAAATCTCTCACCACACACAAATAATCAATATCTTCTGCAGAGAAAACCAGTCAGAATTATTACAGTCTTTCTTTTCAATTTTGTTGTCATCAGCACATACAGAGCACCTGGATATTTGTAATGTCTGGATAGCAAGTTATTTACACCTCTTAAACATATAATTGCTACTAAGTGAGTCCAAACGAATGTTTCTTTTCATTTAAAATAATTATATTCATGGGAGAAAGCAGTATTTATTCTCATGTAGGAGCTGCTACATGTAGCTGTTGAAAGAACTACAATCTTTTTAATTTTTCATTAAGCTTAATACACCGAAGTCTAGATCCACTAGAATTAAAAATTAATAGCTATTGTGTCTGTAAAAAGGTACATAGGAAAATAGAGTATAAACACAAGTGTGAAATTCATGAATAAATGTGGCTGACACCTAAATATAAAATGCAGGTTGACAGTTCTATATGTATATACGTCTGAGGCCTATAGTCATATGTCTCATGTGCATTTCTGTATCTGCCACAAAAGTTAATAGCTTAATATTTCATCTACATAGCAGAGGATGTTAAATCATTGGAGAGGTTTGTAATTTGCCCCCTTCCTTCCATCCAAAAAGCTTATCATGCTGGTGACCTCAGACCCAGACGCTTCTCAAATCTCAGGTTGTATTTTAAAATAGGCGCTCTTAAGGTGCAGGTACAATCCAACAGACCCATAACCTGCTGGGAAAGAGCGCAGCATTTGGGGGTCAAACAGAAACCTGTCCGCCAGCTCCTTTACCTTTCAGTAGTATTCTTTCAGTAGACAAGGTTACTCACTTGTCCTAGGAAAATCACTAACATTGCAGATTTGGGGTACCGGGCTCAGTGGGTTTTGTTACCTCTTCTAGACTGTAAAGGACTTTGCATGGTTACAAACTAAAAAAAAAGACTCGCTTGGACAGAATGAGAGAAGACGTACAGTCAAATTTGGCCTGAGCAACAACAGCTTTTGATCCACACGATACAGATGAGAATACCACACACTCCTCCTCAAGGTGCATTTTGGGACACTCGCACAATTAGTTTTGATTGTAAATGCAGGAGGGCAGAACGATTTCTCTGGGTCTCTGCATGGGGACATTCAAAATAACTTACGAGTAAACGAAACAGGCGAGTTGCACTAAGTCCCTGTGTGCAAGCGTACACTCGCATGTTCAGCACTGAAGCAGTCTTAATTCTGTTTTGCTTAATGCAGTCCCATTTACAAGCGCTCACACTGAGGTATAACTTAAAGACGTAACTGAGATTAACTTTTCCCCATGCCTACTTGTAGAAAAGCCTCGTGACCAGAAGTACAGATAGATCTTCCACAAGGAAGAGCAGATGAACAAGGCCAGGCTCCCTCCCGCGCCACATAAACAAAGTTACGATTTCTTGACTCTGTCTCACCAATGACATAGAACATAACGCTCAAAGGGTACGCTCGTTTCCATCGGCTGGTTTCAGCTCCAAGGCATCATCTACCAGTTGGGAACGTGTGCAGTGCATCTGCACAATCTCTCTCTTTAATCTGCCATTCACCTGCACCTGAAGGGCCTAAGTTGTGCCAGTCAGGGCGACGGCTCTTCTAGAGGAAATCCTGCAAAGTGCTGCACAACTGCAGCCCCTTCGTTCCACTTTTGGCCACGAGAAGACTCTTGGCCTCAGGGCTCCCTGTCCTGTGGCAAAGGCAGGTATGTACTCCATACTGCAGCTGTATTACAGAGCTAGTCTGTGTAAGCGTCAGCTCTGGCCTACACAGCCTTGGGCACACAGGCTTTCTGGTACTAGGTTGACGGAACTTGAATGCCATTGACTACCAGGCCTTAGAGCGTATTTTCAGACCTTCAGAAAATATTAATTCCTAATTCAATTTCTGTCTTAGTTTCACAGCCTTTCTGAGTAGGCCAAGAGGGCACTCGTATCTTGGGTGCATGCAGGACTTCAGTGAAAGAGTGCTGATGACCGCCATCTCTCTTCCCAACACCATGTAGGGACATTAACTCGGAGCAGACATTTCTGGTGTGCGGCAAAGCATCAAACCGTGCCTTCAGTGTTAAGAACTTAAGCAAGCATATCGTTTGCAAACGCAAGCTCTAAGTCTCCATCTAGTAATAATCTATTTGAAAAAAAGTCCTTCAGCATCATCTTTGTTGCCTTTAGGATGATGTACACCACAAAAAGGCTGCTGGAGAGACCTTGTTAAACTTTTGCTGGAAAGAAGCCTAGGATTTAACTGAAAGGACCTTGGTAGAACTAAGGAACTGTTGTTTGTGTCAGCATTAGCAGCTTTTTCCAAACAGATTAAAAACATGGAAGAACTGAACTTCAGAAAAGCCTCTATCACAAATGCCTAGAAGTAGGGTTTGCACAAGCTACAGCACGTGGTTCATCCTTACAGTCAGCTCATGTATCACTTCTTAAGAAAGAGGCCTACAGATTTGTTAGATAAAAAGGCCGTTCCCAATACCTAGGTCCAACCCCTGCATCCGTCTCATCACTTCCCTGAAAAGTGAGTATTTGCTGTAAGCAAAGGCAATCATGGTATTTGTTCCATTTGCTCTCAAGGAATGGAAACTCTGGAAAGAAACTCAGTTTCTGAATAAATTTACTTGCGAATTCATTCAGTTCACTTAATAAATTTCTGCTCAGCCAGTTCATGAGACTTACTTTTCCCAGAAAAGGTATAATGACATTTCTTCCCCGCAAGTGAATACAAAGGTGGGCTTAGAAAAAAAGCCCTATGTTTTTAGGTTAGGGTTTTTACAGCCAGAAAAATCCACAGATATGTTCCTGAAAATATAAAGTCTGATGTATTCCCCTTTTCCCGAGAAGATCACAAAGGAGGAGGAGGAGGAGGAGGAAGGACAGGCGGGAGACAGACACCCAAGTATGCCTAAAAGTCAACAGATTTATTCTACTTTATTTTAGAGTGAAGTAGAAATATATTGTAAACTTGATTTACCCTCACTCACAGCAACCCACCAGACCCAAGCTATTTAGTTGCTTGTACGCAAAGACCCAATACAAAGTCCAAACTCAAACTGACGTGAATTGGGATAAACTGTGGAATATTGTATTCTTACCATCTCATCTGTTTTGAGAAGGAACTCTGCTTATTAAGGAGGTGTCTATATTTTGCAGTGTTTCTGAAATGGGATTTTATGTTTCACCATATATAGGCAGTCTTCAAAAAATTAGATTGGCGAGTGGGAACTCAGTATTACTTGGTCCCTAATCTCTCCAGCTTTACTTTCATGAGTAATTTCAAGTGGTGTTAAATGAAAATCCATCTAGTTAACCCTGATCTGGTCTCTTGGAAAGCCACCGCTACTGTTGCAAAGAGTGCAAACTTCAGTCACTTGTATTAAAAACAATACGAAAGGAAGGAATGTTTAGAACTAAACTTAACAGGAGTGATCATATTTGCCCACGGGCTTGGCAGGATGAACAACAACACAGAAAAGAAAGTGTTTATTTCATTACAAGATACAGTCTGAAAATAGTTTTCCTTAACACTGCAAGTATTGATCTTCTATAACACTCTCCTGTTGTTTCTTACTTGGACTGCAGACGGAGTCATGGACACGATTTATGTCAGTGTTTTTATTTTTGGGAAGCAAAGTATTAGTATAATTTGAAACAACCAGCTTAAGTAGCTTTCCTGTTTAGAATCCTATCATCACTCCTTGAAACTCTGAACCAATTAAATTTTCCTTTAAAATATGCATATCGCAACCTACACATTTAGTCTCAACACACATAAAGCATGTTTTGGACTGCAACATACCGACTAGATTTCATCTCTTGGCAGCTGCTTTACAGTTTGCTTACATTCTATTCGAAAACATTTTGTTTACTGCAAATGCTAGTCATGGACAAACAATGATGCCATTTTTTATGCTGGTCACACAACATTATATACCGAGTCCTACATAATGCTACCCATTAAGCAAGGAATGTTTTATATTAAGTTGTTTTAAGTAGAGGTTGTGTATGCAAAGTAAATAAATTTCATGCCTCACCATGTGATGACAATGTGACATTCCATCCGTATCAAGCCACAGAACAGTCATAAGTTTTAAGTCTTGAGCATAACTAATTAAAAATAATTACTAAAAACCACATCCAAAACTAGAAGGCAATGTAAAGCATCTCCAAATGCTTTTCTTTTATCACATACTTCTTCGCCTCTCCTACTACTGTATTTTCAAGACTGCAAAATTGAATTTATTCTTTATTAAAGCAAAATTGACACTGAAACTTCATCAAAATTAGTCAACTTAAACTCATAACTCTGTTTTCCATCCTACTTTCACAAAATATCTCATTTCTCATCTAACAAGACCGGATATATGTTTAGCTAGTTTCTAGAGCAAAGATGGAGCTATAAATGTATATCCTGGTGACCATTAAAAAGCACTGTACAAAGGAAGCAATGACTGTTTAAATCTGCAATGGCCCATAGCGTTCACCATTATCAATGCCAGATAGGGGCTGTGATCATTTGAACAGAAGGACATAGGGAGCTGTAAATCAGAAATAGCAGATTGCACAAATGAGCCAAATCCCTTAAAAAGTGATGTCACTGCTTTTCATTTTGCGGTAATCTGCTGGAGCTGAGGAAACTTAAGTTTGATCAATTTTCTTTCCTTTAAGAGAATTCCCCACAGCAAAAAGAATTTAGGCCTGTGGAAGAGCAGATACAATCAAAATCAAAGGGGCTGCTTGTGATACGAAGCAGTCCTGCTGGTTGGGACAGCTGGCAGACAAAGCAGTAGAGATGCCATCACTAATTTTGATTCTCATTTTGCTCTAGTTTAAGATAGAACACATGAAGATAACGGAAATATCAGAATATCGCTGGTGAATGTTTGTTGATTTTACTGGGTGTGAGGCAAAAAACCCAAATCTTGTGTGTATCCCCCTGCCACCTTCCCAGCTAGACAAGGCACCAAAGTGGCTATGTGGGCCACACTATATTAAATGCCACCAACTTCAAATATTTTCACAGCACTAGTTATGAAGAAATCTAATAGTAAGGATTTCACAGTCCCCTGGAGCGTGCTAAATACCTCACATTACATATAAGGTGAAAAAGGTTTTGCTGCAAAGACTGTATGCTACTTGGCTTATACACTGAAAATGCAGGGGGAGGGAGGAGAGTGAGGAAGAACAAGGATAACTGATATACATGAAAGGTATGTAAACTCTCTAGGACCTGACTGCACTTATTTCTAGACCATGCCTCAAGAGCAAGAGCATTAATGATTTCTTCTCCTTGCACAGTTTTATGGAGAAATACCCAATACAGTGAAAATAGCTGAAAAGATGAAATTTACATGTGAGTAGTGCAAAAGTTTAGGCTAGCCAGCATCCTTAGAAGAGACGCATTTGATTATCATCATTTTCACATACTAAAGGTTACTCAACTTATTTCAAGTGGAAAGAACTAAAAAGGAATCAACTAAAAGGAATCAACAAAACATCTGTTACACAGGAGTCATAAAGAGTTCCTTACCCCGGGCAGGAAGTTTTCCATGGTTTCTTTTTAACAGCTGCAGTTCTTCTGCTTGAGTCACTAGTCAAATAAATAAATCTGAAATCAATAAATGTTGCCCCAGAGATTTCAAAGAAAACAATGCCTATGCTTCCTTTTTCACTTTCAAAGCATTCGTATTTTTCTTCAAGTGATGAAAAATCCGCCCCCTTACCTATGTATCATGGTCAAAAAAATTAACAAAACATTTTCAAAATGAACAGAATTTTGAGAAGTTGTGCTTACAAGCCTCATACCACATTCTGTTCCCATTTTTGTCTTCTAGTGCTGACATGGTGCTTTGTTCCCAATTCAGAGATGGGGGGAAAAGATGATTCTTTCCCATTTTGAAAGCAACAAGAAGCTAACAGAAAGAGTGGACATAACAGAAAATGTCAACAACAGGTCTGACATCTCATTTGGGCAGTCTTACTGCCCTACCCACAGTGTAGGGTAGTAATGTAAACACAGACTATTTTCAGAAAACTTCGTTTTGTATAAGAAAACATCTGGTTATATGCATTACAGTGGGAACTAGTACAGTGTATACACATGCAAAATGAAAACGGAATAAGCATTGGAATACAAGTCAGGAAATAAATGGTAATTTAAACTGCAGTAGCTGCTGGAAATGCGTGGTGCATAAATTCCACTGCTGGGGTGCATGCATCTAATGCATTAGAAGAATCACAGTGCTCCTTGGTAAGGAAAATTCTCTAGCACCTGTGGCTTTACTGTCCACCTGTTTCCAACTGCAAACAAAGGAGCAGTCCCAGTCACCCTAGGTTTTGCTCTCCTATAGCTAGTTCCAGTGTTTTTATACTCTGCGGAGCAACCGGGTTGTAGAATAATGTATACCAGCAAAATATCACATTTGCTGCAGATTAAGAAATTGTTTTATCTTCTCTGCATACTTGTCCACAGACTGGACACAGGGACTATGTATATGCATATATTATTCATATTCCCTGGTCAGCTAGAAACTAGATTATCAGAGGTTGGTATGAAAAGTCTACAAGAACAGCGTTACCTAAGCAAACCTGTGAGGAGAAACAGTGGTAGGTAAATGCAGTCTTAGACACACACCTGTACCACAAACATGTCATGTGGGTACACAGAAAAAGGTGTTACTATTGTGAAAACAAATGAACAAACCGTTCTGAAACATAAAGATAGGGGCCCCTTTGGTGCCTACAGCTATCTTTCACCGCTTTTAAAGGAATGACCTGGTAAGGGTGATTTTTATTTCTTCTTTCTGAAAGCAAATTTCTTTTTTTCCTGTTATTATCCATAACGCAAGTTTTTTGCATTAGAGTATTTCCCCATCAACATACTTCTCTTCTAGCTGCAGAGGCAGTTGGGAAGAGAAGTATGAATGCACTTTTTGCTGCTGAGGATTCACGTGTCCCAAGAACCTCCGACTTGGAGTAAGGATAAAAAGTTTCCTAAAAATGGACAGATAAAAATGAAAATCTTTGGCTTTCTGGGTTCCTTTGGAAAAGTATTACAGATGCACCATCTGTAAAGTGCCCTTATCCCAACACAATAAGCATCTGGTATGTCCATCATTTAAAGACACATGAATAGCAATTTTTAAAGCCTGGAAACCTATGTTCAGCCTAATCCTCCTAACAGGCAAACAAACAAAACAACTTCCTTGCAAAAAGAGAAGAAAGGCAATGCAATCAAAGTGCAAACGTTTAGCCTAATCACTAGCTAACTATCCACTAAGTATCTAACTATTTACATAAGAAAAGGTGTTGCTCTTGCAAGTTTTTCCTCCCCATCTGTGACTGTGAGTTAGAAGAGCGGACCGTTGGGGTTGCCTTTCTTTTATGTCCCTGGTTGGATGCGCAAGGACATTTAAGGTGCGTTTGTCCTGACCAAAAGAACTCACACATGGGGAGTCCTGGGGTATAACACTCCATTATAACACAGAGTGGGGTATGACTCTAGGAAACGTTTGGAGTGATCATTGTTAAATTATTATAAAGGGGATAAATATTATTGGAAATCCTCCTTACTTAGCACTTGGGTTTTCTGCACTTCAGCACTCAAGATGCAAGAAAAGTTCGAAACACCAATAATATTTTCAAGCTCTCTACTGCCCTCTAAAGCCTGGAAAAAAAACATAATTAAAGACATTGTTAAATCTCATTCCCAACCTACCTACTTAGATGTCTACAACTTATTAAAAACATCTGAAAGAAAGAACTTTTGGAAATTTTTCATAAGCTCTAAATGATGCATGAGATTCCACCTCACAGAAAGTCAATGGGACTAAAAAGTTTAAGGGTGTAAGAACATACACTGCTTTTGAAATGGCATTCAGGTGCCTTTTAAAGTGTTACTTAAAAATCTCCTGTTATTTACGCTTCATTCGTAAGTCTTCAGCTGTTTAAACAGATTAACACTTGATCCCCAGAAAAGCAATCTTGGCACATGTACAAGCTTGCTATAATATGTTAGTAAAATGGCAATCTACAAGCATTGAAGATTCTATTGAACACACTCCTCAGCATTTCATGGTAGACATAAAACCATACGCTATCAGGAGAAATATAAAGGATTTTTCAATAGCATTTTCTGAATAAACATTTCAATTACAGTATTTTAAATTAGTATCAGTCTTTTTTGTAAATAATACATTGTCAGACCACATATGCAAGTAAAATAGATCAATACAATACTTTGAGTACACTGAATTATTTCTCAGATATTGATATACAGCAACGAACCTTGTGCTAAATTTATTCAGGAAACAAAATGTAAATAAAACAGAAAAGTGATTTGCATTTTAGCATGTATTAAATAGACTATTAAATGATGATACATTAGTGGTAAATTAAATAGTACAATCACTTCAACACAAAGGGATATTTAAACTTCAAGGACATAAAAACCTATGCAGCAATGATTCATACTTCAAGTTATAAATAATAGTTGATAACTACTTCATATGCTTTTATTCGTGTACAAAATGAGGAGTGATACAAATTAAAAATGGTGTACTTGAAAAAACAACTCCTCTAGTTTAAAAAAAAAAAAATCTACCAAGTTCTGTGGGTTTTTTTTGTATTTTCTGGACTTCCAAGTCAAACTTGCCTGGTTTCAAGTATTTTATTTGCTTTCCTATTTCTTAAAACTCAAATGTTGCATATAAAGATTTTCATTTTTATTTCAAATCCTGTATTAAGAGTAGTTTAAAAAAATCAGTGTAAATCAGACCTGTAGACTTGTCAGATTTGCTCTTATTTTCACAATTCTAACCAATGAACTTTTCACTTTGGACTGCAATTCCATGAACCTGCATAAAAGGTTAAAATAAAACAATTTCAATTAGCCACATCACCACTTGCTGCAAATCAGTGTTTAAGATGTTTCCCAGTTTCTTCACATTGTAATCGGGATAGATCTAGATCAGCTGTGACCAGATGGGCTGTGCAACCTGATTGTGTCATATAACAACAAATTTAACTTGCCTTTGGTTAAGATTTATATGCAAACTGCCAACAAATATATATATATCCTAATTTTAAGGATAGGAACTCAGGTTCAGCAATATTAGAGGATTTTCTTATGATCGTGCAGGAAGACAATGGTAAAAACAGGAATTTAACTCACTTGTTCCTAAGAGCAGGAATTTAATTAAAAGGACAAGCTCCCCAAACCCACAGACTGTAAAACTGTACGACACTGCTTGTAGCCATAGGAAACATGAGAAGTTAGAACTGAGCCCAATAGAGACAACATCGCATGATGTTATTTGTTCAGCTTTGTTGTACTATCTCCCCTTTTAAGTCACAAACATATTTTACTACCAGGGTAAAGATGGTCAGCTTTCAGAGTTTAATGGGTTTTGCAATAAAAACTAAAATAATATCCAATCAGATTAGATCGAAATGGCAGACCTTAATGCATGATTAAGTATTTGCACTGAATATGTATTGAAAAAAAAATCTTTCAGTGATTGTTTAGGCTATTTTCTCTTTGAAGCAATTAAACATGCCAATCAAATGGAGACAACAGAAAAATAACCTATTTATTGCTTCTTCCCACAGAAGGGAGAATCACCCTTACAAGAACTCCCAAATTTAGAAAGAGAACTACAATATTAGAAAAACTTATCACTGTTGCATTTCAACATGGCAACAGAAGGCTATGCAGAAAAGAAAATCGTAATGTCAGTGTACTGTACAATATATTTTCCACCTGTAAAAATAAAGTGTATGGAAGTTCACATAAATATTACTGTGTAGGTGTTAGTTTATAAATATGTTTTACTGGCATGTCACTAACCGCTAGTCTTCTAAAAATCTTTCCATTTTTAAAAAACATACTGAATTATTGAATGCAAATATTTACAGGTCAATGAAGACCATGATTACTCAAATTGTTCTCAATTCAAGGTTACTATCACTAAGAAATGAGTCTATATGTATTGACCAAGGGATTTACTGAACCACAAAAAAACCCCAATTAATCAGTTTACAACTTTCCACTGGTATAACTGTAAGATTTTACTTATTACTATCTAACATGCCATGCAAACAATTCTACTATCTGTCAAGTTCCATCACTTAGAAGATAGTTAGTGTCCTACAACAAAGAAATTTCAAGCTAATGGTGGGGGAAAGCATCTATTACAAGAAAAAAACCCAACAAACACATTGAGAGTTCAAGTGCAATAATCAAAAGGAAGAGCTATAACTTCAAACATCAGAAACATGATATTTAGTTGAGTAAATGTCACAAATATTATTTGTTAGTAAAAAAGAAATGCATGCATGAAATATCTAGCCCCAAGGGAATTTTCATCGGGGACACCAGGTACAACTGTGATACAAATATTTAATACATACAACAGAATACAGAAGAATAACAGCATCAACGTATACTTAAGCATATGATGAAAGAAACCCACTCAAGTACAAAACCCAAACTCTTTCATGTTGGTTAACTAGCCTGCACAAATACTGCACTAGCATGGTGATAATTCTTCCAAGTGACACAAGCTGCAGCACAGCAGTTGCGCTCTGCCTTCAATATCAACAGGACTTACAGTACGATCTGTTGTCAGAAACAGTCACACAAGGGAAGTACAAAGAAGCTGGCCAACAAAGGAGCATGTAGGCAATGGAGGTTTGCATTACACTGAGAGGCGAGCTCTTAGTGACAAACTGGGGTCATAGGAAATGCACCTCAGATTTTGGAGAGAAGGTGTGCCAGACCTACAGACAGGAGAATTTACATAACAATTTGAATTGGATGCACAGGCACCAGGCCTGAATGAAATACAGGACAGTCACATGACACAGAATGATAAAAAATATATAATGCCGTAGAGGAGAGAAGAGGAGATGTGGTATAGCCATGTTGATGTTGAGCTGTGAATTAGGCTTTCTTGGATAGATGTCAAAGATACATGTCAAGATTCCAACAGAGGACAAGTTGAAGCATCAACTAAAAAGGCAGGACAACACAACAGGATAATAAGATTTCAAGGACAAAAATGTAGACACTGTTGAAGAAGAATGAGAATAATTTTTTTTTTTAAATTTTGCTAATAGATCACAAGAGTCTCTGGCGAATGCAATTTCAGTTGAGTAAAAAGGATGGAAATGGATGGGGGACTATCTGGGATAATATTGTATTAGCAGCAAGAAGTATGAACATGCTCATTGAGGAAGGAAACTTTCAGATTTTTAGCTAGACTAAAGCTTAAACTCAAAGTAGTTTTACCGAGCATATACAACTTCTGTATTAAAAACCTCATAACTTCCAGGAGTTTCAAATTAGGTAACTTCCCATAAAGATGAAAGGCACCTCTGATACAATGCAACTTACAGAGGTTCACAGCTTTCCACTTTTTCACCAAGTTCTATCATAGATGAAACAAATATTTCCTTTGTCTAACTCTTAGGGATGGATGTGTTTGTTTTGGCTGAAATACCTAACACATTTAGCCTGACACCTCACTGTTGGCACAGAAAATTTCAGTTCCCTTTTCAGCTGAGATTTGGCAACATTATAAACAATTAAATGTGTTTTTCGTAACAGAAAAAAATAAGCAATACTAACAACATGAGACACTAGCACCCTTACTTCTAAGACATTTTATCACTTCTTCCTCACATCTATCACGTTTATCAGATACTTCACCTGAAACATTTATTTAAGTGCTTTGCTAACTGTGGACTGCCCAAAGTCCATTAATGTCAGGAAGCTTACAGTTTACAGCATAAGATTGTGGCAGAAAAGACAAGAATCTTAAAAAGTTTTAAAAGTTTTGCAAAGCAAACATGAAGTTTCACCATGACCATCTGTGGCTTGCTTTTAATCAAAAAATGTCCTGCATTACTGGCCCTGTATCTTTGGCAGTTAATGCTTCCAAAAATAAGGTAAAGGAATGTATGCTGTCAGAAGACTCTGGAAAGGCAAAACATACCTTCCTTTCAGTAATTTAATTACGATACCTCATTGTGTAGTACTACGAGCATGACTCCTGTAATTGGCAGTGTCATCTGCCCCACACTACCAGTGAAAGACAGAACTGGCTGGACAGTTGTATTGCAAACCCTGCATTAATCTGTACCTATAACTGTAATCCTGCTGTTCAGTGCCTTTGAATATCCAATCCTGTGGAATTAGAAGTATTAAAAAATAATAGCTATTAATTTAATTCTGCATGAAAGATTAATCTTTCACAAGTAAAAATCACGGCACCGCACCCACAACACACTTAATACACTTACGCATCCTCCTCTGTTTGAGGCTGCCCTCTTCTGGATAATCTGCTTTCTGAATCATTCTGCTCAGTTCCATCTCCTAGGAGGTTCACAAGAAAGAAAAGAAACAATAAGGATGAAAATAAGATATCGAATATTTGAAGCACATGAAAAAGGTGTTAGTATGAACCCTGGCTGTTCAATGATCTTTTAGGAAGAGAAAAAAACCAAAACTCACTTATGAAGCAGGACAGCTTCCCTTGTAATGAAACACACTAAGTTCACTATAATTTACTCTTTCGTAATTTGACCTCTCATCAACTCATCAACGTTTATATTTGGGGAAACCTTGGGATTATAGTATTAACAACTGGAAGTTAGTATAATTCTGACACATAGTTACTGTGTTCTACTCAGAAGCTTTTTATCCTATTAACTGCCTAAATACAGCATATTAGCACAGAGCATTATCATGAAAACACTGTAATGACTGAGCAATGAAACCTCCATTTTCCTTCAATAAAAAGTGCCTGGCCCCCAACTCCATCTTATAAACAACTGCAAAGAGATACTGCAAATTACTTCCAAAGGCTCTGACATGCTATATTGACAATATAATATTCTAGCTCATCATATGATGGGGCATGATAAATCACATGCCAGTTGCCATTATTCTGCATGGCGAGTCATATTTCTACATTTCAGTGCACTGGTGTTTTGAGCAGATGGATGTTTCTGTGAGGAAATAGGAATAGGATATTACCACAAAGTCCTTTCCTATGGATTTGTTAATAAAACCTAGGCTCACATGTGGTGTTGGTAAACTGGTGGACTGCCTTTCTGTCACTGTAGGTTGCACATTCTTAAATGACCAGATTCCAAGACAAGCGTCTGACACAGACCGCTCTCCCAAAACAGGGGGATGTTTTCAGTGATGCTGGTTAGCTTAAGAAAGTGCTGCACTAAAATAACATCTTCGGCTCACTGGCTGCTATCTGCTTGAGATTGTTCAACAGCCACTTACAAAGGCCTCATTACGTACATCGTTTGTATAACAATACACCCAATACACCTCTGATCACAAAAGACTTTCTGAATTTCCATCTATTTACACAACTTACCACAAGCTAAACAATTCAGACAGAAATCACATTAGAACAAAAACATGAAATTTTTATCTTGTGTATCAATTACTACTGCTTTTAAAGTCAGTTCATTAGCTTGCAATTCTGCTTTCCATGCCCTCCAATTAGCATATCAGGAGGGTGATGCACTAGCAGAAAAAAGTGCTGCATCCTTCCTAACTAATACTTAAAAAACAGTATATACTGTCACATTTGATAGGATCCCACAGTACAACAGTCTTTGGTGAATCTACTAGAACTAGTGAGGCCGTAACTATTCACAGTATTGTGCTCCACACAATCTATATGGTCACCTTTCAACACTGTAGGTGTTATATCTGTCTAGGTTCCAGCAATAAAGAGGTCACATCTGACTAGCAGAAATTATTTCTATTTAGTTGTGGCTGAAGTTGAAGACATCATATAATGTGGAGTGTTTGTAACTCCCACCTTAAGAATTTCCCCCCTCAACAGTATCAGTCACACACTCAGTCCCTCAATTTCTACTGCAATGTAAAAGCTCCCTTTTTTGGACACAGTTCTATTCTCCCGTGCAATGGATTTCTTTTGGATCTGATACTCATTAAAGACAAAATGGTGGAGGTGTATGCATACATACGAAGGGGGAGAGGCATAATCATGCATTCATTCTTTTTTTCGGAAAACAGTTTTCCCCTGAAACAATGAGATCATTAGTGCATTTGACAATTAATGACTTAGAATTGCATTTCAGTAATTCAGCTTTAGAGTTCACTGTACTTGTAGATAATCAGACTATACTCATCTACCCAAAACCCAAGAAAGATCTTTTTTTCCGGTGCCAAAGAAGTTCACAAGGTATTTTAAACTAGTTCTTATCTGCTGTCCTTCCAACATACACGTTCTTACAAATGCTTCATATTGAACAGCTGCTATTGTAAGGTGAAATTCACCTTTAAGTGCAAGATTTGGAGGAAACTATAACAGGTCTTTACCGTGGCCTTAACAAATGCATTGATCCTAGAACAGGCCCTCTGGAATGAGGTGCTTTTCACATTTCACTGTAATACTTCTCCTTTCTGACAGACTAAAAAAGAGAGGCCACACTAAGCATTAAACACTTTGATTTCTTCTTGCTAGAACTGAATTATTACATACAAGTATCAGCACTCACGGATAAATTAACTTTTAATTTTAATATTTTGTAAAACATTTAGAAATACCTCAGAATGACAAGGTGCTATAAAAGTTTAAGCTGTTCCACTACAGTAGCTAAAGGTTAAGATCCCAAAAGATTTCATTTTAAATCTAAGTACTCGTAGAACTTGCACTTAAATCAGTCTTCAATTATCAAACAGATACTACTTTTAGACCAGTACTATGGAGTGGCAGAACCCTGGATAGATTTGAATAAAAACAAATCCATTTAAAATAAATCTCAAAAATACGTTAGCCAACAATGATGAGAAACTAGTGAAGATTTAGTATTCTGTTATTTTAGAAATTTGTGTCATAAATGGGTTGTGAGATTTTGGGTAGTTAGGCAATATATGAATTATCAGGCAGCCCAAGAGGACATACACTGGACAACATTATAAAGACACACTATCTTATAATTGGGTTGGTTCATGTCTTCTCCTAAAATAAATGTCACTTTTGAACAACCTTAGCATTCTGTAGGTATTTAGTTTTTTTTGAGGCAGTCCTCCACATTGTTATTCAAAAGAAAGTCATGTTCATAAGACAATGAAATTTCCATATGTCTCCTCAGTGAGACAGATGCACGCAACTTTGTGTACGTTGCACAATACAAAGTAAGTTTTCATAGCTAATGGCATTAATTTTGTAATAGTTTTCCTTCTGTTGTTTTCTTAAGTATTGGTCACAGAAAAATAGAATATAGATTATACTCTAGCACTTCACTTCCAGGTGATATGCATAATCTACTAAAACACTACAACACTTAAAATAAAAGTGTCTTTTCAGAAGGAGAAAAGAAATTGTGGGTTTAAAAGGACTACCTGAAACCTGTGGTATAAGAGGAAGTCTTACATACCACCACCTTGTAGCTATATGAACACAGGAAAAAAAAAAAAAAACAACAGACGGCTAGTACTATATTACTGAATAATTATCCATCTAAATGTCAGCTATGATCATGTGATCAGTCTTTTTATAGGCAAAAAGAATGTTCCCCTATGTCCATACTTAATATCAGTATGGAAATACAGTACATGTTCACCTTTCCCATAGGCATGCTAATATACAGGCATTTTAATACAAGACATTTTGCCCCCTTTTTTCTTTCACCTAAGAGGTAAGGCATGTAATGCAAATGCAGAGATGCTGATAAAGTTTTAAAACTTCTAGTAGATTTAAACGTTTGTGTATTCTCATGTGTTGTGTCACTCAAAAGGCATCGACTAAAACTAAAGAGGTCCTTAAAGCAGGTAATTACAAACATGTAGGGATATTCAAGAGAACATATCTAAAGAGCCAGAGCATTTTTAATTTTGTATCTGACTGCTATCATTATATACAATTTTAAAAGCTTTTTGCAAAGGTAAGTGTTAAAGTGCAGGTGGATATCCAGCCAGGCTGAGGTATAGTTTCATATTCTGCAGACAGCCACCAAATTAAAATCTGCATTTATATATAAAGAAGTAGAAGATTTTTTTCAGAACTGCTTTTGTGATGTGGCAATACTAACAGAAAACTTACTGCTCCCAGTGCCTCAGAATGCAGCCAGTGGTGACATAGATTGTTCTAATCTGATTCTTCCCTCAGGATACAGGCAATCTTAATTCAGCGATCATCAGCAGCTAGGTATAACATGCAGTCACTTTGCTTGAATTTGAATACTTTTTGCTCCATTCTGGGTGAGCATGTAGGATGCCGCATCATGACAAAACAATCAGTTGTAGTATGGTACGAGTTGACCTTTCCATGACATGACAGATGCCAGTACAGGCATACCAACTGATTGCACTAACAAGAGCCATATCTCTGATCTGCCAGAGAACACCTATAGGCAACTCTTCTTATTGAAAGTTTTCTTTGTACAGAATGAAGAGATTCATATTTACCACGAGGTTAAAAAAAAAAAAAAAAGACACATAGGCTCTTCATTTCATCCAGGAAGTACCAGCAAATCCTGAGACTGGTATAGGAGTTAATACATGCGAACACAAAATTTCCTTCTTACTGATGAAAGCAGAGACTGCCATAGAAATCTGACCTGGGAATACTTTGAAAATACGTTTCTCTCTGCAGAAAAAGAGAGTAGATAAATTTACATGTCAAAGACATAAGTTCCCTAACAAACTAAGTCAGAATGCTGCTCACTGGAAGAGTTACTTTTCACGGTAAGAAGAAAGTTGGAAAACAGTGGGGTTAGATTGCTATCTATCTAACTTGGTTTAAACTCCAAGGAGAAAATTCAACACACAAACAGGGATATCTATGGGAATACTTAAGACAATGCTTTAAGCAACTTCATTGAAAAGGAAAATAATCCCAAAGGAAAACCGTTTATAGTCTTTTAAGAATGCAGGGGTCAATACTTTAAAGGGCTGATTAAATGTCACTGAAGATTCCTGGATGTGAAGTAAGTAGAAGTGTGGAGATACCCACCGTGCCAAACAATCATCTTTTTAGGAATCAAGAAGAGGCCATTAGTTTTGAGAGGAGGAATCATTCACAAGACAGGGTAGGCACTGTGGCAAAGACCCTTAATTTCTGGTAGACAGAGGCTTATTACCTCCATCCCAAACCGTGAAGTACATAAACCAGGCCTTTCATTGCAATTCTCAACATAGTTCTCAAAAAGCCACAAAATTAAACGCGCATCAACTGCATATATCTTAAATTTTGTGAAGGCAAGGGTGTTCTAAAATACAGGTCCTTTCAATATACCAGGTTTGCACAACTAGTTGAGACGTGCTATCGCTCACTGAAAGAATGGGGAGAAATTAGTATAATTCTTCTTGGAATGTCAATGGTTGAAACAGTCATTTTTATACTAGTTCCAGGGGCAAATGCCCAATTCAAAAGCACAGCACTGGTGGAAAAGAACAGCTGTTCTGGGGAGAACTGGAAGCAGAGAACTTGGTCGGAAAGTTGTGAACATTCTGACGAGCAGCGAGTGCTCATAAAAAACTCGACTGTGTTAAAACTGTTTGACAAACAGGTAACGAGGACACAAAGCCAGGTCATAATGAAGACTGGCAGCACGATAAAGAATTGGGATATAGCTGCTTCTGTTTAGTTTCCTAGCATGGCTACTAATTAGGAAAAAACAAAACAAAACCTCCACACACAGGCCTGTAACTAAGCATAGCTATACTGCCACCAAAACACCCGATACTTCCATGCTTCCTCAAGTACTCTGCTATTTTTAATAAAGAAAAGGTATGTAATGTCCACAGATCGTAGTATTTTCAGCTTGAAGGCTTCCAATAATTTTCATTTTTTGGTCAGCCAGCTTTGACAGAATCCCAAAATTTCTTGATCACATTCCTTTAAAAAAAATTAAAAAATAATCCCTTTTTTCCTAGAGGAAAAATCCACTTTTGCAGATCCATCATGAGAGCACATGGTGCAATAGCTAGTGCGAAAACCTGCAGACATCTAGATAAATTTCAAACAGTGGTTATTCTATCCTGCTCAGAATATTTCTGCTCATCATAATTCATGAATGTTAGTGAGGCCTCAATTACTGCACATAAATTCCAAAATATATGGGGCATAAAAAGCTCTTTAACCCAACAAAAAGGCATAACAAGAACTGATGGCTGAAAATTAAAGCCAGACAAATTCAAAATCAGACAGGAGAATTTTTTTTTTTTAATAGTGAAGGTAATTGAACAAGGAACTTGCTATACAAGGGAAGTGATGGATTTTTATTATTATTATTATTTTTTAAATAATTTGAAGTCTTCAAATCAAGACTTAACCATCTTCTAGCAGTTATACTGCAGGGAAATAAAAGCTCTTGGGCTCTATATGGGAAAGACGACAAGACAGTCTCTTTATTTTTTTTTTTTTTTTTAATATAAGAGAGTCACACCAGGTGACCTAATGGTTCTTTAACATTTAAAAAGACCACAACATATATAGCCATAAAAGCACATTAATCTACTGAAAATATACTTCTTGAGCAGTCATATTTGCATCAAAAACTGTAACTGTGTAACTAAGTGGACATATAGCCTAAAGTGAGCTGGAAATAATATAATTATAAAAAGGCGTATTTTCTGAGAGCTAACGACATTCAGTGTTATGTTAGATTAATTAAAAATTGCCTTGAAGTGCCTTACTATGAAAAACAATAGTAAAAAATTACGTAAAAGAATGCAAAGCAGAAGAGTTAAACTAACTGAACTTGCCCTTTAGCTTTGATTTGATAAAATCTATGTAACTTTCAATATTCATAGAGAAAGACTCAGAGCTGAGAAATGCTATATGTATGTATGCATGCATACATGCAAGTGTTTGCTACCAGAAAACTGAAAGTACATAAACCAGGACTTGGCATTGCACATCTCAACATAGTTCTCAAAAGGCCACAAAACTAAACATGCATCAACTGCACGCATCTTTTCTTTCCAGCCCTCCCGACCACAAGACAGGCCAGATCTCGGCTGTGTATTATAAACAATGGATTGCACTGCCTTGCAAGAGTAAACCAGGACTTCCTTGCAATAATCTGAAGCAGCACACAGCAACCTCAGAACATCTCCCCATATAATCCAAAGAAGAACGAAGTCACTGTCAGTAGCACATACCAGTTCTGCCAGTGAAAGCTGGGACTTAGAAAGAAAGCAAACAAAGGACATTGCTAGCATAAACATGCCTAACCAGTGGAATTAATGGAATCATTGACAAAAATGCCAGTGCAGGTTTCTTTTGCTGAGCCAAAGTCAATCATTTTTAATATTGATCAACAGTTTCATAAACAAGTTGGTTCATAAACACCCCCAAGATTTATACTGAAAAGATTCAAGCTTTAAAAATCAACATCAGCTTTTCCAAAAAAGATTAAAATTCTTTAAGAGAAAAAGAAATCAAACATACCACTTGAGAGATAAGTTACTAAATCAAGCCAATAACCAGAAAAATGTTGCAGTAAGAAAGACAGACTGTTCAACTAACCATTTGATGGGCGATCTCTGAGATTTTGTGCACTGTGACTCGTGGGAGATGAAAATGGACTCATTTGGCGTGTTCCTGTTGTCGGTGAGTAAGAGTTTAAATTTTTCTTTTTGGTCTTCAAAGGTGTTGCATCAGATGGCTAAAATGTAGCAAAAACAAAAAATCTAGATGAATATTGGCTAAAGATAAAGAAGTACCTATGTCCATCTAAACCTACAACAGTTGTAAACTTCCCTTCTGCAAACTGAATACATTCTGGCCTCTACCTTTCCTATCAGTAGAGTTATATATTGCACCCCAAACCAGACAAAGCCTCTCTAGACATTTACTATCTGGTAATAGGTTTTTCTAGGTAATTCCTAACTTTATGTACTCCCATTTATGGAAAGCCCATGTTATATGTTGTGGTGGGTTGACCTTTGCTGGTTGTCAGGTGTCCACCAAGCCTCTTTATCATTCCCGTTCCTCATTAACATTAGTTTTACTCAAAAAAATAAAAAGCCCTTCAAACACTAGCCTCCTAGTTTTCATAAACAAAAAGTATGTGGTTTCTAGACATTTAGGTATTCTGGCATGAACACGTTTTTTTGTTTGTTTGGTTGTTTCTTTTTTCTTTTCAAAAGCAGTCAAAACCTGGTATTTTTCCTACAGCGTTGAGAATTTAAGAGACAAGAACTGGAAGTAAGTATTTTTAGATTTTAATTCTATCAAAAGACAGTTATTTCTAATGATTTTCTAAACAAGTGTTAATTAAAAAAAACCCAAGTGAGTCCCTTAAATCCAAAATTCTGTCTCTGGCTTAGCATTTCAATATGTCTAATGATATAAAAGGAGCTATTTAATGATGTTAAAGGAATTGTGCAGAGAAGTCTTCAGAAGAACTAGTCTGCGATTCTGAAATATTAACTCGGATTACCTGGGACACAGCTCACTCTCTAGATTGGATGCTGAAATGCAACTCTGAGAAACTGGGATTTCACTGAGCTACTAATATAGAGAAGAAAAAACCAAACCAAACCCACTCTTTGTTTGCACATAAAGGGCTTCCACTCTAGTAACAACTTGATTCCAACTAAGAAGTTTAGCAGCTTTAAATAACACCATCAATGACTCTGTCAAAAAGGAGACATACACAGAAATAGAACATAGGTAGCACTTGAAGAAGACTCCATTGGCATCATCAGCATCTTAATGTCATCTTACACTCCTAGAAACCCCTGGTCAAGGGGCTAAAGGATTTTCCAGGGAGCTGAATTGGAAGTATTAAGCCATATGAGGACTACCAGACCTACAGTACTTCACTGTTACTTAACTAGCCGATCCAATAATTAAACAAAAGAGCTGGAAGGTACACCATATAGCAAGCTGGAAAACACGGCTTCAGAACAACAGCTTTCCCATTCTTGCCTACTTTTCATTTCAAGGAGATAAAGTCAGTAAGCATGTACACTGCTGCTTCCAAACAAGACTAGCCACCTCCAACGAGAATGCAAGTAGCGTACAACTGATTTCACTGTATTAACATTTGTCATGCAAAGAATAAAGGGACATTTTGTGCAAAACCACTTTTTCCAGCCCTTCTCAAAATTTTTTCAAGGGGTTAAAGAAGGGCTGTCTAAAGGCAGTGAAACAGACACTTTTTTCTATGGGTTAGTGATTTTTTTTTTTTTTTTCTCTTGGAAACATAGTATCATCAAAGCAAAGACCACAGAAAAACAGAATAAGAGATTTCTTCATTTTTTAACTCGTTACAGTCCTGGGGCTTTGAGTTTGAGGAGCAAATTAATTTATCTCTATTTTTGCAACTGTAGCAAGCAAAGGAATAACTCATCCACTTCCCAGCCAACCAGCCTTTTCTACCAACTTGAGCCTCATTCCACCTGTAAAACTGAATATCTGTCATTTGTCTTCATGTCACTCATTACAGTCACTTCATTTCATACCATATTTCTTCATTGTAAGCTTTATTGTACTGATTATTCTGTATTCTCTTTAAGTTCCATTTATTATTCCATTTATTAATGTTAGAAAAAGTATAATAGGTAAGCATATTACACTGTTTCAATACTATGAATGAAATGGGTGAGGACCTTTCATTAAAGAAAGCACAGTACTTACGCGAAGTTGGGGCAGGGGGAAAAACATCAGACTACTTGATATTTGCACTTTGGTAATTGACATTTCCGCTGCAATTTCAAATTAATAACTCATTTATTCTCTTTTCATACTTAATCATATGTTGTTCTGTTTTGCCAAAACAAAACCCTCATGCTACTCCTTTTTAAACCAGATTAAACAAAGGACATAGTCCAGTAAGGATTAAACCAGATTAAACAAAGGGCATAGTCCAGTAAGGATTCCTCAGCACAGGAATCTCCTGCATGCTCTGGGAAAAGGATCTACTGGGGACACGGTTGAGAGCAAAGGCAGTTGGAGTCCGGAGCATGGTACAGAATGGAAAGACAACTCTGAGAAGGCCTGAACCTCAGAGGTTTATGGTCTCACAAATATCCCCTGGAAAATTTAACTACAGCAATTTCAGGTCTCAAAGGGGGTGTACAGGTGACAAAAGCAGTTTTTTTAAGGCCAACAATCAGGTTCACCAGCTAATGTGTGAAAGCCACAAGTCGTATCAGGATGGAAGTCATATCAGGTCACAAAGCTACATATACAAAGGTGACTTAAAGCCTCTGCAATCCAGCAGGAATCCAGGACCGGGGAAAAGGCTACATTTCATTACTGAGTAAATTAATGATAGAAAACATTAATGTTTACATATTTAATCTTAAATTGTTGAGGTGTTATAAGGAAACTGCTTCTAAAAAGTATACGTTTACAGAGGCAATAAATACAAAACTAGGAATACAAGTTGTACCTAGAAGTACGGACAATTATGTAACCCTCAGAAGTTTTCTTCTCAATTCCAGATGGTCAGCAGTTGATTTAAATGTCCTGAAGCACAATACTCCTATTTTTCACACCTACATGGATATGCATAATCCTGTTATGTGTATGAATGAGTGTGATAAAAACTACAGCTTCTACTACGTTCTTGACTTCACCAAAATTTCAGGACGAGTTCTAGAAGTTAACGTGTTGTATAAAAGATAAGTCTCCATTATTGGCTTTCAGTTTTCCACACTGCAATATTATTAAATTCCTCTTGATTATATAAAAGTATAAAGAATGTTCAACATCCCCTCTAAAAAGAATACAGCATATTCTTATACCCCTCTCCTGCTCTTCACTACTGAACTCCTATTAAAACATCCTGATCTTTCAATCTCCTTCATTTGAAAGCATTTCTTGTGCCACTTGTACCACAACCTATGTTCACACTCATTGTCTTTCACAGAATGACATAGGTTCAAAGTATAATTTCTGCAATTACACTTTAAAACAGAGGAACAGTATGTTCAATTCTAATTCAGGTGAAGACAAAATACTGATTTATGCAATGGCGTTATACTTCTAGTGCTGCTTGCTATTCTATTTCTGGTATATCTTACGGCACTTTTACACAAAGCTGCAGTTTTGATGTTTTTCTTCTCCTACTCTGCCTTGAGTGGTTACCCTTAATTTAGTGCCTAACAGTGTTAGTATTGGTCATCAGTGAGATGACTTACACAGTATTTCAAAAGATTTGACTTGCTGCCCACTTACCTAGCTTTCTTATAGCTCCTGGAAATTACTCTGTCTTGTTCTAGTCTTGAATACTCTAAATAATTTCGCATTAGCCGTTTACACTCTTTTTGCAGTCTATCCGTTATTAAAAAAAAAATCTGTTGTCACTAATATTCTGCTACATTCAAGCAGGTTGAAGAAATGTCTCTAGTAATTTTTAAATGAAATATTAATTACAGTAAAGTATCAATGCCACTTTAGGCATTTACATGTCATCAAAACTCTTTTGTAACAGGGAGAATGTCCAATCTGCTTATACTTTCAGGATATTTTTCCTGCTTGAACAGCAGTCACCTCAGCCACCATATTTCTGGATATGAACCAAGACTCCTTTGAGCAGCTACCTGGAAAAAGTTACTGTAGTACTTAGAAGGACAGTATTTATTTGGCAGTAAGAATTTCTCTTCCAGGAAGAAGAGTTTTATGATACCATACTAACATTACAAAATCTAAAAATACTCATTTCTGATCTGGTTAGTTCAGGCATGCTTTGGGTAGTCTGACCAGCAGGTGGAATGAGGTCCTTCCAAATAACAGGGAAGAAAATGTAGAAACAGCAATGGATGTGGCAGAGCTAAAACAGATACTTCGCACAAATTGTGTGTGTTTATTACCTTACATTCCTTCCTACCTTCTATAATGTTATTTAATTACGGTACACTAAATCTTTGACATGCATCTGTTAGAGGCACCGTGTGAACTAAAACTCATAGTGTAAATCTACATTACTGAGATTCCAGTAAAAGTTTTTATCATTCAGATGGGCTTTTGTCATGCTTTTTGCTGCACAAGAACCTGAATGCAGGTAACCATCAAGTAACTCTTTACTCTTATCTTATGCAGAGGGGGCAGAGAAGGAATAGCTTCAAGGCAGAAAAAAAAATTCCATGTAATTTCAGCTGGACCACTCATCTACAAAAACGTTACTACAGCCCAAGAAACAGATGCAAAATTACAGTCACAGCTGCATTCTGAGCAGAACAAGTTGGGTAATGGTACACTAAGCTGCTAATTAAATTGCTAATGATTTTTTTTAGTGCCACTGCGGTATTTTGCCACCTTTGTTTAAATTAAAAAAAAAAGTATCTAGAAAATTTTTAAAATTGCAAATTTCTATCTTGCTAAATACCAGTGAGACCTCCAAATATGTGCTGCATATAAACAAATCTCTTCAAAATGACACAGACGTGGAGATTTATTGGGAGCTCATTTGCTGACCAGCTATTTCTCTTTATATACTTTTCCAAAATTTTCCTTCCTTTAAACATTGCCATCCTCACAAGCTCCTCTGTATTGATGTTTGCAGCAACACCCACTGTTGACAGGAGCAGATAATAAACTGACATATGTCATGACATGCTGGTACTAGGAGTATACTATAGCTGCATTTACAAAAAATAATAGCAACAGTACAATTTTATTTTTATTGTGATAACTGTGGTGAAATTTATTGCAGTGTTAGTACTTTATTGTTTCATTATGCCAGATTAGCTGAGGGAGGTAATTATATCCTTGACATGAAAATGCCTTTAATGTTTTCATTTCAATTTTGCAGTTTATAATATGCAGCTTACAGCATTATCATAATTCCATATTGTTACATGTACAATTACATGGCAGAACATTTGCCATTACCCAGGATAATGAAGCTAATTTCTAATAAATGATTTCACCAAGGATCTTAACTCATTCAGCTCTTGGGTAAATACTGATGGCAATAAAAATATGCATATTTCTCCATTATTTTCAAGTGATTCATGCAGATGTACATTACTTAGAGCCAGGCAGTTCTATGACAAATGGAACACAATAAATTTTATACTAATATTTTCAGCAGTAATTTTGTGCCTTGTTAAGATTTTTTTAGACAACACCCAATCTGTAACAATATAAATGCAGCTATAATGAAATATCATGTTTATATGCACATATATGTGTGCATATAGATATATATACACACATACATATGTATACAGCCCAGATGATTCCATACACCATAAAATACTTACATTATCTTTTTTAACAGTGTCCAACTTTAATGCTCTCTTAACTCTGCAAAGGAAAATATGGACAAGTTTTATGGTCATCTAGACACAAAGATTTCTGTTAGTAAGGTCTATAATCTGTAATTTTAAAGACATTTTCCTTCCTTGTGTTTCACATTTTTTATACTACACAAGAAAACTAATGTCATCCAAAGCAAATACATTAACTGATTAAAATACTGTGTACCAACAATGTTGCTTGTTTAGAAGGATAAAGTGTTTGCATAAGAAAATCCAATTCTCCATTTTATACTAGAGATAAAAATCAAGACAATGAAGTGAAATCGCACTGTATATTTGTCTCTTTGTCAAAGACTATAAACAATGAAAAAATGCAAAAGCATTATCATTTACATACCTTCTGAGTAAGGGTTGAAATTATTTTGCCATTAGTAGAAATAATGTATTAGGCATTTAAAACACAGGTACAGCCAAGGTGAAAAAAGTAGTTCTTCCCATCATTTTAGCACTTAACATGATTCAGTGCTACCAGACTATGACTTAACTGGGGAACAGATGCTCTATGTCTTTACAGGTCCCCAAACCATAAGAAACTATTTTCTAGTCTTCTTCACTATACTGATTCAGGAATGTGCCAAGCTCTCACTGCAAAATCTGCTCTGCTGAACTGGATGCCCAGCTGTTAATGGCAACGCTAGAAGAGGAAAGCTGAATATTTATAATACTTTATATCGTACAGCTGTCTTCTAAAGAGCAGTCATCAAAATTTTATTGAATGCAGACTAAATGCTCAAAGGAAAGAAAGGTCAACATAAATTAAGACTATTTTTCCCAGAGACAACTGAAACTTTTAAAGCACATTCCTAAATCTTAACAATAGTTTAAAGCATTATATAGAACAATGAGGAAAAAAAAAATTAAAATCTTTATAAGAACAGCCCCCAAGAAACATATATATTATATCAAATTAAACAAGATTTAGAAAATAAGTCATATTTCAATAACTTAGTTCAGTTTTCATCTTGGAAAAGAATGTTTTGACTTGTAAGGAATTAAGATGACCTCATTCCAAACATATCCTTTTTAAATTCATGTTACTATTCCAAAACTGTAAATTAAAGTATTGGAAAAATAGAATGAAAACACATCTTTGAAACATAACTCAGGCAACAGTCTTATATGAATACTGTTTTACAACCATCTCTATTACAAAAAGGGCAAGAGAAGTATTCTATCTTAAAAAAGCCAAGTAAACAGGTAACATTTAAATTAAGAAAGCGTGTGAACTTCTTGCCAAAGGGCAGTCAAAGCTGTAACAGTTTGATGGAATTCTTTACAATGTATTTCTTTTTAAAATAGAAACCCATATTGCTTAAGGAATGCAGACTCCATTTCATCTTCCACCCCAGTGGCAGCAGAGAAACATATTTATTAATACATCTACTCTGAAAGGATGCTCTAGGGGCCAATGCATTTGCATGTTATACTAAGGCATGTTGTGATGGAAGTTTTTATGATGGACTTCAAAAGAAGCTGGAAGCCAAAGCAAAGCAGAATCTGGACTCAACATAGCTGTAGGATGAAGATAAATGAGAAACTACATGAAAATCCCACTAAATTATAAACATTTAGAAAATTTCTTAGAGAGAAAGTTGTGGACTGGTCAAGACTACGTTCTTTAAAGTCTGTCAAGTACTGTGTACAGCAATAGAGTTGCAGACAGCCCAAATCTCTCTCTGCTGGCCTGCAAAACCCCTGCAAACACGCTGAACTATGGTGGCGAAGAGGCAGCCTCATTCCAGGCAAGTGCTTCCAACGCTGGAAGGAGCTGCATGGATATAATTTTGGCTTCAGGTCAACTTTGCCTTGCTTTTCCCAGACCATCCTACCTAGCAGTCTGGTTTGCTTGTGGGCTTGTTTTTAATGATTGTCTTTCTGATGCTATGAAGTGAGAAGGTAAATCTCAAAATAAGTTAAAATTTGTGCTCTTAGCCTACATACAGTCCCTGGCTAGGACCACTGAAATAAAATTCATCCAGATACCTAACATGAAGACCCAGTCAGCCAAAATATCTTCTCTCAGATCTTTCAAACGATGAACATGGAAAAAACCCAATATGTGCATCTAGGTGCAAACAAAATTCCTAAAGTATTTTATGAAACACCATGGAGGAAGAGCACCGGCTTTAGTTCGGTTTATCTTTTTTACATGGCTGTAAAAGCCTTGCTTTGGCTATGGTGTAGAATCAAATGTCAGAGTGTGAACAAGAAAAGGAGACAGAAAGATGGGGCATATGTGATGACAGTACACAACAACTTACTTACCTGAGTTTCCTATCCTTGAATTTGTTCAAAATTCCCTGACAAGGCTTAATTTATTTTCTTAAGTATGCTAAGTATGATGGCATATGTTTATAGCTAGCTGTACAACCTGCAATGATTATTTTGCCCATAATATTTATCAAGTTAAAGAACTACACACTACTTCTATAGCGTATTGTTCATCTATCATTCCAGGTCATATTGTCAGTTCCTTGCTAATATTGGGAGACCTTTACTGACTTGAATAGTGCTTTGATGAAACCACTTATATGAGGAACTGCTTAACAGTGACAGTCCAGGTATGCAATTTAACTTTCTATAAAGAAATGGATTTTTAATATTGTTTTTAATTCCACATACTCTTAACTTTCTCTCCTTCACAATTCATTTATGAATGAATGCAATGGTAACAGTCACGTATAGATTTAATGCACAAAAAAGAACAGACAGAATCAGGGACTTAATTATATTGTTTCTTTAAAAATACCCTAGAGAGTATTGTAGTGCATTTTGAGGCCATTTCAGTTAGCTTCCTCTTAAGTTTCTCCTTCACTGGGGAAAAAAGAAAACACCTCTATGCTATTTACATATTGCTTCATCTTCACAACCTGCCAGCAAAAATGTCTTATTAATTGGAAAAGCAGAAAGAATACGTGATCATTTTCTACGTTCAGGTTACATGGTAGTTAAACTCGGTGTGCAACCAGTGAGAAACAGACTTAAACACCAAAAAAAAAATCAAAGCTTGTGTATTGATGTTTCCTTTGTATTACTACTGTCTGGCATGATTACTTCAACTTCCAGTGGTCAGGAGAAAGACTGGCAGAAATTGGAACCTACGTTAGCTCTAACATAAGTTATCTTTGAAATTGCATAAGGAGCTGTAAACTGGGACAATATCCCAAGCCTATATAGAGGTAGCATAAGTCTTATGGCCTCACCTTACTGCTGGTGAAGTTAGCAACATCCTACACATTTTCTTTATTGTTCTTCAGAAGCCCACGATTAGCAAAGATACACAAGAACAGCATCAGACTTACATGACTATTGCTTGATAAATTGCAGAGAACAGGAGAGAGACAAACAGGATTTATTCCCACTGGAGACAATACAAAGAGAGACAGCCTGATGGAAAACGGACAGGGAACGTGTCATGCCCTTATCGCCGCAGGCCTGCCATACCTTCCCACAGCAGCCTGCCGCACAAAACCCAGGCGTCAAACTCCGCACAACCCATCCGTGACACGGCTCCCGTCACTCTTCCGCCCGCTACCACACAGCCTCAATCTATGGGGTGTGCAGAGGTAAACAAACTCCCCCTTCTAAAGCTGGGGAAGCCGAAAACATACATGTAACATACAGAAGGTACTACCCATGCCAGTGGGCATCACACCCCCAAGCTCCGTCCGGATAAGGCTCTGCCCCAAGAAGCCACCATCTTAAATGTTTCCCGGTCCCATCTAACAACTGGAAGACAGAGGTAGGAACAAAACCCGCCCTTCCCCACGCAGCGGCGTGCTCCTCCCCTCTCCGGGATAACCCGAGGAGCACGCTTCTCCTCAGGGAACAAGCTCGCCGCCGGGTAGGAAGCCCGCAGGCCGCCGGGGAGAAGCGCGCCGCCTCGCAGCGTCCCACACGGGCCCTCGCTCCAGCGGCCGCCCGCCCCGCTCCACCGCCGCCCGGCGCGCCCGCGGGGGCCGCCCGGCTGCGGGAGGCGCGGCGACCAGCGGGGACGAGGCGGAGAGCGGCGCCTAGAGCCCAGCGTACCCGCTCCGCCGCCCCGGCCCGATACCTACGACATCGCGGCGCCAGGAGCCGCTCCCGCCGCCCTTGCAGATCTCCCGCCGCCGCCGTCGTGCACCGGCCAAACACCGCCGGCTGGAAACGGCGCCGAGAGGGCGGGACGCGGCCGCGGCAGGGCGGGCGGAGGCGGCGGGCCGGGCTGGGGGAGCCTGCGCCCGTCAGGCTGCGGGGCGGGGACCGGCTCGTCGGGCCCCGCTGCCTTCGCGCTCGGTGCTGCGCACCGGTAGGAGCCGGGGCGGTGGCGGCCCCCCCGCCCCCCGAGAAGGTTTGTGCGAGGCCAGCTTGGGCGGGAGGTGAGGTGTGGCCAAGCCCGGCGCCTCAGGGCTGCGGGGGAGGCCGGGCCGGGCCGGGCAGGGCGGAGGGTCTCCGACGTGCGGGCGGGAGAGTTGATTCCCATCTGACGGGCTGGGGGGAGGGAACTGTAATGTCTCTTTGTGTATGGTGAATTTTGCCCCAGAAGACCCCTGCGCCCACCGGGGAGGGAGGTGATGAGATTCATGTGGCAAAAGAGTTTCCTCATTCCAGGTGAGCGAGGCCTGGGCGCTTGGGCTCGGACGGTTAAGAAGCGGCAGTGCGAAGCTTCCCTCCGGTGTGCGTTTGCTGTGGATGGAGGTGAGCCTCGGCCTCGGACCCGCGGCGGGAAAGGTCAGCATTGCCAAGAAGGGTAGGACTTAACTCCTGGTTGGAAGACGATTTTTATTTGTTAGAAACATAGCAACTAAAATAGAAAGTAATAGTTAGGCTGTGTCGTCCTCCCGCTTCAGCCGAGGCCAGATTGCTCCCCTCCGTCTAGTTTGTCTAAAGTGTCATTTGTCCAGTAAAAATTTAACAACCTAAGCCATGGGGCTGCTGGCAGTGCTGTCACTAAGCTATTGCCCACTGGATTTCTGAGCAATGTATTGGCAGCACTTCTTGGCAGAACTGTGGCCCATGTAAGAAATATCTTGGTCATGGGAAGTCTAAGGAGTATAAACGAGAGTTCACATTTTATAAACTAGTTACTGGAAAATTAATATTTATTCTTCTTTTCCTCCTTGACTTTAGCCCACTTCCATTTTGTGTATGTAACACTGGTGCTTAATTATAGTGACACCCGTTTGCAGTAACCAGACTGTATCACAGTGTCCCTATGGGGTCCTTCTAATGCCAGTGTAATATTAAAGTGTCAGGCAGGCGGTCTGTGTATTATAAATAGGGTACTTCATCCATGATAAGCGATTATTATCTTTCTTTCCCAAGTGTAAAAGACCTATATAACTCAACAAGGTGCGAGTGATTTAGGCCTCCAGAGTAAAAATCCAATGAGTCCTGAAGGGGACCCTATGATGTCGTTGTCTTGTTGCTGAACTTGAGATATACAATTTATTATACTGGAATATATTTTCTGAAGTCAACATTGGGTAAAATAATATGGGAGGCTGTTAGACCAACAGTACAACACGATTTAGTGTCCCTCTGTGGTGGCCTTCTAAAAACCTTAATCACCCTTGGTAAAAGCAAAAAGCTGCTGTTAAAGTTTACTGGCCATTGGTGAGCAAACAGTATTAGTTACCGCTTCGAATTGTTTTAATAATTTATAAAAAATGCATTTCATACTTTTTTCCATTCATTTACAATTATATGGGTAATCTTTTTGTACTTAAAAGGCCTAAGTTATGCAAAGTCAGACTTATTTATTTCTATTAATTATATTTAGGTACCTCTTAAAAGTAGAATTGTGTGCTTAACTTCACATACTTGAAGGATTAAGGGTTACAGTTTTGACCAACTTTACTACTAGCCATATGTTTTATTGAGTTATAACTGTAAAAGCAGAAAACAAAGGCCCATTCTGGTATGGGCTGGCACCAGAAGAAAGCATGTAATCAATTTAATAACTATTATATCACTTTTTTACACTGAATGTTATATGGTGTTTACAACATTACACAGTGTCTCTGCTGAAGCTGTGTAAAGTTACCCAGTTTTCCAGCTAAATCAGTCTTGGAAATATGAAAGTCAGCTTTTGAGCGAGGGAGGAAATCCGGACGAATATGCAGTTCAATATAAACATGCTCATGTGTAGTTTTCACTGGAGGACAAAGGGGGCTTTTACTCTGCTGTTAACACTGAGAAATAGCACAGAGAATCTGACATACGATGAGTCGGTTGTGATCATGCAGCTACAGAGCTCTCTCCAATGAGATAAGCGCTGCATCCATTCTCAATAATATTTACTTAGTTATTGTTGTTTGATGGAAAAGTATTTTAAATAACTCTGTGCCTCTCACACCTGTGGCCATGTTTAAATTGGCATTTTTTTTTCTTCCTAAAAACACTCCACCTTTGTTACTGCTAGTGAACTGGGGCAACGAGGAGAGTGGCACTGCGAGCAAAATAGTGGTAGGTATGGTATGTTCATTAATTTACCATTGTGACAAATCACGCTGGGCATAGACAGTGGTAGTAAAGTCATCAGAGCCAACAAGTGTGCTTCTGTACAAATTCTCCCATTGTTTCTGTCATTAGGAGAATTTAGCTAATGTGGCAAGAGTAGAAATTCCAGTGGAAATATGTTGTAAGGACAAGTTCTAGTAGTTTATTTCTAAACATGGATAGCAATGGTTTGTATCACAGATAACTTGAAAATTTGTTTTTATGCTTTCAAATAACATGACTATATAATCATTGTGATATCACGTGTCTGAAATTAAAATAAAATGAAACTTATTACTGCCAATTAAGAGTAAATTGTGAATAAGTAGAGCTCAAGCTATTTTTGATTGTGGATCTCATGGTGCTTACCTACAAGCATAGATAAGTATTCTCATCCTAGATTTAGAGAATGGAAAACCTATGACCTAGATGTTAGGATAATTTGTGCTAGTCTGTGTTTCAGAGGACAAAGCAGAGGCGTTATTAAACAGACAAGACAGCAACAAATTCTGACTGTAATTTTATTCTTCACAGAATGGCCAGCAGTCCTGAGAATAATGCATCCCTCTCCATTCAGACAGTCACACGCTCAGAAAGTTCCCAAGCAAAGAAGTCCCAGCATGCCGAAGAAGCAATCTTTTACATGAACTGCCGAGCAGCTTATCTAACTGTTTTAAAAAGCAGTTTAGAAAATATTAAATCAAAAGAACAACTCAGTTTAGGTAATGATTAGATATTTTTCCCCATAATTATTGTGTGTGATGATTACAGTAGGTAGTTTACAAACAGCAGTCAGCAATTCAGTAGTGAGAGTATCCCAATGCATAAACTCAGTAACTGTTTTAAGGAATTTACAGTAGTTTTAGATAGGGTTCAGATTTCAAGTGTTGGCGGCTGTATTTTTGAAGACATTTTCATCATTTACCTGTTATAAAATATGTCACATAGTGATTTTTCAAAGTTTATAGAAACTACCATTCCTCAAAGTTTTTAATTTTCCTCAAATCCTTAATCTTTGTTGCTAGGTGGTGGATGACTCGTGGAAGTGGGAATAGTATACAGAGCTTTTCATCTGTAAATCACCAGTAGGAATGGGCAGAAGTCAATACTAGCTGACAGCTTACAGGGGACCTAAGTGAGTTGTTTAACAACACCAAATTTGATGGTAGTGTTGTTGCTTACTTGAGGTGGGCCTAGGTACTGCTTTTTGATTGTGACATTTCTGCAATAAATTCTTCCTTATCCCTTTTTTGCATACGTGAGGAAATATTTCTCACTCATGGCTGCGTTGCCTGTGCCTAAAATACGTGAGGTCTCCACATGGAAACCACCACTATAAAAGCTGAGTGTACTTCTCTGTTGCACTGATTGTTTGTAGCTTTTTTCCCTACACCAGTACATGAAATTCTACCCATTAGCAAGCACATTCTTTCAGTATGTGACTTAGTGTTGTCCAGGCTTTCTCAGCTGTAATAAAAGTGCCTTTATAACATCCTAATGATAGTTTTGGATAATCTGGATTTTAAGATAGGAGTGGTGTGAACAAATGTCATCTCTTTTATATATGCTTTGGCTTTCATCCTTATCCACATGCCACTTTGCTACGCAGCAAGTGTTTGGGCATTTTGGTTTCAAGGTCAACTCAGAAAGGGCAATTAGTTGCTCAGGCTCTCAGTCTTTTCAGAGATACTTAAGAACTTCTCTTAAAATTTGTAAGCATTGAGAGTTATTGTAGACTTATGTTGCATCTTAAGTAAATTCTGGCATTTATCAAATGAGTGGTGCCAGTGTTTGAGCATCTCTTGCTACATATGTTTGGCTAATATTCAAAACTATGAAATATTCACTTAGAGATTGGCCCTGCGAAATTTTATTTGTGGGAGTTTTACTTGGGGATAGTAGCTTCATTTCCTGCAGTGTAATATTACTTAAGGTATTTATCAGAATCACTCTGAAAAGAAGTAGAAATAAAAGGTGCAGTCTAATTGAACTTTCAAAAATACAAACTTGGGAGGCATGTAGGGTATGGCAAGTGCTGATCTCCCAGGATATATAAAAATACAGAATTGTCGGATATTTGAAGGATACTCTGTTAAATGTAAGTGAATACTGTGCTATATTGACATTCCAGGGAACTCAGCTATCCATGTAAACAAATACACAGAGTAACTGCCCTTCCTTGGCTGACCTTGATGTTGAAATCCTTAAACAATTGCTATGTGCCTAAGCATTGCATGGATAAAGATATAAGCTTTGCTGTATTCTTTTGACTCCACTTGTAGAGGTGACAGGGCAGAAATCTTTATTTAGTCCTTGGCATTCAATCAGAGATTAGCAACAAAGGTGTCTGATTTTGTTTGTTTGTTTTTATGGTGACACAGTTGCCTACTGAGAATTGTAACGATGCCACCACCTCATTTCACAGATGCTACTGAACTGCTCTCAGCCAGTATAGACTTGGTCAGCTGGCTAAAAATCAAACTGCCAGCCTAGGTAAAGATGAAGGATCTTTTGCGTTTCCCTAAAAAACTTGATTGTATGGGAGGATATAAAAGCATGTCTCCAGTTTCAGACAGACTGCATTAGAATTTAATTTCAGTTTAACATAATGCCTTCTTCACACTGGAAACTGATGAAAGGATGTTTTCGGTAAAGGCTTTTAAGAGGCTAGCTAGATCTGGCAAATTTTGAAGAATGCCAGGTGTAGGTGGGACTAGTTGCTGTTGGCCTTAGCAATGTATGTCTGTTGGTATCATGTTTCCTTTACATTTGAAATTCATGCTGCATAATTTGAATTGATAAGTTCAAATGTATAGAGGTGACATAAAAGATTCTTTAACATAAATCCTACACTAGATCTCAGTTCTTTGCAAAGTAAATGGAGGCTTATGTGGATCTCAGTAGAAATCTGATCTAATAATGTGCAAGCTTACAAATAATAGGTCCTTGATATTAAGGCAGGGAATACAGACGCTGGGCTGAATTTTGCATTTGTCACTTGAGGAAACTGTCTTTGAATTCATGGATATTTTGCTTAATTAATGATTTGAGCCTGTTAACTTTATTTAAGGGAGACGTCCCATTGAATTTATTAGAACAGTGCACATGAGTAAGTGGAAGCTGTAAGCAAAATATTTCCTGTGATACTGTTGTGTTACAAAAAGTCACAGACTGCTCTCTGGTTTCTGCCTTTTTCTGTGGAAGAAAGCGGGTGTGATTCTCAGCAGTGCGGCATATGTCATCTCTGTGCTGGATCATAGTTCGTGAGGGATGATCTAGGATGCCAGGCACTGCCTGTTTCATGACTGCTTTCAAAAGAATATGCAAATGAGCTCATCTGCCCCTCGGGCTGCTTGAACCTCTCTGGTACAAACCACAGAATTCAAGGCCAGGGAAGGTCACAGTCAGTCTGTATCAGTAGAGTACAGGATTGAGACTAGAAGCAAAACTGTCCTTCAGACCTGCTTTTCCCTTGGATTGATTGGCCTTAAAAAAAAAGGTCTGAACATGGAAAGTGAGTAAAGGATGTTTTGAGAAAACTCCTTTACTGACAGCTGGAATATATAGTTAATACTGTGTTTTATTGTTCAGTACTTCAACAGGCTGGAAGAAATCCATCTCAGAAGACAGTTAATAAATATTGGACTTCACAAACGACTACACTGAATTTTGATGATTTTTGTACTATTTTAAAAAAAGAAAAACCAGCTACAAAACCTGAACTGCTCGAAGCATTTGGAAAAATAGACAGAGATAACACTGGATATATTTCACATGATGAACTTTATAAAATTCTTACAACGGTAAGTATCAGTAGAAACTTAATTATCCATCTTTAACCATTAATAGAGATTTTGGAAGTTAGATGGTAAAACTATACAGAATGTGTAAACACATATTCCTGATCAAAAGAATCAATAACTGATTCTTTTTTTTTTTTTTTTTCAATTTTATGTCTATTTTTCTTTGGTTATCTGCTCTTTCTTCCATTTTTTCCCCTTACAGTCTTGCAGTTGATAACCTGTCTGTCCCTTTCAGCAATTGTGCCTTGAAGGTGGAAGCTGGCAGAAAAAATATTTTTCATATTTTCACAGAATGCTTTGTTGAAACCCTGTCTATACTGCAGTGGAGCAACAGAAAGGGAAGCACATGTCTCTCCCTTGGTTCAGTTAGCGCAAATCCCTCTGTTCTCTACAGATCCCCTCTGCAGCCCTTTGAGGTTATGAACTTTTACCGAGAGAATTAATTACATACCTTTGCTGTTCTCCCCTCGCAAGTTGTTGTCTATGTATGTTCAGATACAAGGCTAAAAAATAATATTTTTATGTTACACATAAAATATTAAGGTCAGTGCTTTAGTTTTATCACAGCTATGATGTTCTGTCATGCCAATGACTTCACTGGATCATATAGTTAGTTCATTGGGGTCTTAAAGTAAACTGTGCTAGGGTAAGTCAATACTTTGGTTAGAGATTATGCATTATCAACCCAAAGCATGCAAATATCATAAGGCTTACCTGTACATGTCATTAATATGGCTTAAAATAATGACATTAAAAAATATTTGGAACTTCTTATTTAGCTGCTGAACTGCCACCGTATTTTTAGGTTTCATTGTATAATCTGAAAGGATAGAAAAGAATTTTTTTAAAAGGGCAGCTGAGATTTTTATGATGAAATTGTAGGAGATGGAACTTTAAAGAAAACATTAGCAAGAGTATGTTAGAATGATGAGTGTTGACAAGATTAAAATCTAGGTCCTCTGAGGATCTGCAACGCAAGCAAACAAAACCCGTGAAACAGAACAGTCTTTCAAGTTGGCGCAGAGCTGATGCTCTGACTTTAAACTACATAGATGTACATCACAGATGATTACAATGATTTTCTTTCTCTGTTCTGTCAGGTTTTTTGCTCTGTACAGCCAAAAAGACCCCCTTCATTGTAAAAGCCAATCATCTTGAACAGCACAAACAGTAGGGAGCCGTAACAATTAAAAATGGACTACTAGTAGAATTCTAGTAGAGTTCTCAAAAGTGAGAATAAAACAATTTTAAGGAAATGTAGAGGAGAGCAAACTGGGTCAGAAGGAAAAACCAATTTACATACATTTGTTGTGGTTGACCCAATAAAACAAAATTATTTGTTTACTTCAAACATTGTGGCAGAACCTTCAATCCTTATTCTGCATGAGTGTCTGGGGACAGACTTTTTAGCAGGGCCAGTACTGATAAGACAAGGGGTAATGGTTTTAAACTAAAGGAGGGTAGATTCAGACTGGATATAAGGAAGAAGTTTTTTTACAGTGAGGGTAGTGAAACACTGGAACAGGTTGCCCAGAGAGGTGGTAGATGCCCCATCCTTGGAAACATTCAAGGACAGGCTGGATGGGGCTCTGAGCAACCTGATCTAGTTGTAGATGTCCCTGCCAATTGCAGGGGGGATGGACTAGATGGCCTTTAAAGGTCCCTTCCATCCCAAAGCATTCTATGATTCTATGAACAAAAAGATATAGTTGCAATGGTAAGGAAATATTCTTTATATAATGAAAGGTAGAAGTAACAAATATTGAATCCTACTGTAGGTATGCCATGAAGAGCTATAAACTCTGTATTGTAACATAAAGTCAGGGCATTGCTTCATATAGACCAAGACTGAAGAATTTACTAGATGTGCTTGCAGTAGCAACTGGTGCTGTTCTAAGAGGGGAGGATCAGGATTTGGTTCATTGCAATCCACTGTGGCTCCGGGACCATATGTCCACATCACATGTTTACCAACAATGAAGTTCGCAGTAGTTTCCAGTCCCAAGTTTACCCTATGCATCTGTAGCTAAAAAGTGGTGTGAAGTAGATTTCTGTACAGCAATCGTATGTTGCTCTGTCATTGCGAACAGCCCTGTGAAACTGTGTAGAGGAAATCACTGGAGAACCTTGTGGAAGACATGCTTTCTTCCAGAGAGATGTACCTTGTGTCCACATTGCAAGTGGGGCACTCGAGATGGTATCCTGACATGCAAGTTCAGACTTGGTTCTAAAAGGAGAGAAACTGCTTTGGCTTCACACTAATGATTCCAAGTAGAGATAGGTGCAGGGCAAATTCATACCTGGAATAACCCTTCTAGTGAACTAAATTAGAGGTGTAGACTGGTGTAATAGCAGAGCTCAAGTAAATAACTTCCTAACGGTTAGTTTCACTTTGCTCTTTGTTGTTAGCATGCTACAATATAAGTAAGAATGACCGAGAGCTGGGATTCCCCAGTGTATGGAAGATTTTCCTCCATAATTGATGTGTCATTCATGGTAGGTTTCCAGAAGACACCACAAAATTGCATAAACTGATGCAATTCATCTGTTCAGTATTTAGTAGCATTGTAAGGACATAATTTTTTATGACGTTGACCTCTATTTTGTTGATTCAAATTGAAATCCATTTAAATCTATTGCGAGATAAGATTCCCGGAAAGGATATTAAAAGAATCTTTCTTTGTGTTTTTAGTAAATGTGCACTGTAGGTGAACAGCATTCTTGATTAGGAACCTAAACTGAGTTGGTTTTTTATTGCAGAGAGGTGAAAAAATGACTCGGGATGAAGTGAGTACCATTACTAAACAAGTTGATTTTAACTGCAGTGGCAAACTTGACTACAACAAGGTATGGCAAACAGAGCAATATTATTTGTTCTTGTGTTACTGGCTTGACGTTATTGACAGTATTAGCATTATCAAACACAATACATACCACCTCCACGTGTTGGTCTATTGATGACCTTACCCTAGGCCCCACCAGCTGCCTACTGGAACGTGGGCTGGTATATATTTCTGTTTCACTCACTTTATCTGGTTATTATCCTTGAAAAGGTCACTTGCTGCAAGTGAACTTAATGTATGAGGCAGAGCCTAGTAGTAAACACAAAGCCTAACAGTATGGGTGAAGGTAAGAGTTAAAGGAATGGCAGAATAAAGATGACAATTAACAGCAAACGTAGCTAATCAGTGAGAGTTGCTATGTCTGTGATATTTCCTGATTTCTTGTGTGGGGGACATTATTGCATATGTTGAACATCTCATTTTCAAGATGCAACATCTTATCAGTTTTTTTGACATCATCTGTAAGCAACGACTAAGTTTTGAACTGAATAAACAATCCACAAAGATTTGTACATAAATAGAGTTTCATAGGAGAAAAACAACCCCCTATTAAGAATCATATGTTAAAAAAAAAAATCAGTATTCAAATATCTAGAAAGAATATATATCGCCTCTTGGGTTGAAAGCCGCACTTAAATTTTTATTCAATATTTGGACCTTCTTGTTGAATCATGGCTCCATTTTACTGTGTCACTTAGGTGGTCGCTCTGATTCATGAAAATGAAAATTAATATTGTGCTTTAAGAGAAAATGCATTACATCTATTGACCTGTCCTTTCCTTACTAATGTTACATTTTAATCCTTAAAACTGTGAGAAAGAATGTTTCACTTAGCAGATTACTTTTCTTTATATATATAAAGTTTTGTGACTTGTACATGGCAACCAGTGAGCAGTGCTGCAAGACTGCCCGGGAGAAACTGGAAGTTGATAGTCGATTGAGGCAACAGCAGTTTGGAAGTCAAGCTGAAACTTCCTCTGAAGGGATCGCAGTGTCAAAACCATCACCAAGACTCTCAAGGAAAACTGATCACAAACTAGCATCAACAAAAGGTATTTATATTTCATATTGGGAGTTTTCATTCTGTTGGAGATCATGCTCTGGGTCAATGAACAGTTGAGTATTTCTTTAATTTTTCTCAGATTAGTGAGGATGTTATTGACTCATTTCTACTGTGGCAATCACATTCATGTCTCAGTAACATATCTGACCCCTGTGTTCAAATGGACTTTTGCTGCATCTATGATCTGAAGCTCTGTCGTGGTTTAACCCCAGCCAGCAACTAAGCCCCACCCTGCCGCTCACTCACTCCCCCACACAGTGGGATGGAGGAGAGAATCGGAAGAGTAAAAGTGAGAAGACTTGTGGGTTGAGATAAGGACAGTTTAATAGGTAAAGCAAAAGCCGCACATGCAAGCAGAGCAAAACAAGGAATTCATTCACTACTTCCCATCAGCAGGCAGGTGTTCAGCCATCTCCAGGAAAGCAGGGCTCCATCACACATAACGGTTACTTGGGAAGACAAAATGCCATAACTCCAAACTTCCCCCCTTCCTTCTTCTTCCCCCAGCTTTATATGCTGAGCATGATGTCATACAGTATGGAATACCCCTTTGGTCGGTTGGGGTCAGCTGTCCCAGCTGTGCTCCCTCCCAACTTCTTGTGCATCCCCAACCTCCTCGCTGGTGGGGTGGGGTGAGAAGCAGAAAAGGCCTTGCCTCTGTGTAAGCACTGCTCAGCCATAACTAAAACATCCCTGTATTGTCAACATTTTCCAGCACAAATCCAAAACATAGCCTCATACTAGCTTCTATGAAGAAAATTAACTCTATCTAAGCCAAAACCAGCACAAGCTCTCAAATTCTTAAGGGTGAATTTCATTGACTCTCATGTGACACAGTCCAGAAAGAAGAGAGAAAATGAATGATCAGATATTGCAGCATAGGCAAGATATTTATTTCCTTCCCAGATCAGAGATGAAACCTTAAACATTTATCAATAAGCAGTCTGTTTGTTTCAATTGTCGAGGCCACTTTTCAAGCGCAATCAATATGAGAGTTTAATGTTCTTCCTGAAGTTATGAAGATACTTAAAAACCTTCCCAAACTGGAAAAAGACCACAGTCTAACAGACTGCAAAGATACCATGTATGAAATATTTGCATTTGTATGTAGTGTGCACTGTTTAAGCTGCTTCGATTCTAGGCAATACTGAAGAGGTACTAAGATGACAGAACAGTGATGAAGACTGAGTTTATGTAGCTAAATTGACAGTTGTACCAGCAGAGTTGCCCCAACATAAGGAACTAGAAAGTAAAGGCTTGGAAGTAATTGCATTGGGCAGCTGTGCGTAAGTCATGTGCTATCTGGCAGGGAAACTGCATTGTCCTGGAAAGAAATAACCTTAAATTAGAAGTAGGTCAAACCTATCCACTTAAGGACAGATTTACCTTGATTCCAAGGTAAATGGAATCATGTAGTAACAATTCCTTGTCCTTCAGGCAGATTTGGATTCTAAGGTTCTGCCACTCATATGCCCATTCACCCAGGATGTACAGTCAGGGAAGTAAAGGTGTTTGGCTAATGAATTATTAAATGTTATGTAATTCTAAGGGAAGTCAGCTTATCTGATTGAAGCTCGTCATCCATTTTTTGTGTGTGCTATAAATGTAAGGCTTTATGATAAACAGCCCTAGGAGTGGGTGGAAATAATGTAATTGTAACTAAATATCTATGTTTATAGGTGATAGCAGAACTCCTTCAAGACCCTCATCAGCTCAAAGTTGCAAAGCGTCCATTTCTACCACTATCAGCATGGGTGCCAGTAGCAACAGAAACACAAAGCTAATTGAGCCAGACACAAAGGTATCATGTAAGCTAGTCCTATTGAAATTATGCTGTTTTCCTCTAGGCACATATGTTATTGCATTTTAAATAAGAAACCGTTTTTCTCTGATTTTTAGCTTATGTTTTATTAATAATTTGTCAAGGGCGGCTATAAACTAGTGAGACGTTTCTTGATACATATTATTATTAACATTTTTATATACTGTTGTTTTTGCTGACGTCTGTTTATTGAAAATAATTTTTCAGGTGTGAAGGTTTAATAGAACAAGGTATGTTTTTTTATAAATGAAACCACTGTTGGAGAAAACGTTAATGACTCTGAGAAATTTAAAATTTAATAATTTATTAGGTTGGTGAGAACTTTAAATGCTTTAGTAGTCTGAAAGATTGTGTATCATAAACCTTTATATGAAAGGTAATTGGAAATAAATAACAGGTCTGTGAGCATATTCAGTTTGTTGGGCATTAATTTGTAAATATATGCTGTAGCCTGAAAATATTGATTTTTAGTTAGACTAATATGTTCTATCATCATTTTCTTTTAAATAAATCACTCATTCAATATAAATTCCTGTGGGAGAAAGACAACAAAGTCACTTTGCTAAGTCAATATTTGTAGAGTGTTAATATTGATCTTTTTCCTTTGTTTTCCCTTTCTTGACTGAACCTTTACTAGTTTTCTTTCAACAGAAAATAATAGCTGTAGAAATATAAAACATTAACTGGAAACTGCTAGGATACATTAAAAATGTGCACCTTGAGACTCCTGTATGAAAGGGAAAAAATGGTTATGACCACATAGTATAACTGCTGCTAGAAAACTGAACTGATTGTTCTCATGAGTTACATTTTTGTTTCAAATAACAACTCTGTATTTGTTATTGAACTCTGAAGTCCTTTATATCTTCACCATTGCTATGCAGTGACATTTGTTCTATATTAAAATTTAAAAACATAATCTCAAAGGAATTTTTTGCAGTCTGTTTAGGTATCTGGACCTCCATGCAATTTAACCTGCAATTTCACCTTGTTCAAACATGATATGTAGTATATAAAACCATCACGCAGTTTCCCAATATTGTATTCCTCTTTCTTTTTACAAGCTAGTAAGAACTGACTGAAAAAAAGCAGCTGTAGATATCGATTACTATTGATTAGCATCGTACAAAACCTGAAATCAATCAATAAACATGAAAAGGTGTAAGCAGAACTACTAATTTTTTTAACCTTAACTATTAACGGCACAATGCAAACTCTGTCAAAATCAATGAATAAATACACAGTGATTCATTCAGACTGCGGATCAGAATCTAGCACCCCACAATTTTTCTTATTTATCTTCTATTCAGAATTTTTTTTTTTCTGCAGTTCACCTGTCTTTTTGGGACAGTACGAAAATATTGCCAAAATGAAGTTGAACCAATGCCAACTTTAAATTTCTGACAGAAGAAAACTGTGGAAGTCAAAATGTGGTGAACATCTAAATTTAAAAACCCGTAGAAAACACAAAATGTATTCATAGTACATTCTTCCATGTGTTTTTTATTTTTGTCAGTGGAGTTTTGTGACATGTTCAAAGCCATGTAAATAACTTTTGGGGAAAAAGACCAGACAGTTACAGAAGTGCTACAGATGTGCATGAACAACATGCTGACCTGTTGGGCTTCAACTGTGGTTGAATTACAATTAATTAAAGCATGGCTATTGGAGATCTTAAATTTCTGCAAAATATTCTTCTTGTCAGTTTTAGTCAAGATTGAAAGACATTAACAAAAAAAGAAAGCAGTGTATCATGTTCTAAAGTTTTCTCTCTGCGTTGGGTAGTTAAATTATCCCTGCTAAGGATTCTCACCTTTGCGTTCTGCTCTGCTGAAGTCAGTGAAAGAGCTGTACACACAGTGGATAGCAAAATACCTGAGAAAAGTCTTTTTCCTGAAAGAAACAGTTATATGCTCCCACTCGTATCGGTGAAGTAGCCTCATGCAATTGCACTAGCAAGACTTCTGTGCATATGGAACAGGTTTGTACAAGACAAAGTGTTGAACTGAAGTTCTTTGCTTTAAACATAGGAACAATTCCTCTCACAAACATTGTGTTTTATTTTGAATTATGCATAAGTGTGTGGACTATTCAATAATAACTTACATTGGTATAGCAATAGAAGGCATTATTTGGGCAGTGACCAGCACTGGCAGCAACAGGTAGTCCCTAACATTTCTTTATGATTAACATTTTTAATACAAACATTTCCCACTATGTTAGCTATTACTCGACAACTTTTGTTATGCACTGAAGTGACATACTAAAATCAAAACAGAAAAATCATCTTTTAACTTCCCAAGTTTACATACCTGTTTGTAATTTGACATGGATAATTTAGAGAATATAGCACCACCTTACGCCCTCTGCAAGAATAACAGTTTAGTATTTGATTCCTAAAGCACTGTCGAACTTTTGCTTACTGTTGCTCACATCTTAACCTGCACATTTTATTTTGAGATATTTTCCCTGCTTACTTGGATTGTTTGGTGTCCCTGTTGTAACAATGTCCACCTGAATGCGAAACTGCAAAAAAGATAGTCTTTCATCTGAAATAACAGCTAGAAAAACGGAAGGTAAACAAACAGGACAAAGCTACTCTCCATGGACTATCTGTGAGATCATGGTTTGAAGACCACTGCCACAGTGAGAAAGGGGGAATAGAACGTGGTTGTTAGAGTAATTTTTGCACGTGAAAATTGTCACTGTATCTTTGTTAATAGTTATAGCACATTTGGACTGCTGTTTAAAATTATATTATGCTCTCCTATGTCTCAAAGAACAGCCATTTTGCTTCATTAGCATACCTTTTGACTTAGACCTTTGTGAAATGTCATTCATTTTTCTAACAGTTTTGTAAGGTATTATGCTTAGCGACTAAATGAGCTAACAACCAGTTATCTCAGCTGTGTCAAGTTTTAAGGAAAAATCTCAATTTGCTACATACGGACTTTAGACGAAGTTAGGAGTCATGCAAGTATTGGAATAAACAGTTTATTGAGAATGGAATAGTACTAGAATGATTTAACAGACTGAACTATGTATTTGAATTCTAGCACTGACTTATGCTGACTCTAATGTTAATATCAACTCCCATTATCCACTTATTTGACTGAGAGAACCCTATCTTTTGCTTAACCTTTAACCCTCACCATTAAGTTCCAAGAACTTTCTGTCTCTGTTCTCTTCTTTGCTAATTATCCTTTGTGATTTGACCCCTTTTGTGTATCCCATCACTAGAAATCTAGTTTCATGGATAAAGATCGGTATAAAACTTTTAGCTGGCCCTGTTAATTAGGTCTATACTGCTACATAAAAGGTGGCCAGGGACTGATCTCTGACTCTGGACCAAGTAGCGTAGGTAGCTGCACTTCCACAAGGCTTAGGCCTAGCACCCTCTCAAGCAGACTGTATCCACTTTAAATGGCACTTGGCTTGCTTTTTTTCCTAGCACCCATGTGGTAGTGTTGTGGGTTTAAGAAATCTTATTTTCTAGTGCCATTCATAATCTTATATCTCTGCATCGCAGCCAAGAATACATGTTACAAGCTGTGGGGTAGGTCATGGCCTGGAGTGTGCAAGGCTGTAAAACCTGATGGGATGATGTTGACTGTGTAGGTGACAGAAAGCCAAATCGAGTGCAGTTACATCCGTATTCCTTCTTGAAAGTGGCGCCTGAAGTGAACAATCCTTTGAACTGTGTACACATTTGCTTGAAGAGTGTAAGTTATAATCATCTGAAACAGAGCCAGGGAATGAGCTAAGAACTAAACAGTATGGATGACAGGGTGTTGAATGCCTCACCTTGCTTCTTGCTGTCTTTTATTTCGCAGTGTAGATGTAGATGGTGTGATGAGATCATTGTTCCTCTAACAGCATGCTGTTCCCTCTGCATCTCTGATGGCAGAGAAGATAGGTTTCACGAAGATCCTGGATCCAACATGTTATCTTAACTGGAAAAGATTATGGGAGGGGAGGGACTTGGATATTAGTTTCCATCAGGGATTGGGTGTCCCACTTCCTTTTAGACAGCTTAATTGATCTTCGTCTTTTTGATAGTCCATGCTGTGAGGAAGTATGTGTACTTTTAAAGTCTCTTAGAACTTCCTTAGCAAAGTCTTAATTTTCTTTAAAAATCTCAAACCTCCGAAGAACAGTGGAAAGCGAGTTGCAAAGTATATAGTATTTGTACTTAAAAGTACTTCAAGGACTGAAGGCTTTTAAATCCATGAATTCCTGAGTAATTTATATTCTTAAGAAATGTAGAGTTCTGAATGGAGAAATCTAAACTCAGGATCAGTGCTACGTGTATTACCAAGTGTGTTACTTGGCATCCTGGGTGTGTGTACACTAGCAAAGTCCAGTTCTTGCCTGACACCTTTAGGTCATTGACTGTAAAGTACCATCAACTGAGTGTGAATGCATTGTAACGAGAACTGATTCTTTAAGAGGAGAAATGAAATGTAGCACTCTGATGAAGACTGACCTTAGATGGTATCAGCCTCCTTACTGGGAGTTGCATGCAGACCTCTTTTTTTACAAGCTCTCTTCTCAAATCTGTGTTAGCTTACCTGTTACATTGAACACTAAGCATAGGTACAGCCACCTGGACAGAGCTCTCTGCTGAGATTACACTGAAAGATTCCTTCTGCTAGGCTCTGCTCAAAAACATTATCTTCCATTGCTAGGAAAATGACTAGAAATGATGGACTTAATCCAGACCAGGGAAGGCAAATCAAGAATGTCTTCTGTTTCTGAAGGCATGCAATATGTCTATAAGGACTTTTATTTTTATTTTGCTAAAGAAATATCATTCAAATGATATTTGAAATTGAAAATTGGGACTTGCTGTTTAAAAAAAAAAATGAAGCATGTAGCTGTTTTAGCATCTCTGCAAAATCATGGCTTCTCTAGGAACCATATTATTCACAAATACAGCAGTTTTCAGTTTATGTCTTTCCAATAGCTTTGACAGAAATCAAGAAGAACCACTTAATTTGACCAGTACTTATGTTTGTGATTTGTCTGAGCAAATAACTCCTCATTGTTCAGCTAATCAATTATGTTCTTTGCTTGATTGGCCTGATGGAACTAATGTAGCAAAATTCCAGTGTTTCAGTGGTAAATCACACAGTTCAGAAAATTTCATGAGTTTGAATTTGATTCTTCATGGCAATTCAAATTTCATTTCAACTATTTGAGCATTGGGGTAATCTGTATGGTTTTCAAGCATTTTCACAAGTGAAACAATGTTACTAACTGCTCTGCAAAAAACTGACTACAAAAAGGACTATTTGAGAAGATTAATTTAAAAAAAAGGAGTAGAAGATCAGTGCTGTGTCTCGTGGTGTATTTTATGCAGGATTTAATAAATCATCGAATTATTGTATTTCAGAGAAGGTGCTTTTATCTTGATTAAACATCAAGGCAACATCTAATACTTGCTTGGTTTCCAGGAATGGCAGTGTGCACAATCCAAAGGATGCTTCTACTTAGAAGAAGATGGTGAAATCATTAGTCACAAGTACAAGTTGCACTTACCTCAAAGGTCTACAGTATGTATTACCATCAAGCCTTTAAATGTTCGTCAGGTAGAAGGTAAGTGTGTTTGTATTTCTTTGGAGAATTCTCCTCTATAAAAAATATTTTTTCTTCTGCTGATACATCTCTCCATTTCTCACTTGCAATACTTTGCAATATTGCGATATAGCGATACTTTTCTCTGTTGACAGAGTCCTATTAAAAATATAACTTAACTTGTCACACTATTTTCTGCTTAGTCATTTTGTGCTCACTGCTTGGGCAGTGAAAATCAGCTAAGTCCATTATTTTTCTCCCTTTACTCAGTCAACCTCTTAGATTATTTTTGGCCATAGATTTGTGAAGTCTTATTACAAAATTCAAGTGTTAGCACTGTTAGCAGTATCTCTCTTTAAGGTGTTAATGCACTTTGTGGGAAACAACAATACAAAACTTAGTGAATATTCTCCACTTCAAATACTTTTGTAAATACTTAAAATAGGTTATGGCTTCTTATGGCAGTACGGTATCTTGATGTTTTAATTATGAATTTTGTCTGAGGGATTTAGAGCTTGGTTTGCCTATTTTAATTTTTATCTTAAAAGAGTGAAGTCCAGCATTGGAGCCACCTGAGATTAGTCAGCCTTTGTGCTCCTTTTTTCCAAATGCTGTTGGCTTTGTTCTCTCCAGTGATTTACCAAGGAGCTTTATCTAGTTGCTACATTGGAATTATTTTTTCCCCAAGTAGATTATTTCCTCTTTAATCCTGTGAACAGGAGCCATTAGATCCCAAACGTGTTTTAGAGTCATCTGGACTGGCTATTGTGCTGCAGGTTGGTAATTGATTCTGATTGAGGTTGGTAATAAAAACTTCACTGCAAATAATTGACAGAAAGTAGCCATTTTGCAGTTACTACCTGGCTGAAATGGGAAGCTGATCAACAGACTTCTAATGGTGAGGAAACGTGGTCCGATGCTAACAGATTTGAGTAACAGAATGTCTCAAGTGTTCTGCTCATAACTTTTCTTTTTTCATGTGGCACCCTCTTAAACTGTGCCTTAGAATAGTTCTGCTGCAGGATTGTCCAGACATTCTGTGTACCCAAAAGAGTACTTACTTGTCTTTTGTAAAAAAAATTCTACTTTGCACAACATTATTGTCCTGTATATAGAAGTATCTTTGTGCTTTGTTGTGAAGAGGAAGGCATAATACTAGTATGTAAGGAAAGGATTGATGTTAGCAGAGCAATTAACTTTTTTATGAGAAATCAAAAATATCTTCAAATTTTTAACAAAGTTGTGTGGTGTGTAGCCATTCTTTAGTATTCTTGACTCCTAACTGTAGAAAAACTAAGCCCCTGCATTCATTGTTTTGCTGTGGTATGATTAACTTGAAGACCACTAAATAGCTCATTGATTGATTGCCCTCAGGAACTCAGTAGTTACAAGAAATCAAAGAGGTTCAAATGGCAGCCATTTAACATATGTAAGACCAGGCCTCCATTCCAATCCAACCTAAGACAAAGAAAGAACAACTAGTGATCCCATGTAGTGGGAATCTTGCTATTTAAATCTTAAAAATAATTGAAACGTATACTTCTGAGATTTACATCTTCTGCCATCCCTAGCTTTTGCATATAATCTGTGTTTCCAGTCAACGTGAGTTTAACAATGTTTTGCAGAACTTCAGAGGAGAATATGATATAATTTTGCTAACATCATTAATTGCAAGTATTTAGGAGCCTTGATATAAAGAAAAGTAATAAATAATAATGTTCTACTAGTGGTAGAGAACAATGAAAATAGCTTCCTTAACTATCAAAGGTTTTAATATTAGAACTATTAATAGTAATCATTATCTGTAAGACAATCACAAGACTTGGAACAATTTATCTGATCGACCTAAATAGGAAGGAAATCCCGATAACATATAATGGATTCTTTTTTCCATCTTACATTAACAGGGATCAATATTATAAATACCATGGAAATATCTACTTCGGGTTCAAAGAAAAACAATTTTGTGCCATTATTAAGCATTTGTGTTGGGAACGTTTTTCTTTTTAGGAAAATCTTGTCATTGGTTGTCAGTGGATACAGCTTTGTATCTTCTGAAGGAAAATGAAACCCAAGAAAATCTACAGCTTGTGAGCTTTACAGAACAACAAAACAAAGAGGTTAGATATTTTTGTTGTATTCCTATTTTAATTGTTACATTTTTAGTGTGTTAATGCTGCATGGGTGAGTTCCCAGTGTTTGGAAGGAATTCAAACTGTACCTAATCAGACTAACGGAGAGAAGAAACACTTGTTCTGTGCATGTTCCCTTTCAAAACTGGCAGAACCTACACAAGGTAAGATGTAATACTGTCTTAGTTATGCCCTTTGGATGGGCTGAATTGCAAGCCACTTGTATAGAAGTTTAATGAAATTCCTGTGAGGACCATATTATCATGTGGTGTGTTGGCAAGTATCGCTGAGTTACTGATTATCTGTATAGATACTCTGTGGAAACTCACTTATATTCCTGCACCTTTAAAAACAAAAGTTCAAAGGTAAAATTTGGTAAAAATGTCCTTTAATTTTCTTTCTCCTTGCCATATATATGATTTTGAACTTCATAGTGCACAGAATATTCTTATCCTATGGCAGAAATAAGGGAGGAGAAATGGTAGCATTAAGTTACTTCCCCCTTCCGAGCCACAGGGAACTTGGCTTGCTTCTTAAACCCACATCACTTGTGACTTTTTACATAGGAAGTTTTTGTTGCTAGTGTGAACAAAGCTGATATATCAGGGAGGAAATTAAAAACTCGGTGGGTTTTGTCAGCCTGCTTCTGGCTGTTTTTGTTTTAAAGTTTAACAATTAAAGAGTGTTACAAATCTGAAAAATAATAGGACTGCTGTTAGACATTTCCAGTAATGACTGTTCTCCCCTCCTCTCTGGTCCTGTATGTTTTTTAACTTCTGTTATAACTAAGAGATTCACTAGTTTTTGTGTCTTTAAAATGGCATCACACAGCATCTTGCTGTAGACATGTTTTCTTTAAGGAAAGAACCTAGCATTACCAGTGTTTTCAAGTAATTAATCACTTTTGTATGAATGTTACTAGTAATAAATAAAGGTATCATTTGAGAAGTAACTTACAAACTTGTCTCTCTTTCTTTAAGAGTAGGTGTCTGGATGGAAAGGGGAGCTTGGATCAGGCATTTACTGGTTGCTCCCATTCACAACAGGCTGTAGGTTGAAGAAGGTAAAACCACAAATTACTGCAGAAGCAAAACTGGTGTATAGAGGTGAAGATGGAGAACTGGCTCTGACCAAAGAGTTCCGGTGAGTCCTATTCCCAAATAGGCATGGTAACTATTGCAAAAGTGTGTGCTCCAGATAACATCTAACTTTTTAAAAGCTGTATGTTACTAAAATACTGTTTGTACAGAATATTCTCAAATAGCCTGAATAGTTATCGACAATATTATGAGACAGTAAAGGAAACAGAATTATTTGGAAATAGTTCTGCCTTTTAATCTTTTAGAGCCGCCTTATTGGATATATTTGAGACAATTGATTTGGATGGAAATGGCCTTCTGAGTTTGGAGGAATACAATTTCTTTGAACTGCGAACTAGTGGTGAGAAATGTGATGAGGAAGCATGGGCTGTATGTAAGGGTAAGTTAGTTGCTGTGCTTGATACAACTAATTAAGGCTATCAATCTACTTGCAAGCTGTTGTTTATAGCATCCTACTATATATATAGTATAGAAGAACTGAGTATTTTGTAGCCTATACCAAGAACGCATGTAGATATTGTTCTCTTCTTTGTTTTTCTTTTTTTCCTTCTCCAGTCTCCTGTCCTTTGTTTTGCTTCATTCTGGTTTGTATGCCACTGACCTTCTGATGAGAAAATTCCTCCCATTGCTAATTCCAAAGTTTTGTAGGTGAAAGATTTTATAGCTGCCAAAAACTACAGGTTTTCTAATCATGGATATGGTGAATCATGGATATGGTGAATGAAGCTGTAACAGGTATTCGTTTAATCAATCTCCTTTCTGCAGATTAAGCTGATACTGCTTTCATATCTCACAAAGTGTTGAGAGGGACATTTAATGAGTGTGTATATGATGCTTTAAAAATGGCATCTAGAGCTTATGATGATTGTTTAGAAAATTAGTTATTAGAAAATGAGACACTAGAAAATGCCTATTGCAACTATATATCTTCTTTGGATGTAAGCAGCTTTTCATTAAAAATCTCTTTTGAAGGTTCATCTATGGTGCGTCAGTTTGTGCATATAGCGTTATGTGACAGCCATGACATTCTGAGACTTCCATGAGGGAGACGAGGAAGCTGACAAGACAGTTAAGACTCTTCCAGATGCACTTTGTCTTCTGTCTGCTGATACATCTCATCAATGTTACTAGACATCTTGCCAGCTTGCAGGAGCAGCGTTGGGCCACAAATGTCAATTTTAAAGAAAAAAGGAATTCTGTGGCATTGCTTTAAGCTTGCAAATGCCTTGACTGTGCACATATTTACCTCATAACAGGGCTAGGAGAATACAACCACCAGTGACTGTAGGCTGCTCTAGTAATACAGTGCATGAAAGCAGTGGTTTCAAAGCATTGGCAGTTTAGCTGCAGTGAGTGAACAAACTGGAGATTGAGAAGCCATTGGATGAAAATTAGAAGTTACTACAAGAAATATAGTTTTTCTGCAACTCATTTACGACATGCCAGTATAGCATATCATTATCTATCGGTCCATGTCACGTTTGATATAATTGCTTTGTAGGCTATGACACATTGCTTAATTTGGGCCAAAATACTTTAAATCTGGCAAGTCCTGCTAACTGTTTCTCCCTAAAACACTCTAAGATATTGGACTTTTTCCTAAATGATGGAAAGCTCATACAAAAATACTTTTCTGTGTATGAGTTTCTTGTCCCTTTCATGCCTGTACATGCTGTTCTACACTTTATGACTTTGTCAGCGTTATCCTTCTGCGCACTGGTCTCGGTATGAGTAGGAGGGGTGTATGTGTGTGTGAAGTGTATAAGAGAGGAAAGAAGAGAATATGGTGAATGTTTTACCAGGTCATTAATCAGTTGAAGGGTTCAAACGAATATCATAAATCTTGACACCAAAGTTCAAGCCATTTATTATAGCATCTGTACCCTTAGATAGATTTATTAAATTGCTAATCCCTTTTTAATAATATATAGTAAAGATTTAGCATTGTTATGAAGATGAGAAAACCATTTTAAAAAAATCTCTGACACAAGGACATTTCAATTATGTGTTTGCTGACATGAGAGTGGTCTATCTATGATATTCTATCAAGAGAGGGGTGTTAGGATTACTGGCATTTTATTGCTTTTTAGGAACTACGTAAATCACTTCTATATCAAGGACCTCAAGCACTAAGGGTGCTGGCCCCAGCAGACTTTCATTTTCCATTCCTAATATACCCCATTTTGCAAATCTCAACCACAACAGATACTGCTAGAAAAAAGAAAAAAAAAGAATCAATATGAACTCTTTCTGTTTTGAAATCTTGTTCTCTTTTGGGTTATACAAGGGGCCAGCTGTTTCTAGTCATTATCTAAAATCCACAGGGAAGCTCTGCAAAGAGCATGTATCTGGCCAAGGACATTCTTTCCCAAATAACATTGGAGAGCCTGGGGCTGCAAGATGGCTTCATCTTGTAAACCTTGTTAACAAAAGTGGGAGTTTGGCTTTGGAAGGATAAGGGATGTTTGCAAAGAGAACAGCCGTTTAAGTGCTACCGTACATTTCTTCTTAAACAGAGAATTTTGATATGAAGAAGAACGAACTAACAAGACAAGGATTTATGGATTTGAATCTCATGGAAGCCAATGACCGTGAAGGGGATCCTAGTGACCTTTGGGTCACTTTATTGTCTCTGGGCTACAATAAAGCATTGGAAATGACAGAGGTATGATAGCCATATAGCAAAAATAACTGCTTTGCATACAACTTGCTGAACATGTTTAACTGCAGTACTGTTTCTGTCTGTCATAAATTGATTTCAGTAGGTCAGCGATGCAGTCCAAACGCTGTTAATACAGGGTTTACACTATGACTTTCAGTCATTATGGTATCCTGTTTCTTAGGATAACACTGACATTACTGGAAGAGGAAATCTGCCTTTTGCTTTAGAGAAAGCCAGTATTTTGTGGGGTTGTAGAGGAAGGAATCTTAGGTTACACCCGTTGAAAGAATTCATGCACCTTGCTGGTGGGAAGTGATAAGAAGATAGTGATGGTAAACTGTGACCTGTCAGCAAACGTACAAAATGCAGCACTTGCTCTGCTTAAAAAAGTCACTTTCCTGGCCCAAGTCACAACAGAAGCAGATAATGAGAAGGTAACATTTTTTCCACATGATTGAGAATTCATAATTTTCAGACATGGCTGTTTCTGTTACTGTTGCCTTTCACAACAGTATCTGAAGGTGTTCAATAAAAAATTTTAATGAAAGGGCTTCTGGTGGCACACCGTTTACTTTACAGGACCAGGGATTATTTCTCTAATGTTTCTGTGTGCTTATAGATTTATTTATTCGTTTATTTATTTATTCATTCAGAAACAGTATCAGTGTTAGTGTTAATAGTTCTTACTAAAGAAAGAGGATATCTTTAATCAATAGAAATCATAAAAATTAAAGAAAGCATTAAATATGCAGATAATTTAATCATTCAACTTTCCCAAGAAAAGCTGATTTTTTTTTAATCATAATCTGATTATATTATGTCTTTAACTTTTGTTAAATTAAATTAGGTCAATGTAGTCACCATATAGAAACATATGTGTGTGAAACAAATATATGCGGAACCAAAAATACTCAGTATGGTAGAGAGACTTCAGTTGTCTCTCAGTGAAAATAGTGAGAGCATGGTGAATGATTTCTTAATGAGTAGCACTTTCTCCTTTTCCTGCGAATATGGTTAGCAGAGCAACTACAAAACTGTCTTTCTGCATTTCAGGCATAAGAGGGAGCTATCCTCTAAGTAAGAAGATTTGGGGAAGGTTTTTATCAAGTTAGAAATTTCGAAAAGGTATTTTGTGCCTTATACTAGCTGTGGTTTATGGCTATAGTCTTTGCTTTCCAAAGGACAAGATAGCTCTCTGAATTCTTTAGTCACTCATCTAAAAATGATGAGAAATTATAAAAATTATATCTACTTAACTTGTGTCTATAACAGAACCCTTTAATTCCTTGATTTCAGATGATTTAAGAGATTGATATTTCAGGAGCATTGAGCCTAACAAATTAAAGACAGAACTGAGAAATCCTAGTGGATTCCAATAGTCGTTTGAAAGAAACCGAGGTGCTATTACTAAGAAAATGCAAACTCCTGGTTGTTACATGTACTAATCTTAGCCAAGATACTGTAAGAGCAGACTGCTTAATGCAACATTGCAGATATTTTAAATCTGAATGAAGTGGCACAAATAGGAAGAGTGTGACAGGTAAAGGAGATGGGTTTATTTCAGCCACTGAAGTACATTCATACGTCATCTTAATTCCTATATGTTTTGCTATCCAAGGAAGGGTTTGCTGTGTTGGAGCCAAATGCACCAAACTGCATATCGAGTGTGCTGTGACTGGCATGAAAAACGTTCATTTGTCCGGAGCTTTCATTCGGTTTAAAAGATTGCCACAGCTCTCAGGTTTTGAATACTTAATATTCAGTGGCATACTTGTATTTGGGTAATTCTGCTTCACAGAATATATGAAAATACTTAGGAGCTGTGGATGAAACCTGAGAGGAAAAACTACAGATAAAGTGATGATAAACCTCATTTTCTCCATTGCAGGCATGCCCCTTTGTCATTGACATCTATGCAGAAAAATGCAAACCCAGAATTAAAGCCATGTATCTAGAGGCAGGGAGCTGGCAACTCAACAGGGCTATTTGCAAGTCTGTTGTTAATAAAGGAGAGGCCAAAGTAATGGACAGCTGTGAAAACATAATCATCTATACCTACAAAGCAGGCAGAAGAATCACTTCTGTTATTGAAAATAAGGTATGGCATGAGACTCCTGTAAGGTGCTTTGTTTTAATGTCTATTATTATTGTTCTTCCCTCCTAGCATCATTTTTGAGAATTAAATTTTCTGATATTTCTGATATCAAGTTTCTGTATCTAGTTCATTTAAAAAAAAAAAAGTGCCTGAAGCAAAGCTCTTTTTGATATATGACTCAGACTTCAAAAGAGTCTGTCTGGATCAATGTTCTTGGAAGGGACAGCTTATTGTAATGAGGCAAGCAGTTTTAAGTATCATATAGAATCTGAATATTTGTTTGTGTTCACATTCCAATTTTTTAATATTTTGATAATTATTGGAGAGATAATACGTTCATAATACCAGAAAACAAATACTAAGAACAGGAAATACAATTACAGAAAGAGCAAAGACTACAGCATTTACACTGTTTAATATTTTCAGCATGTGTAAGAAAGGAAAAGAGCAGTGATTTGCATTGATGGTGTTTTAGAAGCATATTATGGATGAATTGTTAACTGGCTAGCAGGTCTACTTTATTACTAATCCAAGTTAACAATTGTAAATGCAAGCAAAAGTGGTTGGTGAGAAGCAGAGATTTTAAATCTTTTTCATAGACCTAATGAACGTGCTGTTCATTCTCAGTTTCATTTATATCAGGAACTGTGGGTAAATAAACACAGTGCAGTAAGATGCTAAACTTAAGATGCTTTAAATCTTGAAAGATCACGGCAAGAAGTATATTTTTAAATGGACAAACATGCAAAAGGGGGTGGGTTGGTGGACTAATATTAGGACTGAATGCCGAGGCTCCTTGGAACTACAGGTTTAGATCTGCACTTCGCCCTTTAGGGTAGATATACTGGAGTTATTTATATGTTTGGGGATATGTCAGAGAAGGAGATGAGGTCTGTACTGAGGCAGCTGGATGCTGTCTGATGAAAATCACTGACCACTGCCATTTACAGCATTTAGGTTTCATAAATGCCTCTGTTCTGCGTTGAAGCAAATAGTTGCACTTCCTTGAAAATCTCATTAGAATTTGCAGACTGGAGGCTTTTTTGTATTGTAAATGTCTGGAAAGAAATAGTAGAAAGGCAGTTTCATGCATCTGTCGTCTTCTAAGCTTCCTGCAGTGCAAGCAGCTTGATTATATCTTCAGTTATTGTACTGATGATTTCAATGGAAATAATTGTTTCTTTGTTATTTCTGTAATTAAATTAAGGAAATATGCTAGTTCCTGAGGGATTCTGTTTTAGTCTTGCATATGTATTTAATCAGTGGGTGGAGGAAGGTGTCTGTCTTCTACCCCTCGCTAGTCAGGGTGTGAGCTGGGGAGATTGAAGGACATTGCATACAGAGCCTCAAATTTCTCAGGGAGTAAGCAGTACCAAGTCTATTGTCTGCCCATTTATATGCCAAAACAAATAGTTAATGAGGTATTTCCTATCATCCAAAGCACAAACTTACTATGATATATCCTCTGTGCTAGGTGAATATCTGTGACCTTGTTCCCGTTGCCATAGGTATCTTCCTGTAGAGATAATTCTTTTGTTTGCCTTTATCTCACTGCCACGTAGAAATGAGGACTTCACCAAAGTGATGCCAGAACAGCTAGATCAAAGTAATAAGCAGCTTAACACTAGATTGTGTTTAAATTTCTGCAACGGTACTGTACTTCAGGAATTACCATATTTGCACTCTGCTGTCCACAAACCCTTCGTACTGTGAACACCAGAGATAACTTTTTTTGGTTGTGTTTTGGTTTTTTATTGGTTTGGGTTTTTTTCAGGTTTTTTTTTTTTTTTTTTTCAGGTCAGTCCTTACCAGTCTAATAGTAGCTTCTTTGCTGTGTAAGGCTGATTGTGTAAAGTAACTGTGTTTCTATTCCATTTCTCAATACAGAGAGATTGTTGGATGGCATTGTCTAAATCAAACATTTCCCAGCGTGTCTGTCAAATTTAGATTTATCTGGAGACAACTGAATAGCGGGGTATAGTAGCATGTCCTTAGGTCTTGTGTCTGAGTATTGCCTGGGATAAACTGGTGGTTAAAGAATTTTGCTACCCAAGCTTTCAGTTTTATATATTGGATCCTTCTTGCATAGCTTTAGCAAGAGCATCTGCTCTTCAAGTAATTATATGAATTTTGTCAAATATTTTTTAAAATCTCTATTAATGAAGTCTTCAGAAATGGCCTGTAAGGAATGTTGCCAACAAAAATTGAGCAAGCATCTGGTGACACTTCTCCAGATCACTGTCCTGCCTCTAGTGATTTGCAGTTCAAGGACTACTTGAGACAGAAATGTTTTCTTTGTACTTAAAATCTACTATGAATTTGTCCAGTCACCTTTTGAAACTATGTAAACTGTTAGAATCTGTAACATTCTCTGGCAAATAGTTTTCTCAATAAATGGTGTTCCCAAGTTGCATCGTAAGTGCTTAAGTTATTTCAATGAGTCTTAAATGACTTTTGACAATGGATCTGGGCTCTGATGATGCTAAGGTAGATTTGAAACTGTTACTCTTCAAACAGAATAGACATCAGCATCTTTAAAGCGTTTCTATCCTATAAAATGGCAAAGTCAGAGGAAGTAAGAGCAATGTGTAGTTGTTACATGAAGAGCAGCCACTTAACCATTAAGACTAATGGGTTCCTTCACATTTTTTCACTTGCAGTCTGAAAACAAAGTGATTATTCATGTCAACAATGAGCAGAGTAAGAACTGCCTAAGTAATAGGGGACTTACTGTTTTTGCTGTGGAAGTGGCACCAAAATCCATGATGGTAAGATTTTTATTGTTTAGCCAACTTAAAATATAAGCAAAAAGAAAAAAATCATGTGACATCTTTACAGTTTCCTTCTGCAGGTCTTTTATCATGATAATGAGCATGTGGATAGTGGCATCTTCATCACCAGTACAGATCAGATATAGTTCTTGATATTTCAAAGCTGAACATGTACTTGATGTATCCATGTTTCGCTGTGCAGATTGCTATAAAAGTCCGTTGCTGTTCAGTTCTTTATACGTGTGCCTGTTTGTCCATTCAATACATGTATCATTTACTAATATTTTTTAATATTCTTTTTCTAAGGCTGTACTTTTTTTTTACTTAGCAAATTTTAATGAGATATATAGATGTCTGTGAGAAACAGATCAAGCAGAGATAAACACATATCTATCTATCTATCTATCTATATGTATTGCACTCGTACACACAGTGTGATTTGCAGATGGCTAATTTTTTTTTAAACTTGACTTATGGATCATGTTTAGCCGCAAGGCAATTTCATCTGCTGATCCTATTCCAGAGCTGGGCAGGCTTTAGTTAAAATTCTAAATGAGGGTTCTAAGGGATAGAATGAGATTGAAAACGCATTACAAATGCCGATGATCTTTTTCTCCATTCATTTATGAAGCAAATCCAGTTTTTATTACTCTAAAAGTAAGGTCTCTTTCTTTAAAAGAAGACGCATCCAAACTATTTTATATTTCACAGCTTTCCCGTGTGAATGCAGTCAAACCCATTGTAAATGGATACAGTCTCATGACACTGGTAGGGTTGGGGCCTATTCTAATATTGATGCTGACACTTAACATATCTATGGTCTGATCCTGTAAGGTGGTTTATTAATCTTAATTTTGGCTTCATTCAGTATAAATTGTAGGCTCAGTGTCCCTTATGGATTTTTTTGCTGTCGTGCAATTAAATTCAATAGTAAGTTTTGAATACCAGCTGTCATTATAGATGCTGAATGTTTATCATTTAATGTTAGTGATATAAGTACTGAAACAGTTCATTTTGCTTACATAGCACTTCAGGTAGCATACCTGCAGTTCTCCAGTAAACAACTGTTTTACCTGTTTTCTCTCTTCTGTACAGGTTTCTCAGCATGTGATGCCACTGAACGAGCAGGAAGAATGGCTTTATAATTGTGTGCATTCCCTCTTACGTTAAATGTTCTAGTTAGAGGGCTGTTTCTTGGTAGCATTCAGACTAAACCAGGAATTTTTTTTGGCAGCTTCTAGACAATTTCTAGTCTTGTCCTTCTCAAAAAGCTGGCATACATTTATACTTCACAGAGTTTGATTTGTTAAAGCCAATGAATCACATAAGTACTTACTTATTTCTGGTATCACACTTCTGCTAATGGCATTTAAGAAACATGTATAGTGACAGCGTAAGGATGGAATAACTGTAAGTATGTAAAATCCTTTGACAGAGTAGAGTATTCATAATATACTGTCTAACGAAATACATTGGCATGAAAACATTGAGGCGCAATAAAAATTAGTGCTGTTCAGTAATATAGCTGACTGTTGTAATATAATTGTGTTTTATAAAGGCTAGTTTCCCTAAACGTGCTCTTATTTTCTATAACATGTTATGGAGTTGCATCACATGCTGGAACTGTTTCACTGAGGAGAAACTTGCTTTGTTAAATTGGTCTGATGGGTTTCTCATTAAATACTCTTGTGGTTTTGACATGAGAAGTATAAAGGGGTGGGGTTTATGATTTTGTTTTGCCACCTGATAAAGGATTTGGTTCTTTCACTTTTTTTTTTTTAATTTTATTTGCTTTTTTTGGCATTTGATGATAATACTTATCTTACACTTGTTCTGAATAATTACTGTTTTTATACACTTTTGTATAATATAAAATCTGCCTTTTCATATGCGATAAGGAAATAACGTTATTTGAGGAAAATGAAGGTTTTGTTTTAGGCTCTTGACTGTTAACGGCAATTAATTATTTCCAGGGCAGCTGAAATAAGGAGACTGAAGTCCACCAAGTTTAAGCTGCAATAGCAATGAGAAACAGCTTTGAGGTACTAAAAATATTCAGCCTATTATGTTTTTCTAGTTCATATAAATGTCTGTTAATGTGGAAAAAAAATGATGACCCTGGTCACTGGATGCTTGAAAAGTGTCTGAGTTTAAAATAGACATTAAATGTACGTGACCTCATCTGCCAGCAACTCCTGCGCTCTGCTGTCATTCTGCTGTAATCGTACACTGGGCAAGTAAATGTCAGTTACAAAATGAGAGCTCTGCTAGCGGCCGGCTGTGATTTACGCACCTCAGCAATTGGTCCTCAGGCAGGTTCACTGGTGATCTCTTAGTTTTCCTTTCTTAACAGGTACAGGAGAGATCATTTTCATTTTCAGAAATATCTAGAAGAAGTTGAAGTTGTAGTAAGAGGCCCCACAAATATTTGGTACTTTCTAGCAAACAACTGAGCTCTGTAAAGGCTGCCTCAGGCAAGGTGTGGATACATCAGAAGTTCCTAGCTACATCTCTAAGAAGGAGCTGGGAAATAATGAGACGCTCTATGTGTACAGTAGACAGTACAAAGTGAGCACTCCATTATTTGCATTTCTTTTGTTTATAAAATCAGTCTTGTAAGATGTGGCAGGAATCCATATGGCTCTCCTCCTGCATTTTAGGAAAGGAACAGTTAAAACTGGAAGAAGTACTTAGCTGAGAAATCATTGCACTTGAAAAGACTTGGGTTTGTTGCAGGTAGGGTCTAGTTTAACATGACACAGCAATACAGAGCGGAACCTTTTTTTTCTGAGCCTCTTGCTGTAATTTGAATTTCTGGAATGTTATCTTTCTTTCGAGGATTAGAGCTACACTAACAAAGTGCAGCTTCTTCGCGGCTTTGCTAGTGCTGGCCTTCCCCGGCCGCCCTTCTGGGGACATCGGGTGGGTCTCCTTCTTGTGCCGGGGGGTCGCTGCGGCCCGGGGTGCCAGCGGCTGGCTGGACGTGCCTGCGGTGACGCCCTGCTGGTGGCCGTGGGGACGCGGGGCCCGGCCCCTGCGAAGCGCCAGGCCGTGGCGGTGCTCGGTGCTGCGCACACCGCACCAGGAGCGAGCACCTCCCTCGTCCTCGCCCCGCGCGGCGCCCGGCAGCGCAGCGTCCGCGTCCTCCGACAGCTCCCGGCGCGGCGGCAAGGCCGCCGCCGTCGTCGTCGCCTCGCCTCCTCCTTACCGCCGGTGCGAGAGCGGGAAGGCAGAGCGGGAGCGATCCCCCGCTGTCTGCCGGGGCCGGCGGCGCCTTTAAGGGGCGGGCGGCGGGGCGGGCGCGGTGGCGGGGCGCGGGGCCGGCTCCGGCTGCGGCTCCCCCCGCCCCGGCCGCGGCCGCCCGGAACTCGCAGCGGCGGCCGGCCATGGTGCGGATCGTGGCGGTGAAGACCAAGCCGTACGGCGACCAGAAACCCGGCACCAGCGGGCTGCGCAAGCGGGTGGCGGTCTTCCAGAGCAATGCCCACTACACCGAGAACTTCATCCAGAGCATCCTGGCCACCGTGCCGCCGGCCGAGCGGCAAGAGGCCACGCTGGTGGTGGGGGGGGACGGCCGCTTCTACATGAGGGACGCCATCCAGCTCATCGTCCGCATCGCCGCCGCCAACGGGGTAGGGCTCCGGCGCGGCGGGCGGGGGCGCCGGGCTGCGCTGCCTGGCATTTACCGTCGCCCCTCGGCGGGGAAGCGGTGTCGCCCCGGGGCGGAGGCGGCTCCGGCTGCGCGGGGCTGCGCGGGAGCGGGGCGAGCGGGCGGGGGCGAGCTGACAGCGGCTGCAGGAACCCGGTGGCGCTCTGCGCGGCCGTGGCGTGGAAGTAAACGGGCGAATGACACATGAGCTGACGAGGCGCAGCGTGGGGACAGCTCGTATTTCACGCAGTAAAAATTACCTGGTAGCTTCACCTCCCTTCGATAGGTGCAGGAGCAGTCAGACTTCTGCCAGTGCGGAGGTGGGGAAGCAAGCGCAGCTTTGCTGTTACTGCTTCCCCTTGCTTTGGGCGATAGTTGTGTTCTCCGGTTTACAGCACAAACCAAACTGTTGGTTTGTCTTGGTCCTGTCATTTGGTCAACCCAAGAGAAGCCCAGCAGGGAATGTGATGTTGGTGGGGATAGCTGTGCTGAAGCTGAATCCGCAAAGGGAGGCTTTTCCCTACATTTGGTCTTTTCCAAATGAGAAACCTTTTCTCGCGGGACACCTGACTCCTCCTCATCAGTAGCGAACTTTCTTCCTCACAGACCAACAAGGAGAGAGTGGACTGAGGGTGCTTGGTGGTTAGGGTTGGACATTAGGGTAAAACCTTAGAGTTACCCATTTCAGCTTCCCAGTGATAATCAGGTGCCTCAATACCTTTAAATGTCTGGCTCCTTAAGGAAAAAATAAAATTAATTTGATATTGCTGCCTTCTTCTGGCATAAAGAAGCAAATAACTGTTTCTTTTTAAGCGATGTAGAAATTTGTCTTTTGTGATTTGTGGTAGCTGTTCAACTTTCAGTCCATGTCCCAGCATCCCTTGGCAGCATCGGCCTTGCTGCGTGCGCCTGTGGAAGCGGTGGATAGTGCAGCCTTCCCTGACGGGACAAGCGACAGACACTGACTTATTTATTTGTTCTAAGAAGGGCTTGGAGTTGAAAGAGTTGGAGCTGACTGCACGCACAGACAGCACCTTGGATCCCTATGAAGAACAGACTGGGAGACTTGTTCCCTGGGATAAAGCCTTAGTTTGTACAGGTTTTTGGATGTGTACCCAGGGATGAGGCAGCCTTCCAGGCACCGAGGAATTCTCCATCATCTGTGTCTCAGCTCGATCCCAGAAGTGAGCAAGGGTCTGAAGGTAAAACCATGCTAGGGCCTGGTTAGGTGTCTTCTTGGGAGAGGGTTGAGAGCCAGTCACTGCTCGAATCCTCCAACCCTGATCGTGCAGACACTCACGTATGTGCAGCATTACAGCGCTGAGCTTTCTGCCAGAGTTGCAGAAGCAGGTCCCAAGGGGTGTGCTTGCTAATGGGCATTTGCCTTGTAGTATTTTGTCTGTGTGAATTCAAACTGCTAGGCCAGAATTGGCTCTAAAATCAGAAAAATGTTCTGGAAAGGCAAGAAAGGAAACAGGAGGTAGAGGAAGAAAACAGGTGGAAGAATATGTGGGTTAAGAGCCAAGACACTAGTATTTGAAGTGACAAGTTTTACTTTAAAAGCTTTTTGGTCTGAATCATTAATTTATAAAACAAGATAATGGCTATGGCCCAAGACAAAACATTAGGCTATTTCAAGCAAAAATTTGGCAATGTTACAGCATTACCAGTCATCTACTGACGCAGGTTCTCTATACCTTTGTTTTAGCAGAAAACAGAGGTAGTGGTATAGGCTTGCCGGAGTGCTGTAGAGTGCCATGAAATTACCCCATTTTGTCCCTCCAGAGATTCAGAGAGGACTGGCAGGTCAAAAGCACTGCAAAATCATAGATCTAAGTATCCCATTTAAAAAAGAGGAGGAAAAAGACCTCATAAGGGAGCACTGAAGAGAAGTGCAAAATATCCCCCAAATTCTTTAATAAATGAACAGCAGTTAAAGCCTGAATAAGTAACCAGAAGGAGGTACAGTGAAGTGATCTGCAGAATACAGAGCCATTGAAAACTTCATATACAGTTGCTGGCGAAGTTTGAGCGGCACTGGCCTATATAAGACAGTGCAAGTATTGCATTGCCAAACTCAAGAATGGCAAAACCGTCAGGTCCCAAGAAATGAAGTAACTAAAAATATGAGGTTTCTTTAGCAAATGCAAAATGCTAGTTTTTGATAAATTTCTATGTACTTGCTTTCCTCTTTTGGAATGGTTAGGGGATGCTTGCTTTGTGGTTTTTGTCTGTAATTGCAAGTATTAGTTCCCTGATAGTTACCCCAGTGTAGTTGAGTAAGAGCCTATGAAAATCCTGTTTCATCATAATAAATGTGAAGTAACTGGAAGTTGCCTACCCTTCAAAGAGAAAGGTGGACTACGTCTGTTAACCGGTAAGAAAGTGTACTGCAGTACAGGGCACACATGGTAGCTTGTTCCTGGAGACTATGGTTTTGTCTGAGTGCTGGGGCTCTTGGGGGTCTCCTGATTCCAGCAGCCAGGTCTCAGAGAAAGACTCAGTAATCTCATGCTGAGAAATACTGGGTAATATAGAGAAAATTCCAGAGGTGGCTGCACTGCCCTATCTGGACAGCTGAACTGCCAGTGCTGTTTTGTCTGTAGAGACTGAGTATTACAATGCATGTGAGGAGGAACTGGTGTATAGTTATAGCATGAATGTGGTAAAACTGAAAACAAGAAGTAAACATCTAATGAAGATAAGTTTGGGCTGCAGTCTTTTTTAACATAGCTCTTCTGATTGCTTGATTGACAAGGTATGTTATACCAGGCTGTATTCACTCTATCTAAAGTCAGTCAGCCAGCCAGCCACCTGTGCCAAAGCAAGTGCTGGAAAACTGTATTTCTGGTCCTAGGGATTAGGAGGTGTTTGGATTAATACTTTAAAATCATGTAGTTTTAAGATCTGGTTGAATGGTCCTCTCAAGCTACAGGAGAAGCCTTGAGGACCACAGTTTATGATTGTTAGTTTTACAATGTAAAAGGAAAGGATGCTGGAGTAAGTTTTAGTTTTGTCTCCATCTGGAATGGTTAATATATAACTAAGGACTAATATTTGACTAGCAACAACTCAATTTGTAGTTGCGCGATTAAGGAGTGTTTATCCTGTTTATATAAGTAAACTAAAATAGAGATTGTTGGTTTTGCCATTCTCAGTTGGCATCCAGCGTAGCCTGCCTGCTTTGTTTTGGTCTGTTGTGCCAGGTTTCCTTGATGTTATTCCCACATAGTTAGTGAGTCTGACTCTTTAATTACATGAATAAAACCTTAAAAGCTCCCGTTGGAGCATCACCTGTCAGAGTAGAGTTGTGGCTGTACAATAGCTTTATGTCAAAAGCATGCAAAAATTACAGAATTGAAGCTATAAATCTAGATCTGATCATACAGCTAGCACCAGGTGGATTCACTAACACTGTCACCCGCTATTCAACAAATTTACTGGTTCCTTCTTAAATAAACATTTCAAAGTGCTGCAAAGTTGCTACGCTACAGCAAATAGCTTGAAGGTGTTTTGAATGCCAGGCAGTGCTTTGCATGTTAAATACTAGCCTGGTTTTGTTTTACTGCTGCAGGACAAACAGTGCTTTTGTTAGAAATACTGTTCTCTACCCTAGAAAGTTTGGTTTCCTGGCTTGGCTGCTATTAACCTTTTTCCCCACTTAATTATCCCAGGGAAACCAAGTGTTTAAACTCTGTTGCATTGCTGAGCAGCTCGTTATTTGCCACTGCTCTGCTTTTGTAGCTCTGCTCCCTTTTTGTGTGCTGTTCTGCCATAGCCTCCAGACCAGTTCCCTTTCTGACAGTGCCGCTGAGCCCATAACAAGCAGTGCAGGCTTGGAGAGCCATGGTCTGGTCCCGGCTAGAGCGTGCCCACGTTCCCGGCCTCAGCATCCCGGCTGTGGAAGGGGCGTAGTGGGACTGGCACATCTGTGATCTGCTTCGGGCCTCCTGATGGGAAGCGTTCATTATTGCTCACCCCTATCTGAGCCTCACTTGTTTTTCTTACCTAGTGTTTAAGAAACCTGTTACCGACCTCTCTTCTTGTTCTTGTCTCTGCACAACACTGTGCAGTCAGCCTTAGCCTTGTTGATTTACAGACCTTCATCCATTCAGCAATCGGCATCGTTATCCTGAAGAACAGACTCCCTCAGCCCTCAGCGTCAAATCTTCCTTTTAAGTAAAAGCTCCTGGTATTAAAAACATCGAACTAAAGTGATCATAAAGCTCTTCCAAAGAGCAATCCCCGTGTACCAGAATTAGATGGAGTGATGCTAGATCCTACAGGCCATTAAGAAAAATCTCAATTTCTGGTCTTATGTTACTGTTTTGCCTAGGAGTGGAAGGGGAAATTGAAGTCTGATATGTGACATAAGGAAATAGATACCAATTGTGCCATGAGCGTTCCCGTGCAGATATATCCTGGCTTCAGATTATGGTGGGTTTTAGAAGACAGCCATGCATGCAGCAGCTCTTACAGCTTGGAGACTGCTTTTACACTAGCTTAGCTTCTTTTTGCCTGGAAAGTTAATTGGCTTATATCAGTTTACAATTGAAGGTTATTAAGGCAGTGGTCAAGTTGTCCAGTTTCAGTGCCTTTTTGGAATTTTAAACTCTACAATAATGAAACTCCAGCTCAAAGGAAGAGCTAAGGTGCTTCGCAGTTAACCTCTGCAAATCCAGCAGACAGAGTTGAAATTCGTACTAACAGGGGTTTAACTGTAATCTCCTGGAACAATGACTGTATAACCAGAAAGCTCAGCTCTGGCTGTGCTGGTAGGGCAGCAGGACGGAGTCTAATGCCTTCTCTTTGTCAAGGCAAAGTTTGGGATAGGTGAGTTGGACTGAATGGGCGCTACCCATATGCCTTATGCCAAGACTGAGCTGCACCAGGTGCGCAGCTAATCAATATATTAATTAATGCTTCAAATGATGAGCTGGAACATATCTTAGAAGTAAAGAGAAATAACATAGGATATCGGTAAGAAGAAGTGCAAAGAAGGATGCATAGGCAGAAGTGACAAAATATGAATGTAATATGTACATTTATGATCATAGTACTGGTTGCAGAGTAACGTACTGAGCAGCAGATCTGATGAGTAGACAACAAAGACTATTGACAGTATCACCCTGTTATTTAGAAAAACAAACGTCATTCCTAGATTTTTAAATAAGGTTGTTGTAAGTGAAACCCAGGAAATAAAGTCGCACCAGGACCGTCAAGTCCTGATCTGGGGTACCGCCCCTCAGAGAGGATGCTGCTTCGGGGAGGCTCCAGCAGGAATGACCTGAGGTTGGGCAGATGGGGCCGGTGAGGAAGGCACGAACTTAGCCTAGAGATGGGGAAGCATGCTGGCAGTCCGCAAACGTCTGCAATGATGCTGCAGGGAGGAAGGTAATAAATTGTTCTCTGGCCTGCTGAGGATAGGGAAAGAATTAATATTGCAACAGGTTAGACATTAGAAAATGTTTTGGAAGCTTAAGGCTAATGAAAAAGGCCTGGGAAAACCTCTAATGAGAATGGTTTGGGTAGGGTTGACCCTGCCTTGGGTAGGGTTGACCCTGCCTAGGGCAGGGTCTAGGTGACCTCTCCACAGCCATTCCAGCCCTCTTTCCTGCTACTGTACTCCAGCCTCTTTTTCCCCTGGGCCCAGAGACAAAGCTTCTCTACCACATCCTAGTAAGTCTGTGAGAAAACACTTGTGTATGTCTCCCCTCTATCCCCTTCTATCGGTGCTATTCCCTGCTGTGTATAGCCACCTCACCGTCACGTATACATACTGTGGGTTACTGGCTTGCTACCAGACAGCAGCTTGGCTCCGTACACCGCAGACCAGAGCTTCTGTCCCTGATCCTGCAAGGTTTAACCAGATATGTCTCTGTTCCTCATGCTAGCATCTGGCTGAGCCAGCCAGTGCCCTCCCTCAGCTCCACAACCTTGTCTGCATTTTGTAATTCTGGATTTTTTGGGTTCAGGTGCTGGTTTCTAAGAGGATCCAGGGACAGGGGCTCGCTCTCAGCAGGCTGGGGCCAGAAATCCCGGAGCATTCCTGGGTTTGCTGGAGGTAAACCAGCTGGAATCCCTTTCCGGTCTCCCGGTGCAGGGGCAGGACGGGAAACACCAGGGCAGTCCAAGGTAATATGCAGATTTGTGTGTGCTTTGAATTTGAACAGCCGACCTTTGAACAGGAAGTTTCTCAGTCTTGGTTGCTGGTGTGTACTTCTCTCCTGGCAAAGGGAGGATCAGCCCCTGCCGGTGTGACAAACCTGGAGCCCATCACAGTATCTATAGCAGCCCTGCAGATGGTGGTTTCATCCCTAGCCCTGCAGAGCCCTTTCTCTGCCACCCATCTAGCTTGTCTCTTAATTTTAACCGGGGTGCAGTGTAGGTACAGAACAATGTCTCTTAGTTCTGGAATGACTCGTATGTATGTGGTTGCATCTATGTGCACTCATGCTGTCGAGGTGGTGCCAGAATATTTTGCCTCCCTGGAATCTCTACAGCAACTTCAAAACCTAGATTTTTAATTAATTCTTATGGAAACAAAAGAGTTTAGCAGTTGGAGCAGCACTGCTTGCATGACTAATAGGCTTGCAGTTGGTCTATTTATTTTACTATGGCTCCATTTGTCTTGGCATTGCCAAATGTCACACACAGCAGTGACTGCCTGGACCACAGTTGTACTCGGGCAGAAAGTACGTGATTTTGGCAGCTGAACAGTGGGGTTGTTCGGTGCTCTTGGCACCTTCTTACAGTGAGTGTGCAGGCAGCAGTGCAGGGACTAGAACTTTTCTGTGTGCAGTAGCTAGGGAAGTGTGATTTCTGTTTCGAAGGAGAGTCACAAAATAAGTGCAAAATACCTGATTTGACTCTGTTCGTTCCCTGGGGTTTCATGCAGTGTAACTTTTTGACTAATCACAGAAAAAGAGCATAAGGATAATGCCTGCTGAATGGGGAGAGAGAAGTGCGAGACAGAGGAATGGGAGGAAGCTGAAAGGAGAGGAGAGGGGCTGCGCACGGAGGAGAGGGCATCCTGGACCTTGGAGAAGCCTGACCCAAGGGTGTTTGCAAGGGATAAGAAGAGAGAAGTACTGTTCAGTCTGGCTTTTGCACAGTGGCTTTTCCCTCCCCTGACTATTTTGCTTGCCTGAATGTCAAAATATAAGATGTAGCTCGGAGGAAGGCTGTGCTGAGGATGAGTTAGTGTTGGAGTGGGAGTTTGGGAGAGCCTGGCTGTCTGGTCCCAGGCTTGGGGAAGGCTCCAGGCAGCCGAGGCCCTGAGTGGGTGGGATGAGGGAAGATGGGAGAGGGGATGGGGCAGGGACTGGCAGTATTGAGCCGAGAGAGGAGCTGCGTCCTCTCAAAATTAGTCTTGTTTGTCTTTTTATCATTAACCAAAGTCAACAGTTAGTTCATGGTTTTAGCTCTATTCTTGAATGTCTGAAGTGCGAGATAGTGAAAGGGGACCTAAGCTAGCAAATGTCCCTGCCAATGGCAGATTGGCTGTTTGGAGGGGAAAACACCCTCACCAGCCTCTGACTGCCATGAGGAATAAGAGACCTAGGAAATATGACCACAAGGAAAAGTTAAGGAGGTTGGGGTTGCTTACTGTAGCAAAGAGAGGGCACTCAGAGTCTATATGCTAAAGGATTTTTTTTAATGTGCGAGAAGTTGTCAGGAAGAGGTTTATGATCAATTTGTTTTCTGTGTCGGCTCAGGAGGACTGAAACCACAGCAAGGAAGATTTACAGCAGATTGTAGGAAAACACTTCTAACTGCAAGGCTAATTATGCACTGGCACGGCTTACCTGGAGAAAAAGATTTGAAGAACATGTTATATCAACTTTCTGGACGATGCCCTAGGTGTATTTGATCCTGTACCAGTTTTGGGGAGGGAGCAGATGACCTGATGAATTCCCTTCTAGCCTGTAAGTGATCTGAAATGATCACAGTCATCCAAGCAAAGCCTCCCAGATTACAGATCAAATGACGCTTCCCCAGTCTCTGCTCCAGTCCTTAGAGGTGGTCAGGATCCACCTTTGGTGAGCTTTTTTCACCTCTGAATCTTCTGGCAACCGTGTGATCACCAACCCCTGTACCAGTCCTGCTTGGCCAATTACTGGTGATTTAGTTTATCCCAAATAGCGATGCACATGTGGCAGGAGAGCCCTGGGACCAGGTGGGCGCCCCGGAGGCGGGGTTTGGTATATGCTGTTCTTGTCCCTGTGCTTTATATGCACTGATTTATATTTTGTTTGATAGAATGTGTTTCATTCTATGTGCATAAGCATGGCACTAATGATCAACACCTTCCTCTCCAGCTTAATTTAGTTTGATTCCTCTGGCCAATACATGCGCACTTAATTACACGCACAAAGTCCAAACCCTGCATAGGCCTTTTCCCTGCCAGTAAGTCCACGTGCATCTTCTCCGTCCAGCTGCGGGAGCTGGTAGGTGACCTGCGCCCTCCTCCTGTCACTTAATGCTGCAGCATTTCACAGGGCAGTAAGTTTATCTCGCCGGGAATGAGAACGAAAGAGCTTGCTTAGGCCTTTTCTTGCCAGGGGACTGTCCGGTGGGAGGCTCCCCATAGCTCATTTGGGGGGCTGGATTTTGTTTTCTGTGCCACTAGAGGGAGACCTGTGCCTTTGCATGAAAATAAAGGGCATCTCAGCTTGCAGGATGCTGAAATAGCATGAATGTATAAAATACAAACCAGTTGTTTCTAGCTGCATAACCCAGGCAATCTTGCTGTTAGTCTAAAATATGTCTTGTCCTAGTTCTGCAGTACACATGCTTCAGTGTGGTTTGGTGGGGAAAAGAGAGGAATTAAGGAATCAAATTCTGAGCCCATGCAGAATAAATGCTTCTGAGGCACTGAGACAAGAGGGCTCTGGATGGATCAGGCAGCTCGGTTCATGTGCGGTGTGTTCAGGCCAGCGCCCTGCAACATCCCGGCTCTTGTCTAAGCCAGCGCTCGCCCCTTGGGCAAGCCTGGGTAGGTGGCTGCGTGGGGCAGCAGCCTTTGGGGTTCCCACAGATGGCTGAAATAGCTTTGCTTTCTGACAACAAACCTGAATTAAATTCCCCTTCCTTGGGAATTAAATCCCCTCCCTAGAGAGTTAGACACAAGGGCTCGCCTGTCTCCTCAGCTCCCTCACAGGACCTGGCTGAGGCCTTTGCAGGTCTCCAAAGGTGTTTTTCTGCCTTCAATCATGAGGTTTCCCCTCAGTCTCATACAAATTATCCAGCTCGATTTTAATGTACTGATGAATATAACAGGATCTCTTTACCCCTTGGAAGAAAATCTCAGTTTTTGGAGCAATGAGAGAATAGGCACCTCAGGAAACAGTCCTGTGAGTGCCTTCATACATTCTCACAATTCAGCTGTGAACACATCTCCTTCCCGCCCCACCCCTGCTTTTTAATAGTGCGACAAGCTGAGTCATTACAAAGTATATGTTCTTTAATTGCTCCAGTAATATCTATAAATTGTTTCCAGCAGCTCGGACAGAGGACTCCGAATGTTATTGAAGTGGTTTGGAGGAAATTCTGATTTCAGTCTAGCATTCAAAGTTACCTTCCCCATGTTCAGGAAAGTGATGCTTCACAAAAGTTTCTTGGCATCTGAGTCTCTTGTCTACGTGTTTAAGCTGCTCCAAAATGAATGGCTTTATCAGATGCAGTTTCCCAAAACATTTGGTAGTTTTTTTTGTGTTTTTTATAACTCCCAAGTGCATATACTGCCCTTGGTGAGACTTGTGTGGGTATTCAGTTGAAACCATCGCTCTTGTGGCTTTCCCCACTATTCATTGTGTATAATGTCCCTGTGTTTGAGAGGGGACCCATGGAGAAGTCAGGTTGTCAAAGCAGGAGTCGTATGAGCAAACTAGGTAACAGATCTGTTGCCTTCCATTTTAAGAGTGACCTTTAACTCACCAGACTTTGCAAAATAACTCCAGCAGAGTGCTGCCATGCCTGCTGGAGGCTTACCTCCCGGGGACCTGCCGCCCCAGGGAGCGGCATGACGGCCGGCCCTGGCCAGCGGCCTGGTGCTGCCGTGCAGATCTGCTTGGCTGGCGAAAACGCTGGGCTCCACGCCGGGGCAGCACGTCGGTGCATCCGAGCAGAGGGCTGAGCTGCTCTCTGCCTCCCCTGTCACTGCTGCCCTAAGGGAAAACTGGGTGGATTGACGGTGCTGGGCTCCGGTGGGTGATAGCACAGAATGGCAAGGAGCTGTGCCTGTGGAGAACAGAAGATGATAAAGAAGACAAAAATCCCCTTTTCCCAGCCGTTTCAGTGAGGGACGGCAGCGTGGAATTGTGTATTCTCCGTGACATTGATCCTCCACAACAAGTGCAAGAAAACGTCTTCAGTTACAGAAACCACATTCAGCTCAAGGTTCAAGGAGCTATTTTTGGGTGTTCAACAACTTCACTGAACTTCTGTCTAATAGGTGGGCCATCGCTGGTGTCAAGATTGATTTTTGTATTTTGGCATAATTTACTTTTTAAATGCATTTTTATGAAAAAAGAAAATGGAAGACGCTCCTCTGCCTCTGTTGACCATGCCAACAGCTCCTTACAACGATCAGAAACCAGGAACCAGTGGATTACGGAAGAAGACCTTTTATTTTGAATCCAAGATGAACTATTTGCAGAATTTTATCCAGAGTATATTTTTTTCCATAGACCTAAGAGATCGACAAGGATCTTCTATGGTAGTTGGAGGTGATGGGAGATACCTTAATAAGTCTGCAGTGGAACTGATAGTCCAAATGGCTGCTGCCAATGGGGTTGGTAAATGTTAAATGACTAAATTCCTATAGTTGTGTAGTTGATAAATGCAGAAAACCATAATAAATTAGTCACTATGAGATTTGATTTCCCCAAAGACTTTATTCAACTGCTGATAGTTAACTTTTTAATGCAGAATCAGTTTGGTAGTGCAGAAATTACTGTTTTTTCCACTTTTAAGTGATGCAGTTGGATAGAAGTATGTGGGAATAAACATGCAGCAAAGAAAATAAATACTGCTTGGGTTTTGTGTGTTCTTGTTTTGTGTTTTGACATGCCACAAGCTATTGGCACCTGTGGATTTCATAGTCTCTCCATCAGACCATAAAACCCTGATACTGTTCAGAAGCAAAGTAACTGGTAGAGCCATGGCTCACTGTTCAATGGCAGCTCAGCAGAAGCTCATTCAGCATTGGTCTGAGCTGCTCAGCAAATGAAAAGGCAAAAGATGGTTGTATCTTTCTCAACAGGTATAAGTTGTCGCTATGTGATAAGTACTCTGGGAACCTTTGAAAATTGAAATAAGATGAGAGTTAGGAAGTGAGTGGCAACCTTTGCAGTGATCTCTGATCGTGCTGGAAACCTGTATTTTGGAAGCAGAACAGAAGGCTTGCCTGTTTGCTGTAGAGCATGGTTCGTGCACTGCAAGGCTCTTGGGCACTGGGGTTTTGTCTTTGTTTCCTTCTGCTTTTTAAGAAGAAAAGACCCTGCTGTCTGTCCTGGATCTCTTAGTGCAGAGCAAAACTTTACGCTAAGAGACCTGGCTCTTAGGAATTTGTTTTACAGAAAAACTTACCTGATTACAACAGGGTAATTAGTAGTGAATGGGAGAATAGGAGAGAGTTGTTGTTTTTTTTTAAAATCAACATATTTTCCACCTTGGGGAAAAAAAATCCTTTGGCATTGCAAATTAATGTATTCCTCTTAAGTCAGTCTATGGGCTGAGCAGGAGAGGTGGAAAATGTGCACAAAGAGCCAGGCCTGCTGCTTGGACTGCTTGACACTAGGACAGATTTTCTGCTGGTGAAGATGAGATTAGACTGATCTTCACCAGCTGAGACTTTTCTCATGCACTTCTTTCCAGCAATGTGGCCCGTGTCTGGCTAAAATCCAGTTTCACTGCTGGTTTTGATATTTTTCATTGATTTTATACAGTTTGGCTAATACCTGTGACTATAAGCATTGTGCTCATCTTGCTCTATAGAATAGAAGGGATGAGTCCAAGGATGCTTTCAAATATAAAAAAAAACACGAGGAGGGCATGCATATTGTGTTTGGAGTATGTGAAAATCTCTTTTTCGGTGTGTGGCAGTGATAGGTAGTTACCTCTGCCAATGTGGGATCAGCAGAATTTGTGAATAGCACCAAGCACACTTGCTATGTTGGTAGCATCACTTCGTGTGTTTTAAATGATGATTATTTGGCTGAAGGAAATGACCAAGGTAGTTTGTCCACTTAACCTGACTTGTATATATAGAAGTGTCTCTATTCAGAGACTGTAACTGTGGCACAGTGTACGGGATTGGTGAGGTTGTTCTTGTGAGGCATCTGTTGTACAGAAAGAGGACTGGAAGGGTGTGCTGAAGACCCGATGGAGCTGTAGACACCGGCTTACTTGGCCTGGAAAGCATGTTTTTGGTGTGAAAGCATCAGCCTGTGTTACTGGGGGAAGGAGGGGGACCACAGGAGGTCTTCTTTATTGCCTGTGTGCATCTCAGTGGGGCTTTCAGTAAAATCAGGATGGTGGAAGAGTTGCCTGGATTGCTTCAAAGTGTTGTAACCCAAAATTGCTGCATAAAGTGGGTCTGTTTGTGAACGAGCTTGTTTTGAGCATTCTGTATTTCTGCATCATTACATCCTTAGATTTTTCTCATGAGAAATTCCAGAGAATTAAAAAAAAATAAGTGTAAATTGCTCAGCACGCTGCTACACTGAGCAACCTTTTCCAGTGGTTACCACAAAGGATTTTGTGTTGGATGGGGTGGAATGACACCAAAAACCGCTGAAAGCCGAGGAGGACCCCAGATCAGCTCGTATGGAGACAAGCGTTTGCGTCTTTTCCTTCCTTGCGACAGGAGCAGTGATACACATGCAAAAGCCGGGGTTTGGGTGTGCTGGGAGGACAAGCTGTGTAAGGACAGTGGATTTGATGTGTTCACCCAGCTCTCCCGCAGCTGCTGCGTGGTTTGGGAGAGAAACTCCCTTGTTTTGCCAGTCCTCCGCAGCATCCCTTGAGCTGCATGCGACGCCTGGCAGAGCACTGATGCAGAGGGGTGTTGCAGGTGGGCATGACTCTCGAAGGGAAGCTGGGAAACAAAAGATTGTTTTAGAGATGAGTTTCCTGGAGACTGCATTAATTCTCGGTGAAACTGAAGGAGCAAGACTTGGAGGCTGGAATAAAGGATGAGACAAGGTATACTGGTTTGGACTGAGAATGGGGGAAAAAAGCACAACCCATGTAGGTTGGGCTACTTCAAATTAAATGTATGACCTAATAAACTAGTGCGATCAGCCTGGTAGATAGGCACTGTGAGGGCTGTAATATTAGCTACTATGGCCAGCTGAAAGAAGGGCATTCACTTTGGGTTTTTAAACGGCTGTTTCACATTTATGCTTCTTGTTTGCTAGAGGTGCAGTTCTTTTAGCGGTGCCTCGCTTGCCCAGCTGGTCTGTGACAGCTGTAGCATGTAATAACTGATCGGCAGCGAACCTGGGGCTTAGCACCAGGCAGTGCTGCGGGAGAGGAATCGCAGTCATCCAGTGCCCTTGGCTTAGCACCGAACGTGGACCTTCAGTCTGGGAACACTGCCTTTTATTTTCTGGTTTATCTTGTGTTTGAATGAAATTCTGCCTCTTTTCTCAGTTGTATACCGGGTCTAATCTCCTCAGTTGATGGAGAGTAGTCTGGTATTTTTTTAAATCTCTGTCACCTCATTTGGGGGCTATAGTAAGGAGCATGTTCTTCCAGAAAAATATTTATCTTCTGTTTTATTACATGAACTTCAGCAACTGGATCCCGATTACCTTGTATTGCTTAGTACATTGGTCTGGATTTAATCTCAGTGATATTACTAAATTTATAGGAAGGAGGTGTGTTACCCGCTGAGAGTAAGAGAATCTGCAGCTGGTCCAATGGGAGTAGTGATGATGTTTGTTGTTTTGTTTTGGCTTCTCTTAGTCCCATTGTGTCTTTTGAAAGCAAAGTTCGAGACCATAGCCAAAGGGGGGTTGGCATTTCTTTTTTTGGTTGTTGTTTAGATGCTTCTGGAAAGCTCAGCTCTTCAGTGCAAGCTGCCATTTTCAGTTGAGCTGCAGCATTCATAAAGGAAAACGCTAAAAAAGCACAACAGAGCAGCGTCAGATGCTGACCTTCACTGTAGACAGCAGAGAGCTTCGGCAGCCTCCCAGGAACAAGCTGTTTGCCTGCAGAGAAGCAGCACCTCTGCCATCAGCACGCTTCCTGGGAGCTCCGGTTTACCTGTTGCCAGCGTTTGGGGGTTTGCCAGTTTTGCTGGTTTTAGGATTTGGGACTCACAGTAGTTTGTTTTGCTTTTTAATTTTCAGATTGGCCGCTTGGTCATTGGGCAGAACGGCATTCTCTCCACCCCAGCGGTGTCCTGCATCATCAGGAAAATCAAAGCTATTGGTGGCATCATTCTGACGGCCAGCCATAACCCCGGTGGGCCCAATGGGGATTTTGGCATTAAATTCAATATTGCCAATGGAGGTAAGGTCGCTTGGTTCATTTTGCTTTGCTTTGTTTCTGTTTGGCCATTTCTTGCATTGACCCAGAGGAACCTAATTTAACTGTCTTAATATCACAGAGATTCAGTGCCCCGAGCAGTGGGTTTCCCTAAACAGAGCAAGTGACTGATCTGTTCCCCTCATACCCTGATATTCCTCCCCAAGGGAGGTATTCCCAGGCCCGGGTCTTTTGCTGTACTTCTGAAGTGTACTTCTCTTGCAGTCTGATTCTTTAACGTCTTCCTCCTTGACCGTTTTATCTTGCAGGTCCAGCTCCTGAAGGTATCACAGACAAAATTTTCCAAATCAGCAAGAAAATTGAAGAGTATGCAATCTGCCCAGACCTCCAGGTGGACCTGAGCACCATTGGGAAACAGCAGTTTGACTTGGAGAACAAATTTAAACCATTTACAGGTAAACAACTGTTCTTCCTCTTGGAAAGCTTCCTTTCAGGTGGAGTTAGCGTGGACCTGCCATGAATGGGCAAGGACATTTGGTGTTTCTGAAGGACAGACGTGGCCGTTCTGACCTCTCCTTCTCATCTGTTGGATAATCCAAGCAAGGACATCACTCCTGGCATCCTGGCGTTGGGTTTTTTTTTGGTCTGCATCTTACCTTGTGTAGATACTTTAATTGTGTCATTGTATCTGTCCTGCAAAAGGTTATACTTCAGTAGGTAAATCTGGTCCATCAAACTTCACTAAAATCAGAGACTATTTTGTCTTTAAGGCTACTATTAACATGTACTTGCCAAACACACAACTCTGCAGTTAAAGTGCATTTTCCAGATTAAAAGTTTTAGTGTTAGTGTTTAATCTTTGTAACTAATTTTTTTTCCATGGTTTCACATATAAAAGCTCTCTCTGTGAGCGGGAAAGCCATTACATTTCACACGTGACTTTTGTCAATTAGCAGTGAAATATGAAAATACATTAAAAAAAGACTTTTGAAAAACACTTACTGCAAGTATTTTTCACCATCTCCTGGTGACCTGTGCTTGTAATTAAAAAAAATAATTAAATCAAAAGATTATAAAAGTTGGTATTTCTCTCAGTCCCCATTTCTGTATAGTGGGATTTTTATGTTAATGGGGTTTTCATGGCTCTGTCTTTAGATGGCCTGTTAGTTGCAAAGGTGCAACTTTTTCAAATTATTAGGTGCACAGTTCCTGTTGACTTTGGTGGAAATTGGAGATCTGTTTTTATTTTTATCGCCCCCCCCCGCTTTAATCCTGCTCTCCAGGTAAGCGGAGTGGGACTGAGCCCTCTTGAAAGAAGTCCAGGGAGCCGTAGCTGGGAACAGTGTTTGTCTTAATCAGCTTACAAACCAAACAGACCAACAAAATCCTTAACAGTGACAGCCTGTAATTAAGTTCTTAATATAGGACCATTATTATTGTCTTTATGAAATGATTCTATGGGATGTTTAAAGGCTTTATGCTGAGCCCTGGCCCTTTGCACTAAGGACTGTCAGCACACTGCCACATGTAGCAAAATCGTTTCTCCGCAAAGATTTCAGACTCTGAGAGTTGGTCTCTATTTACTTTTTTTTTCAGTGGAAATTGTGGACTCGGTAGAAGCTTATGCGAATATGCTGAGGAACATCTTTGACTTCAGTGCGTTAAAGGAACTGCTTTCGGGGAAAAACCACCTCAAGATTCGCATAGATGCTATGCACGGAGGTACGGGTGGACTTGGGTTTGCAGGATTGCGGGGCGCCAGGTGTCCCTGGGGCTTTGCCACCTACTTCAGAGAGAAAAGTTTTTTCTGATATTTATATCCATCATTTGTACATTTTTTTCTTGTTTTGCAACATGTTGCATTTTTCTTTTTGCAGGCAAACTTTTTATGGCTTTACATTGTTTTGTTTTGTCAAATGTTTGGACTTGGGAAATGTTTGGGGTTCGGGGGGGTGCCATATGGCTCACACATGTCAATACACACCTGAGAGACAGAGGAGGTTAGTGCTGATGCTGTGATCCAAGCTGCCCTGGCAGACTGCATCAGTCAGTGTCCCGTGGAGGTCACAGTCGTTAGGCAAAGTTCTGCCCATAGATATTTGAGTTCAAAAATGGGACCATTGGACTGTTTTATATAATTTAATATATATGCCAAGCTTGTGAGTCTCTTTCAGTAAACATTTTCAGGAGCACCCTAGCTTTCTTAGCATCTTGTTTCTGTTGTCTGCAGGCCATTCCCATTCCTATGCTCACTTATTTTTTATTGTCTACGTTATTAGCGTTTGAGAGCAGTAAATCCTATTGTACCGCTGGATGTCTGTGAATCACACGTGCATTTTGTTCTGTTATATGGGGCTGTCGTACTAATACCTCGGTGCACTTGGGGCATAAGCCCTTCACAGTGGGGTCCTGGCTCACACGCTGAGCCCTTGGCGTAGGCTCATCCTCGCTTCTAAACCCATGAGTGGTTTCACTTACTTAGTGGGACAGCCCCTTAGCTGAAAAGCTTGCTTTGGCAAGAGCCTGTGTGCCTGGATGGATCAGGCTTAAGCACACCTATGTGCTGCTTGGGGCTTTTGATGTTGAGCGCTTGTGCTTTAGTACCATAAACCATATAAACTGACCCAAAGTGAGCAGGCTGGAGGCCTGGGTGGTTTCGTGGCTGGTGCAGAGCTGCCTGAGGGAACAGGCTGACTCGTTTCCTCTTCACGTTTTGTCATGATAGTTGTGGGCCCTTATGTAAAAAAGATCCTGTGTGAGGAGCTCGGAGCCCCAGCAAATTCAGCTGTGAACTGCACCCCGCTAGAGGACTTTGGTGGCCACCATCCTGACCCCAACTTAACCTACGCTGCTGACCTGGTCCAGACCATGAAGACAGGAGAGTATGACTTTGGAGCTGCCTTTGATGGAGATGGGGTAAATGGGCTGTTCTGTATTTACCTTTTTGCCCTCTAGGCAGTTGTGGGGGAGTGACCACTCAGCTGCTTTTAAGCAGAGGAGGACAAAGGCAAAGACCTTTTTTCTCCTTCTCTTCATTCTGTAATTGTGAATTGCAGCAGTTTGCCACCATGGTAATAGTTGGCTACTGTGTTAATAATGAAGTCCAAACTGTATTTAAGTAGCTTTAAAGGCTGTGAAATATCAGCAGGAAAGTGAAATACTGTACAGGTGTTGCTATTTAACTTTTCCAAAACTCTATTTATTTCAGTGCAGTCAAAAATCTCTGAGAGTTTTTGGGTTTATAGGCTGCACCTGCCAAGTAGAACCACTTCTCCTATTGCAGCCTTTTTATGCTAAGCAGGGATGAGAGCTGTTTTTCTCTTGTCTTCACCAGGATCGCAACATGATTCTTGGGAAACACGGCTTCTTTGTGAACCCCTCCGACTCTGTCGCCGTCATCGCTGCCAATATTTTCAGTATCCCTTATTTCCAGCAGACTGGAGTCCGTGGTTTTGCCCGGAGCATGCCCACCAGTGGGGCTCTTGATAGGTAGCATCTCCCTCTGTGCGTGGTGGGAGAGGGGAGGGGAGCCCTGCCAGGGAGAGGGACTGTCCCTTTTTTGTGGTTTAACATGTGTCTGTAGTGGGGAATGAGTGCATGGTCCGCCTGAAGAGTGAAGCAGTGCCAGGGCTGCTGTGGGCTGGCTGCCAGGGGAGGCAGTGAAGTTTAATTAATTAAATCCTGTTTGGAGACATGGCAGAGCTGGGGTCCGCTCTTTTCTCTACAGATAAACCCAAACAAATGATCCTCCCTCCCCCACCCCCTTTTTTTTTTTTTTTTTCATTTGATAGTGATACTTCCTTTGTTAAATGCTTTGAGATCTATAACTTAAAATTGCTTTAGAAGAGCTATGTGTTTATTCTTTAGTTGTGCATCCCACCCATTTCCCAAACGTTACACCGGGATAAAATAGAGGATTGCTGTACAAAGAATTGTTCGTTTTAAAAAACCAAAACAGTGGCATGACCTGCCTTCAGTGTTACCCCAAAAGAGATGCTTGGTAGCACCTGAAGGTCCTACAGCAGTATTTCAGATGGGAGCGCTAAGAGTCCAGCTGTGAAGTGACTTAGTTTTCTTACCTTTGAAGGGTGGCCCATGCTACAAAGATTGCTTTGTATGAAACTCCAACTGGCTGGAAGTTCTTTGGAAACTTGATGGATGCAAACAAACTGTCTTTGTGTGGAGAGGAAAGTTTTGGTACTGGTAAGTCAGCGTTCCTGATTTCACCAATGATAGTATTATTCCTCCTCTTAGTTCTTTATTGTGCTGGGTAGCTTGGGATTTATCTTTCATGTGTAGTTGTTAATGCTTCTAAAATAATAAAATGAAAAAAAAGCTTGCAAGAATCACTGGTGGAAATGAACACAATGGTAAAAGTTTTGTCAGGCAAGAGCTAGTTCTCCTTTCAGTTATTTAGGAAAGCATATGTAGATATGCAGGAAGTTTAAGGGCCTCTTTACTAGCCCGGTCATTGAGTCTATGGGGATTAAGTGCAGTGTTAAATGTATTTTTCAACTCTTGGTGGCCAGGAAAACCTTCTAAATGTTTTCATTTCTGGAAAGAAATATGGTTTGGAGCATGCAGTTTTATTAGGGAAGGTTTCAGGTCACTATTAAATCTCTGAGCTTAATAGGACCCTCATTTTCCTGTTCTAAAAACAAGGTATGATTTATAAAGTTTAAATTAACACTTGCCTTTGAACAGTCTAAGCAAGTTATTAGGTTACTGAGAAACAAAGTGAACATCTTAAGGAATTTACTAGGAGTGTGCACGTGACACAAAACTATTATTTGTGCAGGGAAGTTAAAGTGAGCAGATTTTGCTCTGCATCGGAGCGGCGTGCTCAAAACGCGCAGTCTTCCCGGGAGGCCTCAGAAGTTTCTGAGTTCTCCCATGGCATCTACCACATGGTTTTAACATCCTGACTGTGGAAATGGGACCTTCCCTGCACGCAGGAGGTCAGCACCTAATTCATGCACAAAGGCTGAGTTTCATCTGCTCTGAATTCTCCTCAAGATCTTGTTTTTCCTATTCTCTAAAGACCCCTGAAGACTGGGGGCAGCTGGTAGGATATGCAAGGCACGGGGTCTTGAGGGAATTTAGGCTGAATGATTTCAGGCTCAAAGCTTGTGTGTTTTCATTCCACCACCCCATATTTCAGAAAAACATTTTAGCCTGTGTGTGGGTGTCTCACGGAGCAGGGATGGCCTTAAATCCCCAAATGCCTGAAATTAAGTGCTTTGTGGAACTGGGGTGCACAACTTCACACAAAAGGATTACTCCAGCTTTTCTGTAGCTGAGGAAATGGCATCACGGACTCTGGCTGAAAGCAGTTTTCTCTGGGGCCGAAGCAGTCTTCAGTGGCAATATTTTCACAATCAAATGCTGTTCTGATCAGTGTGATTTCGCCTCAGGCTGGAAGGAAGGGGAAATTTCAGAAAATATTGTATCTCTGTAAAGAAATCTTGGAGTAAATTGTGAATAAGGAAAGATTTTGGAATTTTGCCCTGAATGACTTCAGCATGCGTTAAGTTTATGTTCTGGACTTTGGCTAATAAGAGGGCACCGGCATTTCAGTAAATAAATAAAAACAAAAAGCAGCAAATGATTCATGGAGCTGCTGATAGGAGATGGTCTCTAATGAGCAGCTCTCTAAAATTGTTTCCATCTTTTATTGTATGAGCAATGAGCTCATAGTTTCTCTCCATCCCCCAATAGGTAAGTGACTCTACATTACAAATAAAAGTGACTGATTCCATTTGCAGCAGGGGCTGAGAGAAAGGTTTGAGATTTTGGTCATGCAGCATCACATCTGAGTGGCCAGGGACTGAAGCAGTTTTGGGGGGAACAGGTTAAGAAAGGGCCCAGGAGTGTTGGCCACCCCCCGTAATGCAAAGGGGGTTTGTCCGTCTGGCAAATGCACTTTAAGGAATGAAAAGGGGTGAGGAAGGTTTTTTGATAGTAAGTTAATGAGGAGTTGTTCAAAGCCGGTCAGAATGTGAGTGCTGAAGGGGAGAGAGGTGAAGGAGCAGCCAAATAGACCCAGTAAAAATTGAAACAAACTGTGACCCGGTGGGACTGGAGTCCAGGAGCAATTAGAGTAATGCGACATGACAGAATTCCTGCTTGCTTTCTTGGGTATTTTATTCCAGCAATAAGTTGATACATCACATGGGACTTCTGTTTATTTAGCATTCCTCTCCATCACCTCTGTACAGCTCTCTCCGCTGTAAAGGACCATGAGGATAATTTATCGCTGCATCCACAACAGTGGGATTTGTGTAAAGCGCCGCATAACCCATGCCCCAGCCCCCAGCCTTTTTCCCCAGACGATTGTCCACTCTGGCAATTCTTGAGAGGGTAAAATGGCAGCTCTGGAGTGCTCTCTGCGTTAGGAGGCATACCCTGGCTCCTTGGGATTTCATTCATACCTGTTTGGAGGTTTTCCGGAGCTCAAAAGATAAAACTCAGAAGTTATGCATCTGTGGGGCACAGCACCAAGCTCGCAAGCCAGAAGCATGGAGTCTGGGTTGGATGTATTCTGGGCTGCCATTTGATCCCTCGTTTAATTTAGGTGTTCAGGGTGCTGTCTAAGTTGCAATACGCTCTCAGGTTTCCCGAGGGCCTCGGTGCTGTGCAGTCCCTGCCCCAACGCTGTCAGCCCCTGTCCAGTGTGCTCCCAGGGAAGGCTGGGCTGGCCTCTGACGGCCTCCTACTCTGGGTGCAATGCTTGCTTTGGAGGAATCCTCTTCTAGCCAAAAGAGGGTCTTTTGCAGCCTTTCAGTGCCTGGCGTGTGGGAGTGAGAGCAGGCGCAAGGCTCTCTTCTGGTTTCCGCGTGTGAATGAAGTCTCTCCTTGCACTGCTCTTTGCCAGCCCGGGTGGCTGGTGCTGTCCGACAGGCTGCTCTTCTCTCCATTGTGGGGTAATTTCAGAGTCGTTAGGGTTTGGCTTCCTCAGCGAGGGCTGACATTTTTCTTGGTGCTCAGCCAGAATATGTGCTGATCAGAGTATGCTGATTTGGCAGATGGTACATGACAGCTGCTTGAAGAGGTTGATGTTAGTCCTTCCTGAGCTGTTCCTTTACATTTGTGGTTTTTTGTTTTTTGGTTTTTTTTGATGACCTTTTTACTGTGCATTCCCCATTACTTCCTTGGGAACAGAATTAAGGATCTGTGAACAATGAGTGTGTGTGTGTTAAAAGGGGCCGAACGTTTTATTTGGGCTATAGCTAAAAGCAGATGATATCTTGAACCATTTTAACAATACAGCAGGGATCAAGCTCATGAAATGGCTTCCATTTGTGAGTTTGTATAGCTGCCAGTTGGATGGAGGAGAGAAGACAAGGTAGGGCCGTAGCACAGACTCTTGCATGAAAAGAGGTGGGAAATGTGTTTCTCCTGTGGCTCTCTGCAGGCTCCGACCACATCCGTGAGAAGGACGGGCTGTGGGCCGTCCTGGCTTGGCTGTCCATACTAGCCACCCGCAAGCAGAGCGTGGAGGACATCATGAAGGATCACTGGCAGAAATATGGCAGGAACTTCTTCACCAGGTGGGGAAGGTGCTCCTGACGCCTCACGCTTACCTCTGTCCTGTGTTCGACCCTCCGAGGTCAGAGCCCCAAGCACCGATGGCGCCAGCATGTGCTACCGCAGTGCTCTTCCTACCTCGTTACACTTGCTGTTTCTGTGGTGCTGCAGTAATTTCAAACTCCCTGAGCAGTTTGCTGCAGTGTGCAACATATCTGGGTTAAGTAAAACAGTGGGTATAAAAAAACCTTAACCTTCCATGATGTCCAGTTCAGGATTTGTAATGCTAAACATAAATCTAGTAAGTATCAAAGTCTGCAAAGGTTGTACATTTTATATCTGCAAGGTATCTTTTTTCCTTTTAATGGAGATTTTTTTTTCTTGCAAGAGTCTTTTTTGCCATTGGAACAGTATATTTCTTGAGACCACAAATCACAAGTTAATTTGTAATATCTTCAGTGATGGAAATGTCTTATTGAATGGATGCCCAGCTCCTAGGCCATTATTTACCTGGTTGTTTCTGTCCAGTCCCAAAATACTCTAACTTAAACTGCAGTAGACATGGAATTTGAAAAGGGAAAGAGTGAGAACCAACCTGCACATAAACAGAGGTGGGAACGCCGTCTGGAGTGAAAGCATTAGGCAGAAACCTTTCAGCTTGGAAGACCTACGTGAAAATTCTGTCTCAGATTGCCAAATGAAAGAACTTGCCTTTTCCTTTTTTTTTTTTTTCCATCTTCTTTCTTTTTCCCCCCCGCACCACAAAGCCAGCATACATCTGAGGCATTTAAACCTGTGGAAAAAATGCCAAAGTCTAGAATAAAAAGGCAGTCTTTTAGCACCAGAGGTATGTCTGCATAGCAAGCTAAGTGCAGTGGTAGGCAGGTTAGCAAGCCTGTGCGTGCTTCATCTAGCCAGCCGGGCAAATAAAAGCGGCACAAATCACACTGGCAATCAGAGTACAAAGTCTTGGATCCTGATGTGTGCTTCAGCCGTTCTCTGCTGCCTCTCTTACCCGGGTTAATGAGATCAAAGCTGGCACTGGTATGTTATCATGTGCTGCAATCACACCTGCATTTTGCTGTGGGGACGCACACAAGGATGTTCAAGCAAAATTGTTATCGTGAGGAACCTGTTGAGATCCTATCGGCAGAATTAGAATAAATTCTTTGCAGTCAGCATTGTTGGAGTCTAGCCCTCTGTCTTCGATATGCCTAGCACAAGACAGCTCAATTTGTGCTTTCATCTCTCCTGACGCCGAATGTCTGCAGTGTATCCCACGGATTTGTGTTGAATCGTAGCTATATTGCTGCACACAGATCCTCCTCTTTTCTTCCTGTCCTCCCCTCCAGTAAGGGCGTAGAGAACATCTACGGGGCAGACCTCAGTGTTTAAACAAGGGCATCACAAAACATTGCTACTCATTACAGCCTCCCCTTCCTAATCTTTATTGTGTGGTGACTGGTTGTAGATATGACTATGAAGAGGTGGATGCAGATGCAGCTAACAAAATGATGAAGGATTTGGAGACTGTGATGTTTGACCGCTCCTTTGTGGGGAAGCAGTTATCATGTGGTGACAAAGTCTACACGGTTGAGAAAGCTGATAATTTTGAGTACAACGATCCAGTGGATGGAAGTGTCTCCAGAAACCAGGTGGGCATAGCCTCGCCTGGGCTGAATGTGACCTCAGAGGGCTGTTGTGCTGTGTATTTTGGGCTTAACCTTTGTCCGGTGCATTTGCACCTGCTTTAAAGTCAAACGTTGCATTTGTCCCTTGGAAAATTTTTTCTGCCCTGTGTTTGCTGGTGGGATCCTGCCCTGCGTGAGGGAAGGGTCTGGAGGCTGCTCCAGCCCCAGCAGGGCCTGGAGGGGGAGCAGAGCTTCCCTACAGCCACCCCGGAGGGGAAGGAGTGAAGGAGCTGAGTTGAGGGGGATCCTTTGGGCGATGGGTCAGCAGCCAAGAAACGGGTTGTGCTGAATGAAAGGTTGAAACCCCACTGGAGCACGAGACACAAACCCTCCTGTTCAGGTATCGTCTTGTCTCTAGCACTAGACCCCCAGGTTGCTGCAAGCGAATCCTCCCTAGATGCATTTGTCCCTGAGCTGATGGCACTCCTCATGTGCTTGCCCCTAAGAGGGCAGGCAGCAGTGCAGAGCGGCTGTAACGAGGGATTGAGTTCCAGGCTCCAGAAGTCACAGGGGTCTTAAATACCTGAGAGATGAGTAACCTGTCACCAGAGATTATTGAAATAAAAATGTCCCGTAGATGGATTGGTTTGACAGCATAATGTGGAAGCACAGTAAGTGGGAAGGAATAATGGAGAAATCTTGCAGGAATGATTGCCTTGCCTGTGGGATGACAGGAGCATTTTCTTTATGTCTTATTTTCATGGAAGAGCAGTGGGTTGGTAATGCTGTGTCTGACAGAGAATCAGTCCCTGGCTCTTGTTTCCAAGCAAGTGCTTGAAACCTTACAGCAAGGAAGCAAGGGACCTTAGAGCAGCAACGCGCTTCGTGTGGAGCTCTAGCAAGTTCTCCAGAGTGGGTTAGGAGAGGTGCTCCGGAGTGGGGAGAGGATAACAGAGGAGCCTTCTGTGGCTCCCTGAAGAGGAGGAGCTCAGGGATCGCGCAGGTCAGGCATAGCCATGCTGGGTCTCGTGGAAAATACCTTGGGTCCCCAAGAGGTGCGTAGCTGAGAGGCTTTTCTCCTCCCCTTCTCTCTTACCAGGGCTTGCGGCTCATCTTCTCTGATGGCTCCCGCATCATCTTCAGATTAAGCGGTACTGGCAGTGCTGGAGCAACCGTGCGGCTGTACATTGACAGCTACGAGAAGGATGCTCAGAAGATACACGAAGACCCACAGGTAAGCATTGCATCTCGGTCATGGCACCACTGGCTCCCAGGCTTCCTAGAAAGCTTAAATCTTTGCTTAGAGCGATGTGAAGGTGCTGGGTATTTTGGAAGCAAGGGCTTTGGTATCTTTAATCCCAGTATAAATAGATTTAAAAAGAAAAAAAAGGCTCTGTGTGGAACAAGTGTTACTTCTTCAGAATCCCTCACAGCTGCTCCTGCAATTGCACATTAGTTTTCCTGTTTGTTTATGTTACATCTGTGGCTGGTTGCAGGTGTGGGAGGACACTGTTTCAGTCCTGAACTGACCTTCTAGTTGAAATGGTGCGTCGCTAGGGATAAAATGAGGTCATTCGTATACCAAATTTGGGAAATACTTGTTTAAAAAAAAAAAAATGCGGGTAACGGGATGCAGTTGTATATAAGATGACACTGACCTTTTCTGTACTAAGTTTAATACATGTTCTTTACAGCATCGTTTAAAAATGCTGTTGACCTCTCTGGTAGGCACAGGAGGAAAAGAATCCTCATTTTAGATTCTGCAGCAAACAGTCTGTGAGCTCTTTTTGCATAACTTACTGTGCCGTTATTGACAAAAAGACTAAAAAAAACCCCACATTCTGAGAGGCATGAACTAAACTTACGATTTAACTGTCCTGTGCCTATGGTGCAACGGACTTTGGAGTACAGCACAACGAGGGTGGCAGCAGCAACACCGGAGCTGTGCTCGGGTTTTCTCTCCAAACCTGCATGCGGTCGTAACACTGCATCCCTCACTGCGCCGTTCCTCTCGCTGGTCCCGCAGCTCGTGTTGTGAACCCAAAACAGCCCCTTGGCCAGCAGTGCCGAGCTTTGGGTGTCCCGGGCTGACACCAGACGCCCACGGGGGAAGGGTGGACGCGACGTGCGTAGGCTGCGCGCGCGCTGCTCTGCTCCGCAGTCCTGAGCCATCTCTTTCCTTTCTGCAGGTCATGTTGGCACCTCTCATTTCTATTGCACTGAAACTTTCACAGCTTCATGAAAGAACCGGCCGCACCGGTCCGACTGTCATAACATAAAGACCCGGTCAGACATCATGCTGGAGTGCACACCGAGTGAAGGAAGTCAGCCTATCTCCCCTTTTATTGTCAGATCTGTTACTAAAAGAGGAATATTAATTTTATCTCTGTATTTAAGAACACTATTGGACTGCTAAGGATAGACAATAAAACCCAGCCCTGTCAACACTTTGTGTGCATGTTACTGTACTGCTTTTCTGCATCACACAGCACCGCTGGCAATTTGTATATGGTGCACATTAGCACAGCCTTTTGGTTTAGCATATGTACTTTTTTTTTTCCTTAAACAAAAGGAAAATAGAGAAATAACAGAGAGACTAAATTCTTCAATAATACAGAGATTTTTTTTCTATCTTGGAAACTTTCCTGGAAAAGAAGCACAAATACTTTATCCTTGTTAATATATAGTCTTTTAAATGTGATGTCTCTGAATAAGCCATGGCTGTGTACTAAGGCTGAGTATTTTTTCGCTTAGGTGGATTTTTTCCCTTTCAAAAACAAATTATGTAAATTGATCTCCATTTGCCTTCTGTATAAGAAAAAACCCACAACAAGCCCTCCACATAGAAATGAGCAATAACAAGCATTGCAGGATATTAAAGTGATATGAGCTACAATTACTGTTCAATGCTCTTTTATTTTCTTACATCATGATAGGCTCCCTTTTGAAGAATAAAAGATTGTTCTGATGAGCTCTTGTTTGGTTGAACGTGGATATTAAGATCCTTGGAGTAATCAGATTTGCAGGCATTAATGTGCAATATCTTATCCAAGGGCACAGAGAGGGTCACTTTGGAAACAGTTGTAGCTGTTTGATGTTAATGCCCTGCAGCTGCACCTTCCTGCCCTTTTCCTGGAAGCCATCCCCTCGGAGCTGAGCTGTGTTCCTGCTCCCGGCCCAACCGGCGGGCTTGGCCCTGGAGAGGTCTAGAGGCGCTCATGCCGCTGACTTAGTGCCCTTCATCCATGGAGGTGACGCTCTCCAGCAATGGGGGGGACTCTGGAAAATACCCCCAGGCAAATCCTCCATCTCCAGGCTGTTGTGGCTTAAGCTATGTTAATAAAAGTAGTTGCATGAGTGGGAATGAGTTGAGGTGACTTTCCCCTTCTGGTTTGCTTGCCTTTGTCACCTAAATCCATGCAACATTCATGCCCCGACTCGCCCTCTGCCCTGGCTGGGCTCAGCAGTGCGGGGCCTTGCTGTGGTGGTACTCCCCATGCAGCTGAAATTCAGGCTGTGTCCCTGGGCAGGCCTGAGGGAACGGCTCTGTTTTCCAGGAATGTGAAACATCCCACCCTCACCCTAACCAGGACCTGCCAGCAACACTTCTGAGGTAGGTGCAGATGTGCTGACAAAAAGCTCTTTATCTTGTCTTCCTCACAGAGGTGAGGTGTCTCTTCTGACAGACAGACTTCTCTGCTAAATATGCGCTAAACAGTTTTGCTGGCAGAGCTGCTTTGGTATGGAGCATGTTAAAAACCAAAAAACCTCGCAGCCTGTTGCTGCTCGTTGTCTGCCTGCACCCTAGTGATGGATGTTGCCGGGTCGGGGGCACAGAGCTCCTGTCCCTGCTCGCTCCCGCTGGCCAGCCATCCCCACAGGGATGCACGGAGAAACGGGCCTGGGGGAAAGCTGCAGCCGTGCCATTTCCACCGCAGCCCTGTCCACCCCGAGCTCTGGTTTTGGATCAGCCATGGCCTCTGTGTTGGATGGATTCAGGTCAGCAACGCAGAAGAACACCAGATTATCTGAATAAACCCTCTGTCATCTGTCTGAGGAAGCAATGCTTGTGCTCAGGGTCTGGCCACAAACTATAGCAACAAGGATTCCTGTTTACAGTGAAAAGTAGCAGCGGTGGTGCATGGGTTTCTTCCACTCCAAGCCAAAAGAAAAACCAAACCCAAACAACCCACGTGTATGGAGACGGACCAGAGTTTCCACCCTAGCACGTGGTGGGGGAGAGGAGCTTTGGTGATCAGGATCTTCAGAAAAAACAGGTGCTAAAGGTCAGTCTCCAAAGTCCATGTGTTGAAAGTGCTGAGTGGCCAACGGCTGTCACCAAAATCGCTGTGTGCTGGTGCAGAGCTCTGCCGGTGCAGCTGGGCTCCCGTGGGACTCGCTCCTGCACCTTGGACCCCCACAGCCACTGCTGAGCCGCGGATTCCTCCTGTCACAACCTGCTGAGCGAAAGGAAAACCTCCTGGGAGGCAGCACAGGTGCAGAGAGCAGCAGGCGGGTGCTGCTCGCAGGGAGCACAAAAGCCTTACCCAGGGCAAGCTGTGCCATGTCACTTAACGAAACACAACTAAAGCAGTCCAATATCCCAGCAAACACTGTGGCTTCTCCATTAAAGGGAGAAAGGGGGGGGGGGGGGGGGAAACTAAATCAAACCTGAGTTGCATGTCAAACCCAGCTAATGGCAGTTAAATTTATATTCCTTACTTATGTCCTCATGTAAGTGTAAGGTGTATGAAAGTGAAATTGTGCAGTCCAGGCACATCCACAGTGTAAGCTGGATGCTCTGTTCAACTTTGAGCTCCGCTGTCGAAAGACATGGGTGGCTGGGGCTGGAGGTTGGTAGTGAAACCTGGAGCCTCTCACTTGTAAATCCTTGCTTCCAGCATTTCTCTGGGTGGCATCAGCTGCACATCCCCCTTGTGCACTGTCCCGTCGGCCGCTTCAGCCTGGCTCCTGCTCGCTTGTAGCACAGAAGCATCAGGGACACGGGACCAAAGCCCGCTGCTTTTCACCACTGTTGTCAGATCTTTGCTCCATCCCCTTTCCCTGGCCCAGCTCATGTGGGTGAGCATGGGACTCAGCTGCCTCTTTCTATTCAAAAGTGAATCACTGCTGTGAAACCCTCTTTCTGATTTTCTTCCAACATTTTTACTGGCAAACACTGATTTCAGTCCTCTAATAGAAGCCCTTGTTCCCTGAGAGCACTTAGTGCTGGGCTATGATAAAAACACCTCTTTGCTGCTGCTCCGCAGCACGGAGATGGCTCACTCTTCCCTTTTTAATCCGCAAAGAAGGTTTGTAATTGTTTCAGTGGAGAAAATGCTCAGAGTATTTGGGGCTCTAATGAAGGACTCCATTTCCATGCTGCATGTCAGGCATTGTTAGCACGGACGCTCCTGTGACTTTTGCCAAATGAATCCGTCTGGAAGCGCGAGCCGTGTGGCCAGGAAAGGGCAGATGCGGTCAGCAAGGAAGCTTCCAAATTAATCTGGGGAGTCTCCTTTCTTCTGAGCACTTGAAAGACCAAGCCTAAATCTCCTTGACAGCTTCTTCTGTAGGGACACATATGGCATGGAAACATTTGATCTCTCGGTCAGCTAATAACAAAATTGAAAACAATGTAAATTGGTGATTATAAAATCACTAAGCTAAGAGACAAAAGAACTTATATTTGCACCATAGAGCGTCAGTCTGATTCAATTATAAAAACAAACTAGAATTGCAAATAATACATTTTGTAAATTGTGTTAGCACCCTAATAGCTGCTCAACAAAATGATCTAGATCAGGCTTAGGGTAAAGAGAAAAAAGGAGATATTAATAAAGGCTAAAAGCCAAGGTAAGAAACGCTGCTGCCCACAAGCAGGCCGTGCTAAGCTGCTGTGCTGGCAGGGCCCGCGGGCTGCATTCTGCAGACAGCTGATCAGCCGTTGGGGTGAGCTGAGCATGAATGTGTGTGTGTGTCCGCGTGTGTGTGTACAGCGCTGTCGTCCAGCAGCGCGGCGGCTGCTGACCCGGGGAAAGCTTGTGCCCGAGTCCGGGAGAGCCATGTTTTCTGTGCAATGGTCCTGTGCCTGCGAGCCCGGCGCTTCACTTGGCAGGGTCAGGTCTCGGAGGCTTTCCTCAGTGCTGGCTGCAAAGCACTAAACCAGAAAGCTGGGATTAGTTGGGGAAAAACAATTTGGCTGCTCCAATTTGCCTTTTAAGCGTTGCGTGAACAAGTGACCCCGTAGTTTATGGTTGGCCTCTTTTTAAAGCAGGTCAGTCCCAAGTTCCTTCTACTGGAACCGTGGGCGCTTTTCAGTCAAACTCTGTGTATTAAAAACTGCTCTCTTGCCCATAATGGTGCTAATGGCTCAACGGCGGCACGCAGCTCTCCTCTCCTGGGGCTCCCAACTTATTTCAGCAGCTTCAGAATGAGATGGAAACCTTCCTGCACTCCCATGGCTTTATCTCAGCTACAGTTCCTCCAACTGTTCCTTTCCACTGCACCTACAAGTGGAGCTCAAACTGTTCCCCCCTGTCGAAACCCTTCCCCCATGACAAACAATTTGTGCCCGTGCGGCCCTTGCCTGTTCAGCTCGTGGGATCTGGAGCCTTGCATGGGTGAGGGAGACGGCTACGGGCAAAAGATTGCTCTTGGGGAAGCCTGGGTGGATTTGCCCACTGGGTCGCTGAGCAGGACACAGCTCTCGGCAGCTGCCCGAGTGCCAGCAAGTCTCTGAATATACAGCAAATGCAGGAAAAGTGGCTGGTGGTTAAAGATAACTGGTACAGCTCTGAATACGGGAGACTTCCGTTCTACACGCCAAGGTTCAGTTAGTCATAATTTTCTCAGGAAATTCACATTTACCCCTGGGCTGTATTATAGCAGATTCCTTCCAAGTCAGTGACTGCGTGCAACAACAGAAACACGGTCAGCCTGTACAGCGCTTAATGGGCCGCGTTTGCCAAAGACGTGGCAATGGAGGTGTTTGCAGTGACTCAGCCCCTCTGCGCAGATGGGTATTTGCATGAAAAATTGCTCCTGCTCTTTCTTTGCTTCTCTTCAGACTAAAGCTATAGACTCCTGTCCCAGAGGAACCCAATTAGATCCAGATGTCTCGCTAGTCGTATACATTTTAATCTTTACCCCAAGTTTACGTAATGCAATATCTGATTTCTGCACGCAGTTTCCACTGTACAAAAATGAAAATACATCACAGGAGCTCACCGACAAAAGCAAGTGCAGCCATACACGGAATGGAAATCGGCCCAGCACCGAACTGCTGCTCGGTGATTTCTTGTCCCAATCTGGTGGGTCTTGCAGAGCTGCCATTGCCAGAAGCCAAGTTAGCAGGCAGCAGCGGCCAGGGTGACTCCCAGCACACGGGGTGATGACTAGTGGGTGTCAGTGAGCACCAAAGGCTGAACCCTCACGCTAGAGGCAGAAAAGCTCCGAAATCCTGTTCTTCTGTAGGATCTGACAATGCTCCACCCGTGGAAGATGGACTGTTTCTCTCTAGATGGCAGCATTGGTAAAGAGTCTCAGGGCAGTCTCCAATGGACCCAGGGTCTTGCTACACCTCACTTCGGCATGATTTCATCTCTAATTCAGGCATTCATTCACAATTCGAAATTACTGCATCTTTCAAGTCCTTAGTGAGTACAGAGGCTGCCAAGCTGTTCCCTAAGCATAGTCTCCTGAGCGTAGTATTGGCACAAAGCTGAAACCCAGCCTGGTAAAGGAAAGGTCACTTTGAGACTGACTAAAACAAGTCAGGAAAATGCCGCACAATACTGGCTTTTGTGGGGTATTTCCATGTGATAAATCCAAAGTCTAATCCCCGGATCTTCAGCATGCAGTTTTGGGCAAAATTTCCAGTTGCCACTGAAAAAAATCTGTTCCCTCAGCTTTGCCGTAAAAAGCATGTGTTATTCAGCATGTTTCCATCACAGCACTGACAGCTATGCCCAGGCAAGGAAAGTGGCTGCTAATGAAATAAGCCAATTATCAAATCAAATAAACCAATTCTCATTTTTTTCCTTAATGTTTTCACACGCTGTCCAGGCATGTGGGACTGCCAGCACATCCCAGTGTCTCTGTGCACTTTCTCCACCATCAGAAGAGCTTCTTCTCAACCCTTCCCCTAGTATTCCCTTGCAGTCCCCGGCTCTGGGAGGATCTAGGAGGCTCTGGGAGGATCCCAAAAACCATGAGCTGGGATCAGCGAGGAGCAGGACCAGGCTGGGGCCAAGGAGTGTGGGTGAAGGAGCAGGGTCAGGGAAACATGGCAAGAACGAGATGGGATCAGGAGTTGGCCCTGGGGTGGAGGTGGGGGGAGTGGGGTGGTATATATGGAGACTGGAAGGGATAAAAACTTCAAAACAGTGACAGATTTGATTTTACTGCCTTTGTTTTCACAGGTTGTGATTACAAGCCAGAATTAACACAGATAACAGCCCTATTCTCCATTATGCGAAATGGCTTTATATGCCAGTGCAGAACCTGCTGTTCACAGCATCCCACCTGCACTTTAATTCTGTAAACTCACATTTTCCTCTGTGGCTAAACACTCAGATATACTCACATACAGCTTGATTACAGGGAACAAATTAAGTTTTAATTAGGATGAGGAATCCTAGCAAGGAGCAACAGTCCAGATCTGAAACTCATTGGCATGCTCCAGGCTTGTGTAACAGCGTGTGAGAGAAGCCAAAGCCGCAGCCGTTAGATGGGATTCGTACGGCATCTGAAGTCATTATTAAATATCCATCCTCCCATTTCCGATGGCACGGATTATAATTTGCATCATCTTGGGTTGCGCACAGGGGCTGGGCATGGGTAATGTCTCCCGGCATCCCACCAGCTCCTGGACAAAGCAGCAATGCTGTGCACCGCACCAGCAAAACTACAGTGAGGCAAAGGCTGGTGAAGAAATCCTGCCTGTGGCACATTCAATTTTGCATAATTTCGACCTTTCTATCCACTTGTTTATTTTCATTTTACAATAGCAGGGTGCTAGTCATTGAGTGCAGGGCATTCCCTAATGGCCAGGGGTTAAACTTTGCACTTCCATCAGTCCCTCCTGGCTGTCATCCAGTACAGAGAAGCCACTCACACATCTGGTATCACACACACACCCCTCTCCACACCCCATCCCTAGAAGCAGTCGGGATGAGATGAACATCAGAGGAGTCTGGCAGTATTTAATGGCTATATTTAATATCATGCCATTGATTAGAAAGACTTTGCACCACTTCAAATCAAATCAGCTCCCTCGCCTGCTTTATAAAAGCCATTCTGGAAGGACTATTAAAAACCTTTCATGCTCTGCTCCCTTGAGGTGCCTGTTTGGGTGCCACAGGGTAACTTTTAGATGTGCTGCAGCTCCCACCATGGTGTACAGCTCCCTGTGGGGTCTTTCCTCTGCTCTTTCAGGTCCCGGTGAACCTCCTCGCATCCATGGCAGAAAGGAAGGTAAAAAGAAGGTAAGTTGGAGAGGGAATAAATGGGCAAAGAAAGTCCTGTGTCACTGTATGCGAAGCTTTGAATCATTTGACTCTGTGTTTATCCACTGCTCCTGGGAGACGGGGGCAGCTGGAGGGAAGCGGAGGAGTTTAGGAAGTTTGCAAGCAGAGTGCTTGTGTTGTTTCTGGCACAAAATTACCAGTCATGTGTCCCTTCGCAATGCCATTAACCTCCCATGGCGAGGCTGGGAGACCTTCAGAAATGATCAGCTCTACCACTTCCACGGATGACGTAGGCAGTTGTTCCTGGTGGCAGCAAGGCTTGGACTGCCGGTAGGAGCCATGAGCAAGGTGGGGCAGGATCCAGTTATGCAGGATAAATCTGATAAATGCGGGTTAAAGTGCTGGAGACAGCTGCTATTGAAATGAGAAACAGCTTTTATCTCTGAATGGTGCTGAGAGCTGGGGGGTGACTCGCTCGGAGGAAGGTACATGATCCAGCCGTTCGGCATCAAGGCAGCAGAAGCTGAAGACCTGCCCTGGCCGGAGGATCCCTCGCGCGAGGGAGCACTGACCAGGGGCAGTAGCATGTGGGGCTTTGCCTTCTCCTTTGGGGTCACCTGCCTGCAAGGATCCTTACCAAGAGAGAGGCCTTCCTGAGTTTAAGATTTGTTTCAAGGCAAGCACATCTATATAAGCATTTTCGTGCTCAGGTCACTAATGTTCCCTCCCTGAACCTAGTGTATTGCCGCCGTCTGGTTTTGGCTATGCTAATGCTACACTTCAGTTCTGAAAGAAGGGAAGGAGAGAGAAAGTTTTCTGTATCTTTTCCTTCTGACTGTGCAAAAGTGGATGAAACAGGAGACAGAGATTACAGATCTATCCTGTCCCAGTGTAGCCCAAAGACAAAAGCGTTAAAATACTCTGTAATTATAGTCAGCCTCAAAGAAGAAACTTTATGATGGCAGTAATCAGATGCTCAGCTCTTAAAATCCATGGCACAAAATGAAAGAATGTGATTTTTTTAAACAATGCTGGGGTTTAATTTGGGTCACCAACAGTTTAGAGGTGTTTCTCCCTTTGTAAGAAATTCGAAGTTTGAGAGTCTGGTCACTTGGATGACAGAGAAGAAAGAAAAATATATTTAAATGATGGTCCTGTCTAGTTCCAGACGCCTACGTCTTTCAGAGTGAAGAAAAATGAAAGCATCAGTTACATGCAGATTAGGCTGAAGAAGTTTTGTAAGTGTTATTTTAAATAGCTAAATCGGAGTTTATTAGAATGCTAAAATGGGTATGGCCCAGTTAGGTCCTGATTGCCTTTTTCAGGAGTACATGAGCTCCTACCAACTTTGAGAGGTCAGAGTGTACCCCATGCTTACTGGTTTTTAGCTTTGAGTGTCCTCCTGATAAAATTTTTGCTTTTGTGGAAGTTGAAACACTAGGTTGTAGGGAGAGTAGAGAAGTCAGTAAGTTTAGATAACTTAAGGACAGGTTTCCCAACGCAGGATGGCAGCATTCATCCTGTGTTATTTAACCAACTAGTCAAGCTTATTAAAAACTAAAATCATTCTGTTCAACATTCTTAAGACATTCTGGTTTCCAGTGTTCAAACCGAAACCCTATTATCAGAGATTCCCTCCCACTTCCTGCAATCAAAGGAAACTTTTATTTTCCCGAGTTTAACTTCTTAATGGGCAAGGCATGGGTATCACACCTCCTGCACATCACTCTTGTGAATTTTTTAGCCTGGTTTCCTAAAGAGTCCCATGCGGTCACCCCACCTTTGCATGTCTCTTCTAGGTGACACCAGGAAATCTGTTGACATATTTCGAATTGGATACAGATGTAGAGTTGGCAAAGATGTTAAATACTGTCAGTTCAATGGCACTTCACAGCAGAATGGGAGAGAGAGAGAAACCCTGGTGAGACCTTTGCTGAAGAACAGCAGCTCTGGGAGATCAGCCCTTCCTAGACATCAGTGAATCCAGACAGGACTCCATGCCCAAAACACACACCCATAGGAAGCCCAGTACCGTTGTCTGTCGGGCCAGTGGAACTATTTGTTTTCTAATTGTTTGTCCAAAAGAAAGGCGCGAGGTTCTGGTGCTTCTCCACGGTCTTCTGCTGTTTTCCCCTTGGGGTGCGTGGTGTGGCACAGAGCCCCTAAACCCGCTTCTCTCACCTCCTCCTCTCTTAGCAGGCAGGGCAGAGCTCGCAGCAGTCTGGCTCATGGCAGAGGTCTGGCTCATCCTGTCTCCGGTCACTGTTGTTAATGTCGAGTTTCTTTTCCATGATCCCTGACACTGTAGGAGCCCTCCAAACTCAGGGTTTGGTACTTCCACACGTGAAAAGGGGTGCCATAACTCTTCAGCCCCAGAGCAACTGCAGCAGCAGCTGCACTTGGTCAGCTGCGGAAGGATCTGCTGGAAAGCTTTTTTTTTTTGTTTACTCTTTCTTCTGCTTATTTTCCTAAGGGAAAAGTTGTGGTGTGACCTCAGCCTCTGGCTGCTCTGCCCTTGGCCTCTGTGCGTGTGCGCAGGCACTGCAGCTCGGCACCAGCCACACCAGCAGCTCTGGGGCAAGGAGGGAGATGGCAGGTGGGGGCTCTGCGAGGAGGTGGGAAACTCGGAAAATTGGAGTCATGATGGATGTTGGAGGGATGGTGGGAGACTTTTGAGGTGCAAGTATAAAGGAGGAAGGACACAAAACTGCTGGGTATCATTACTTGTGCTGTTTGTATCTTGCCTAAAAATATATTTGGAGATTCTGATATTGGTCATTAGAATCACGACACAGAATGAAATATGGCAGAATATGGCCAAAGCTGGCCCAGCAGAAGTAAAGGGAATCTACAGGGCATAAAAGCTGTCTTTCTGTTTTGGTAACACTCCCAGCTAGTTTATAACTTGCTCTGTTTATAGTAACATGCTGTTGGATGCTAGCTGCTGACATTTTAGACTTTTTTGTGTGTGTGTGTTCGATTAAAATCTGTATGTGATGAGAGCCATGAAGACACCCCCCACGAAAAGCTGGACATCTACCCTGCAGAGCCATGGTGCTGGCCTGCATCACCTGGCTGGGTGCAACACCGGGGGCTGAGCGGAGGCCAGGACTCGTGGTGGGGGCTGGCGGGCGCCGTGCGGAGCCGGGGCTGCTCTCCAGAAGTGCGCCCCGGTGAAGATGGATCATGATTTGTGACGCTGCAGATACTTGTTTGCTTTGGCAAATGGTTTTGATTTCAGAAAATCAGGGAGGCATTTTTAAAAAGCTAATCTTTCTGCTTCTGTATTATCAGGATAAACTTCCTCATTGTTGTACTTTTTATTTTGATTGAGCAAAATGTTTAATGTAAATTGAAGCCATTTATTTTTTAGTTTATTGCAAAACAAAATTGCAAGCAAAAATGTGCTAGATGTACAGGGCTGTTAATTAGTATCTCGCTCGCAGTAGCAGGTGGGATAGTAGAACTTCTGGCAGCATTTCAAGCATTTACTGTTGGTAACATTTATGGCAGCACTAGCAATGTAAGACATTTTATTTTCCTGCTTTCACCAAAAAAAAAAAAAAAAAAGAAAGCAACGATGGAATAGATCCATGCAAATTAAACAGCAGCAAAAACTAAACTAGACATTAGTGGTTTCAAATACCCAGGCTGTACTGGTAAGCTCTCTATTATAGAGGGAATCAAAGTCAATTTTTAAGCAGCTATTGTATGTTCTACTTTGAACTGATTATTGTAAATGTCTTATAAAAAGCAGCTGAGCTGCATTTTTCAATTTTATATACAGGCCTTGAAAACCCACTAAGTAGCTGAATGCCCCCGTGCATGTATGTTAAACTTATTGTGCGGTAGAAAGAAGGTACAGAATATACCTCAGCTCATATATAAATAACATGCTGCTAATTTTTTCTGCCATTACCAAGTGGGGTAATGCTAAACAGCATAGCCGCTGGTGTTTCGTAAGAATTGGTTTTTAGATCCAAGGAAGTGTTACAGACTCCTCTCACTATGTACCAATTCCTGCAAAATTATGCCTAATGGTTTTGTAGCTCAGTGCTTGCATACTGGATCTTTCTTTCATCTTAACTTTTGGAGTTTCTTCTCCTATCTTCTTTCTCTTCTTTGTTTCCAGCTTTTCTTCCTCTTCAGTCTCCTTCACAGTTTTCCAACTTGCCATCTTCTGCGTACATAATATTTTTTCCCCTCTAGATTTCTTTTCTCTTTTGTAGTACTCTGTGTGCGAACACAAGAATTCAAGATCAATATTGAAGTTTAACATCTGCAGGCCCTCCGCTGGTCTGTGCTTTCAGCATTGACTAAAATCCCCTTTGCGGAACTCCAGTGTGGATGTCTGAGGAGTCACTGTACGATCAGGTGAGCTTGCAGAAAAGGTAGACACTGCAGTTTTTGTAACGTCCCTGGAAAGCGCCCACGGGAGAAGAGTGAGGTGGTGGCTCCTCTGGCTCACCTCGGCTGCAGTGGCTCCTTCTGGGCTGGCTGAGGGTGGCTGGGAGCCTGGGGGAGTTCTGGCCATGTAGCCTGAGCTGTGTAGGTTTGTCCTACTAAAAGATGTTGTAATGTGTACGGCTGTGTTAAAGCAAAGAACATGCTCCATAGCAACTGCAGTGTTTGTAGTAGCAATAGCATACGGGACTGCCTCACTCCCGCGCTTTACAGCACTGCAGTGATTGTCCGTTGCAAGGAATGCTGAAGCAATGAAGCACTGACTGGGAAAAAAAGGACATAAACCCCTATTTTCAGAGCTGGTATAAGCAACTTATAAATGAATCACACTGAGAAACAAAGGGAAAGAGGCTCATCAGTCACTGCAAACCTGAGCTAGATGGATTAAACCACATCTTGTCCAGTTGCATGGCAGCTACATGGCCACGACCCTGTGCACAAACCAGTGTGCTCTGCTGCAGAGCCCGGCTGAGCGTGCAGCAGCCTGACGGGAGCAGCTCGGTACTCGCCCAGCTCAGAACATGGGCAGAAGCCCCTGGCGCGGATGCACCAGGGCACTCAGGCACTGATGGGCAACAGGGAATATTTAACCCAGAAGTAGAAGCAAGGATGTTTGTGCTATGTACGTGGTCTTATTCCCTGAGCTCCAGCACTCCTGCCAGCTGCATGGGGCAGTGATACCCAGTACCAATGTAAACCTCAAAGATCTGCTTAAAAGTTAGTCTTGTTATGGGACTCAGCTCCCTCAAAACAGTCTTTAAAAGCATATGAAATGTCCTTCAAAACCAAGGTGTCTTTATTTTGACATTGTTCATTTTTTTCCCATTAACAATGATGAGCATTATTTTAAATCTCTGCAGAGAGACCTTGAGTGATGGCCAAATGCAGAAGGCGCTGATGTGGATGCCAAAACCAGAGAGGATGTATCAGTGGTAGGCGAAGGAGATGACATAGGGAGGCGCAGGCTACCTTTTAAGAGGTATCTCTTTTAAGAGAATTTTCTTAACAGTAAGAGATTTTGCTAAGGGTTGTTTGATGGAATTTGTGATGAAACATTCTGGAAAACATCTCTAATTTTTATGCATTTAAAGCTCTGTAGATTTTCAGTTTAATTTACTCCATAGAAACTAATATAAATGTAAAGAATGTTTTAATCAACACCTTTTAGCATAAATGATACACTAGAAACATTACAAAATACTAAGCATTCAGTTACATCCCAGGGTCCTATCACTTTTATTCCACGTACAATGAAATGTATGAGTCCTGAAGCAGTCTGAGAGGTAAAGGTTAAATTATGGATATGTATTCAGCATTTTAAAAGTCTAAGAAGCTGTCAAGCTCTGTGGTCCCTTTTACATGAAAGGCTTGTCAGCACGTGTTGCTGAGATCGGTGGGAGATCTGCACTGGCAACCCAGAGGAGACCAGCAGACATGTCATGAGCTGAAAGGATAAAGAAGAATAGAACTAGTAGTGGTCTATAAAACCAATATAACTTGTATTTGTTCCTTTGGCATTGCAATACCACTCCGAAACAGAGGGCAACTGTTAACAGAGGCAAAGCCAACTTCATCTTTTGCAGGCTGACAAATGGTCATGTAAGTTACCAAATAACCCAAGACCTCAGGATTAAACTTCTCCAATTGTTTTCACATGATGCAACTTTAAATCTCTCTTTTGAACAGTATTAAATTTCCTTTCATTCCCATAAACTTCAGAAAAAGTTGACTGCTCTCACATTTCAGACTGTGACCCAGCTAACTTGCACTTTTCCCCTCTGCTAGTCTGGAGAACAGAATAATGAAATTCAGACAACAGTGACCAAATGTTGCTCCGTAGAACTTGCCTTTTACAAAACAGATGAATACTCCTGGGCTCCAAAACACTGCAGGGAACAAAACTTTCAAACCTTATGGAAATAAAATAGTAAGCCTATGCAGTGACTTCATCTCCTTTATCAGATCAGAGACATTTTCACTGGAATTGAAATGGATTTTAAAAAAACCTCTAAATAGAGCAAAAGAATTAAAAAATCCCACTGAAGCCATTACTGAAATACTGCTTTATTTCAAAAACCCCACACCCATGTGACTGAAAGCTAAATTTCACAGAGCTATAGAGGAAAAAAAACCTCCATCATCCTCATAATTTACATAACTCTGTTGCAGATAGAGGTGTGCTTTTATAGGAGCCAGGAAAATAAATATTTTAGCTTTTGTGTTTGTGATTAAAAAGACGATAAGCAAATGTATTGTGTACTCTGCTTCGGACAAAGGGCTATAGAAAATGACCACAGACATGCTGTGTGGAGGTTCAGTTGCTGCAAGGTCTGGAATTTCTCCCTCGAGGTGCTGAGCACTCTCGGATCTCACAGAAACCCGACCAAGTTAGTCCGCTCAGCATCTTGCCAGATGAGGCCCCATATTTATATAACAAGAAATACCCACTGTGCTGCAGATTTGCTGCTGGTGTGAGTGGAATTGCATTCACTTAAGCCCATGGCAAATCTAGCCACTAGAGTCAAAATAAAAGGAGCCAAAATATATAAATCCAGCAGACGAAGTTTATGGGGGAACTAAACCAAACATTCAACATCAAGATTTAGTGCAGCCAAATTGTTATAACTAAACGGGGTACCTTACAACATTTTGTGTCCTAGGGGCATAGTCTCCATTTTAGTGGCGTGCTAAACTCACGCTGATATCAATAAAAGTTTTACATGCAAAATTAGTGGAAAATACGAGATGTTAGATAGTACAATACAAGTCTATAAACCTGATACCTAAAACCTGCTATCATGACTTTGCCAACCCCCTGCTAACTTCCATGCAAATTCCACCGATGGATCTCTTGTTCAGTTTGTCTTAATTGAAAGTCTTAAAGGTGAATTGAAATGTTGTTGGAATAAAAACCTGTTTAAGATGCCAAATCCCTAACAAAATCCCTGTGTAGACTTACAAGTAAATAAATTGTAAAGGCAAACGTACAGGCCTTCTTATTAACCTATCAAACCACGAATTCTGGAATCTATTTTTCTCCTGCAAAAATTGTGACATTCTTCTTCTTCTACTGACTGAAGTATTTTGCTGCTTTACATGCCTGGTAACAAAGATGATATTGTTTAGGAAGGTGGTGAAATCTCCCTTGTTCGTGCTGATGACTGCCATGGCCCTTCCCTGGCAGGACGACTTACTACAATTTGGTCTGGGGCTACCTGCAAATGGTGTGAAGTCATGGATTAAGACAGTTGAGTGTAATAGCAGTTGCTTTCCAAACTATTGCCTTAATAACCTCCTCCCTCAATCAGATTTTTGAGGATTGGGTTAAATGATTCCTTTTAGAAAATGCAAACCAACTCTGCAAGAGGAATCATGGCCCCTTTGAAGTTAAGGAGGAGTTTCACCTGAAATTACCTGAGATATTTTGCAAAAGTACAACCTGGTCGTGCCTGAACTAAGCTGTAAATCTGTTGCCTTCTTTCCAAGACTCACTTCTGGGGCTAATGGGAAAGTCAGAGATAAAACAATTGCAATTCTTTCCTCCTGAAGGATAACTACAAAGCTCAGCATCCGAAATGTAAATGACCAGCCTGTGTGACTATTTGGAAGCATCACTGTCACATACTTCTCCTGTTGCCTGTCCTGCTCTGTACCATGTCTGATTGTTAAATTAACACTTTGAAAGTGCCCAGCACAATGGATATCAAATTTAATGAAATGCTGGGGTGTCAACACACAGTTGCAAAAATAAAGTAATAACAACAACAAAAGCAATGCATAATAAGTGTGCCAGTATTTGCATATGTTATTAAGTAGTTGCTGGTGTTTGTGTCCCACTCCATCACCCTCATTTTTCCAGAAGGGTAACATTACATGTTATGGAGGTATGTAATTCAAGGATATAAAGAACAGAGTCCTTCTGCTATATATATAAAATTCCAGTGTAATACCCATATGAAAGGGAAAGAATTGTGGTCTATTTCAAGGCTTTTCCTTTTATCTTTTCCATAGTCTCCTGCCAATTTTCAAAGTACTCCCAGATCACAGACTGAACTAGATTATCTGAACAAGATTGTGCTGCACCTCCTGATACTCCCTCTGTCATTCCCCAGGGCTACAACCTGTCCTCTGACCCCTGCTGGTGCTCTCTTCCACCGTTCCCTACGGCTAGCCAGTCCTTTGCTTTCCTCTTAAGGCAAAGAAAAATTTTCAGCCTGAGAAGGAGACAGAGCTGTTGCAAAGACTGGCACAAACGCACCTACTCATCGGCCTAACCCGTTGCCTTCAAAATAAAAAGAGGCCCCTGGCAGAGGATGCGTATCCCACTGCCTGTGGACATACCTTGAGCTACTCCATGATGTCTGCAGCTGAGCTGCCTGATTCAGGCAGTGAAAGGCATGTCAGGAAACATCCTGACAAGGACCAGCGCTGGATTTAACTCCTAACTCACTAGAACAACACGTCAAGTGCAATCCATTACCTCCCTGTCTTTGGTGTCTTTTCTTACTCCCGCTGAACACACAAATACTGAAACCAGCCTTAATTGCTTAATAGTGTTCTGTCATGATCACCAGATTTATCAACCATTTTCTCATGCAGTTATGAACAAAAGGGAAAGCTTTTGCTACGTGATTGTATAAAGCAAAATTTTTCACATGCATGTTGGCCAATATCTGTATTTCTTAAACTGTCTGCAACAGACTTTTACAACAAATGTAACTTGCCAGAAAAAATTGCCTAGCAAGATATGTGTCTGTCTTGTACATGCCAATTCTCTATAAAGTGGCTGATTTTTTTTGAGAATTCAGAAAATTTACACTCGTATCTCCTGCTCCTTTTAAAGAAATGTGTTATTATTTATACTGCACTTGCTCCTGAAAACTCAGCTAGAAAATGAAGGATGCATCAAGTGAGAAAATGTCTTCACATAAGTTGGACAGAATTCCTATTCTAAAGAATTGACAGTGTAAGAAAAGATGTATGTAAATCTCCAACCTTTAAAAAGTACCAGCAATTGTTGTTTTCCATATTATGTCAGCATTTAAAAATCAGTGGTGAAACCAGATTTACAGTGGTCTTTCCAGGGATGCACAGATGCTAGGAATCCACGAGCAGTTCTAGCCTTATCTCCAGGTTCTTCTCTGGAAATCTTAACACATTGGTGTAATTCTTGTTAAATTTCAAATGGGCAATGGGTGATTGATGTGGCCTCAAACAATTGAAATGAAAAAACTCTGGTATAGATTAATAGGAGAATTAGTGAAAGATGGAAAGGAAAACAAGGATTCTTTTATAATGTGACATGATACTTAAAAACACACGTCAGTAACTACAAATGTGTAATGTTTCTCTTTTATTTTGCTGTACTTCTGACACTATTCTCTTACAATATTTTGCTTATCATCCTCTTGTGAGGTTTATTGTACTTACAAATTATTCCCAGACAGTCAGCTTCTCTGCTATCTTTTCATTAAAAAAAAGAATAAAAAAGTTTTGTGTGTAATATATTTTCCCTGCGGGAACTAATTCCACAAAGATATTGACTACAAGCCTTTCGTTGTTTTAAAATATGTAGACATGCATCAAACAGTTGATTCTTCTCCTCAGAGTCACCTTCTGAAGCTTTATCTGTGCATTACATCTCCGAAGCATCCTGCAGACCATGTAGGAGAAACTCTCTGTAATTTGTGCTCCCAAGCCAGTGCTTATCCTTACCTCGACTACTTTTTGCCGTCAGATCGTTATGAATACTCTGTGCTACTCATTTTATGGTGTTTAGGGCTGTGTCCACTCTAGTTCCTTTGTTTAATATATTTTTAGTTCTTCCACTGTGGTATGACAGACTGCAGCATGTTAAAGAAAAAGTAAGGAGAATATTTGTATTGATTTCAAAATGCTGCAGATTGAGAGCAGATGTACCATGTATTCCCAAAACGTATGTTTTAACTTTCGTTTATGTGCTGTGCTGAACAGTCTTCAAGCCAGGAAGTGATTTATATTTGCTAATTGCATGCACTTTGGTAGATTTGCAGCTAAAAATAAGTGGTTTGTTTTTTAATTATAAATGATTTATCCTTTCACACTGCATGTATCTAACACTTAGAAGCTAGCTGAAGACTTGGGGAATCTGCATTTAGTTTCCCCATCTGCCATAGACTTCTTTTGTATCTTTAGGCACCCACTGTGGGTTGTCCCTGTGCCCAGCTCAGAGGTATCTGGACCTCATGGACATCTTGCTTCATTACACAACAGACAGAGCGATTAAGGAAACACTTCTGTGTTACAGCTAAACAAGTCCAACGGCAGGTTGCTGCCAAAAGCAATGGTTGAACTGCTTCTACCCCACCCCTGAACAAGGGTCCCACTTGCCTTTGCTGGATGTAACACCCCAGCAGCTGTGGGGGGAGCTGACCCAGCTGGATGATCTGGAGGAACATTGCTCTTCTTTTCTCTCATCAGAGGGTTAGTTTTCCACTGGGCCAGTTGGCTGAATGGACTTGCCCAGATGAACATACAGGAAACAAAAGAGATTTTTTTTTTATTGCAGGCAGCTTGCTGTTGGATCAGCTTAGAAGTAACTTGAAATGTCACCTTCGAGGGTCAGGGCAGGCAAGCCTGGGCTGGTGCTGCAGAAATTCTATCCCAGCTGTACGGCCTGACCTTCTCACTGGCGTTAGCTCTAGTATTCCTGTATCTAGATTGTAAGCGTCAGGACCCTGAGGGCACTCATAGCTCTTAATGACTGACCAGTCTCAACTGGGGCCTCCAACCCCGCCCTACCCTTGCCTAGGGGCTCTATTTAAGCTCAGCCCTGGCCCCCGCTTAGCCCCTGCCTGAGCTATGTTGGAGGACTAGTAGTCTGTAACTCCAGCTCCCCTGTGTCTGGCTATGGACCCTGCTGGTCTGGACCCTGACATGTGGATTGACTTCCCTGCTTGACCTCAGACCTGCCTTATCACTATGGACCTGCCTCGCAATCACTGGGCTGTGTCCCAGTGACCACTGCTGGAATGGACCCTGACCTGTGGTTGATCTCTCAGCTTGATCGCAGACCTGCCTCACCACCATGAACTTGCCTGGTGATCTAGACTCTTGGTTGGACCTGGCCCTTGCTTGGGGGTAGTGGGACAGGCTCTGGCTGGTGAGACCCTTGTTCTGCTGGCTGTGGCACCCCTTCAACTCCCTGTCCCTTAAGGACCAAAGAGCATTTGTGGTGCCCAGGCAAAAAGGTGGTTCAAGGACTTAAATTGGCAGGAACATCTCCGCTCTGAAGAGTGGAGCTTAGGTCTGCCAGCTTAGCTCTTGAACCATCTCAGCTCCTGGTTCATTGTGTCAGAAACAATGTGTAGGACTGGAAAGACCATGTAGCTGTCTGGGGAAGCCAATGGTGTGGGTCCTTTCTAACTTTGAGTTGAATCATCTCTGGCTGGTATGGAGGGGGTTGGCTTTGTGGTCGGTTTAAGCTGACCTAAGCTCATACTGCTGCTGAAAGGGCAGGCCCTGTGTGGCTGTGCAACTCCTACAGCCGACACAAAGACTGTATTGGGAATGAATGATTGGGAAAGGCGGGGGGAGGAGGTGGAAACATGGCTGTCTTCAGCCAGCCTTGAAACTGCATCCTAAGGCATTCCAGAGCAAGGTGGTAAAAAGTCCTGCACCTCGAACAAGGAGCTACTTGGTCTAATGCTGCAGAGATTAAACCCCACCATGCTGCAAACATAGGCACCCAGGTCCCAGCAGCAGACAGTCCCTACCATGTGTCACACCTAGATCCTATAACAGCTCTGGCAGTATCAAGCTTGTCTTGCCTCTTCCATTTAGTTCATACTTGTATATTGATCAGTTTTCACTAGGAAGTGGATAATCTCTTGCCATTGTCTTCCTTGGTCTGAGGAGGAATATGTGCGTGTTTGTATAAGTGAGGAGAAGGTGGTTTCAGACCTCAGCCTCCTTCCCTAACACGCAGCCAGATGCTTATCTGGGTTTGTTCCTCCTCTTGAAACTCTATTAGTGTCTGACAAGAAATACAAGATTCATATGGCAGAAAGCAAGCCTAAGAGGGGTGAGATCTGATCTAGCAGGAAGTGAGGAGGAAATTCCTTTAATCTTGTCCTTGTTTCCACTCTGCTTATGAACTTTTTATTAAACAGTTGCTGACTTTTGAAATCCTAAACGTAATCTAAGCATTCCAGGAATGTGATCATTCTCCTCAATGGAAAGTAGTTATCACTCTTAGTACCTTCAACCAGCTTTGGCAGTGTCCTTCAATTCCAGCAAAACAGTGCTACCCACTATCGAATCTGCCTGACCACAGTTACAGCTCTGATATAATGTATGGTGAATTGGTACTTTGTGTTGGCAGAAGGGAGTAAACTGCAACGCTCCTGCCCATACCAGTGAGAGGGAAAAGCATGTTTGGGGTCTGGTCGTGGGCACCATATCATGGGCTGATCGAGCCCTTGTAATGAGGCCACAGCTGTGTAGGAAGGATGCTCATGAGGCCAGTCCCCAGCCTGGCCTGAGACGTGCTGAAGAATCGGGGAATGAGAGCAAAATGCTGCTCTTGGCACTTATGATCTCAGGCAGTAGCTACACCCTACTCCTTTTCAGGCAGGCTTTTTTTTTTTTTTTTTTTTTTTTTTTTTGGTGTAAAAGCTAAACTAGGAGAACTTAGTATGTTAAATGTTGATTTCACTCAGGCTGAGAGGGTTCAAAATGATTCCTAAGATGCAAACTGGACTTCTGAGGTCCTGACTGACAGGAAAAGTAGGAAAGATCCAATAAATTGGAAATGTTGTGAGGGGAAAATCAGAAGCTCTTGACTATCAACCCACATATGAAGAACAGTTGAGAAATCACTTTTCCACACTGCTCCTTCTCAATTTCTTTGCTTTGTTTCAAGAGAAATGGTCTAATAAGTAGAACACTACATCCACAGAGCTCAGTGGGATAAACTTTAAGTTCTGTAAAACCGATCAGCTGCCCTCCCCAGAGCCATGGCTGCATCTGGGCAGTAAGCGATGCCCTTCCCAGGGACAGAAGGTGGCTGGTGTCAGTCGCGTGCCTCCATCGTGGCTCAGACGTGCATCGGTATCTCCTGATCGCTGGCCACCCCCATTGCCATGAGCCCTGTGGGAGGCTTTGGTGTGGGGGACAGGTACAGGCTGACCTGTGCTTGCAGTTGTGCCGGACACCCTAAGATGGTGATTTCACCACCTCTCTACTGACACGGCATCCTTTACTTTGTGGCTGGGGAGCTTCCTCAGTGAAGTTCGCCAACAAGGTATCCTGGTTCTCATGCACAATAGGGGAAGACCAGGAGGAGACCTTGGAAAATTAGGAATGGAGGCAGCAAGTAACAAAACTGGGCTCTATCTGGAAGAGTGTTTTGCCCCCGCAGGTGGGGATCATGGGGATCCCAGGGATCACGTTTACTGTATGAGCAGCAGACCCTTGGAAAGCAAAAAGAGAAGGGGAAGGCGTGGTAAGCCCAACTGGTGCTTTCATAAATCCTCCTGCCTGGAAGGGGAAGGAACGAGGTGGGTTGTGAAGAAGGACACCTCAGCCGTGTGGGCACGGCGGCCGGCACCTCCCCTTCCTACGGCCCCTGGCTCACAGGGCAGGGACGCGGCGGCCACCCGTGAGGGCTCGCAGGTGAGAGACGCCGGGCCGGACGGCGAGCAGCCGCCTGAGGAGGGGGGAAAATGGCGCCCGGCGGGGAGAGGCGAGGCGAGCGCCCCCCTGCGGCCCGCGGCCGCCGGGCCAGGGCGGGGCGGGAGGCGGCGGCGGCGGCGCGGGCGGGACAGTAGGGGGCGCTGCTCGGCCGGGCTGCGGCGGGGCCGGGGGGGCTCGGCCGGGGCCGGGGCCGGGCCGGTCTGCGAGCGGAGCTGGCGGAAAGTGACAAGTGAGGGGCTGAAGGCGGCAGAGGCGGCGGCCGCCCGCGCTCGCTTCCCCGCCCGCCAGGAGAGCGCAGCCCCGAGGGCGCGGCGTGGGACGGGTCGGCGGCGCGGGAGGAGACGCGGCCCCGCGGCGGTGCGCGGGCCGGCCCGGGACGCCGGCGCTGCGCGGTGGATGTGCGAGTAGCGCGGCGCCGGCTCAGGAATGCAGCAGCCGGGCGGCGGGGACGGGAGCCTCTTGCTGCTCCCGCTGCTCCTGCTGCTGCGCGCGGGCAGCCGGGCGGAGCTGGGGGACGCCACGCAAGGTAGGGGTGCGCGGGGCCGCGTCCCGGCTTTTGTCCCGCGGGAGCCTCCCCTCGCCCGCGGCGGGACGGGGGTGATACCGGGGCGGGGGGCGCCCGTGAGGGGGGCCGGGACCGAGCCCCCGCCGAGCCGTCGGTGCCGCCTCGCGGGCCGCGCGCGGGGGGTCCGGCGCGGCGGGGCCGGCTCTCAGGCGCGGTCGGTCGCCCTGCCCCGGCCCTGAGGGCGAGCGGAGCGCGGCCCGGCGCTGCCCGCCGGCGGGACGCCGCCCTGCCGAGGGGGTCCGAGGGCGTCCGCGGGGCTGCGCGGCCCCGCCGCCCGCCGGAGAGCCCGGCGGCTCCGGCGCTCCCCCGCCCCCCCTTCCCGTTAACGAACTCCGAGTTTTATACTCGATCTGTGTTTAATTGCTTCGTAAAAAGCCCTTCCAAGTGTTTGGCCGAGTTATTAGCTAAGCGTAACCATTCCCAGGCGGTCCCGCTTTTGATACGTGATTGATGGTTCCCGAGGTGGTGTTATCAATGATGACTTGTGCTTTAGCTCCAGCTTTGGGGGATGTGATGCCATCTCATCGCCCTTGTCGTCGTCCAAGAAGGTTTTATTAATTTTTTTTTTTTTTAACAACAACCTTAAAGAAAGCCTCTTTGATTTAGTTTTAACGAGTAATATTTATTTTGCGATCCTTCTGTTTTATTAGGGTTTTGATTTCAGCCTTTTGCAAATGATTTACGTTTAAAGCGTAGCACATGCATAAAGGGACCTAGACGGAATTAGGCAAGAAGGACTGATTTCTGAGGCCAAGTCAGTAAAAAGTGAGCAGCGCTTTTGGACGCCTGCATGAGAATTTCAGTAAGAGGTGGATATTCGTGAACTTCGACTCCTTGAAGGTATTTTATGATGGGTACTTAAATCACAAGCCACTTCTGAAAAGTCCTGGTTGATAATATGGACATACTTAGTATTTAAAGAAGGGAAAAAAGTGAACACTAAAGAGAGAAAGCTGATGAGTTTAAATACCTAGCAGTTCAGAACTGAAAAAGCCGTGGTTATAAAACCTCTAAGCCAAAATGCAGATACTGTAGGATAACTGCCTTTAAAAAGTCGTAGCTAGCAGATACATCGCTCTTGTCGTATGGCTGTGCCTGAATTTCTCTCTGTGTTTCAGTGTGTCCGTAATGATGCCATTACCTGGGACCGTGTGTTAGGCAGTAGATCTGTTTGAATGACTTCGAGATACCACAGTGCGACTCTGTTGGACACAGGAGTCTCCTGGTGCAGATTCAATGGCTGGATGATGTTGTAGCTTAGGGTAGGAATTCTCTGTGACATCTCAGTGAGAAAATTTTCAAATGTTGTTTTCTAGTGTCTCCAGGGAATGCTGTATGTGCTTAACAAATAGCTGTACTTTTAAAAGGGGTGGAAAAAAGACAGGCCATCTTTTTTCTTGTTTTTCAGTTAATTTCAAAACTTTAGGGTTATAATGTGAAATTTTGTGGGTTTCTAAGAGCCTGGAGGAGAAAAAAAAACCTGAACATAAAGCAACTGATCACGTTAGGTCCAAAACTGGCCGTTTTTTATTTACTGTGAATTCTGCTGGGAAGTATCTTTCATTATATGAATTCACCTTTATGTATGACTATTAATACAGTCATTATGCACAATTACTTTCCACAGTGAAATATTTCCTGTATTTTAACTAATATCTTTGGCAAAAACTTACAGTGTTGACTTATAGGCAGATCAAATGATTTTTTTTTTTTTTATAGATAGTTATCTATCACATATGTTACAACCACATACTACATTTTCCCCCAAACTTGCTAAAGATCTAGATTTTGTAGAAGAATAGGGGAACCTGAACATCTAACACTCTAATTAAAAAACAAACAAACAAACAACCTATTATAAAGTGTTTTACAGATTTCTTTAAGATAACCATAGTGGCTGGGTGAATAGATTTTGCTCCATCAGAAACCCAGCCAACCATACAGAACCCTTCAATCCCTACCCTTTTAGCCTCACATTTTTCAAAAAGATAGAATATGGACCACTAAATAAGTAAACCACTTTTTTTTTTCCAGGCATGTCAAATAAGGACTGCAGTGTAAGTCCATCTCTGGTAGTAGCCTAACTTCTACTACCAGAAAAGATGGGCTGGGAGTCCAAGATCTGACAGTCTAACACAAGGAAAATATTGAAGAGTAGTTTGGGCTGTTAGCTCCCTGAGGTCCAGAAGGATCAGAGCCTCATTGTGCTGTGCTTGGTCCAAACATCTGTGAAGACATGACTCCCACTCCAGAGACTTCCCAGTTTGACACTGTGATCCAGTAAACGCATACAGATGTGCACAAACGGCCTCGTGTGAGTAGGCTGATGCAGCTCAGTAGGACAAGTCAGATGTGTATCTGCTTGGAGGCCAGGAACCTGCACAGCTATTGTGACATCTCTTTTGGGGGGATTATTACCAAGTCGTCCATTTAGTTGAGATATTGTCAAGTAACCAAAACTGTTTTGCTTTGTTGCCTTCCAAAAGCTCTTTTTTGTCTTCTCCTCTTCACTTTTCCCCCGTCTCCTGCTGCTTCCTTTTAGTCAATGACCTTTCCTTGTAGAGAGCAAAACAAAACAGAAAGCTCATTTTCCTTTGTACATTCATGCCATCTTTAATGCGTGCTCTTCCCAAGGGTGCTCACGGGCTGGCCCAAGTGTTCTGAATAAAACCACAAAGTTAATGGGAATATAAATAACAGAGCGCTCTAACTTGGATATTTTTTCATTCTTTGCAGTATCTGACTGTGGATATTACCACTTCAGCTTTATTATTCCGTGTCATGTAACTTTGTGAGGAGTCACAATGGAAGAAGTGTGAATAGTATAAAAGCATTTTAAAAGCATATAGTAAAACCACAGATCTCTAGATTATGTTTCAGATTATAGGGGGTACTGTTGATTTCCTTGAAAGTTCTCTCTTGTGAGCTGAAGTTCTGCAGCTCTTGATTAGTCCCTGTAATATTCTGGTGGTTGTTTCATCCATAGGTCAACAGGCTGCTATTCCAGCCAGTATCCACTTAGGAGTTTACAAACAAACAAAATGCTTTTGTTGCCATAAGCTTATAAGAAGATGAGAGTAGATGTCACTGTTTGACTCACCATGATTGTAGTCTTGCATTTCTTGAAAAAAGTTGCTGGAAGTATCAGCAAATTATCTTCAGGACATTGCTTCTTTGTTTCTATAATTAATGTCTACTGAAACTGCTGTGTTGATTATGTACATACAGGAACTTGAAGTTAAAGTATTGCAAATGAGATCTGGGCAGGGGAGGGTTTTAAAGCTCGTGTATGGATTTTAAATGCAAATACCTAAATCTAGGCAAAGGGGGGCAGAGGGGGAAGCTTCCCTGAGGTGTGACACTAGATACCACTCTTTGGAAACACATGTAGAAATGCAGCAGTCTTCTGAGACTCAAAAGAGCACCTCAGAGTTGAAAACTCCTTTTAAAAAGTCTCTAACTAAATGCAGCTGCTTTCCACATAGGAATTGTCTTGCAAGCCAGAAATATCTAGAAAGTTAACTAATAAAAAATAAAAAGTGTAAACCTTTTCTTCCCCAAGCCCTGGGAAAAAACTCAGTCATCCTCAATTGCAAATTTTATGTTCACACAATTGTGCATGTTTTTGAAATTTTGCATCTTAAGAAATAATATTTAGTAATATCTGGTAGACTGTGAGCTGCAATTATTTTGGGCTGCAAAGTCATGTGTTTTATTTACTGTTTCAGTGTGACGTTCTCGTCTTGCCGTAGGTACCCAGGTAATACGTGCTGGTACTTCACTGGTGCAGTTGCTCCCTGAACCAAAAGAAATGAGGCAGCCTGTGTCAGGGCTGGCCTTGGCAAAGCTGGGAAGTCGCACACCCAGCTTTGTGTAGGTAGAGGCATGACAGTGATAATGCAGTTTACATTTTGACAGTGGCTGATACGTATTGAAACACTTAAATGAATATCAAATGAAGTTATTTTATTATTAAAATGCTATCTTCGATCCAAGTTTCTGCTTTTAAAAATCAGGAAACTGGAACTGTTGTCTTATAATATTCTCTTGCACTTGAAAGCAGAGGGAAGGTTTATATGAAATCTGAATCTGCTTATGTGGTAGGAAACAGTTTCTAGTGGTAAGGGTAGTTCAGCACTGGGAGGGCTGTGGATCCAACTCCCTAAAGCAGAGCTTAAAGAAATCTTGGGTTGATTGGGGCTGGGGCAACAGTTGAATAGTTAAGTGACTTTGTAGGGCTTCTTCCATCCTGGTTTCTTTTTCATTCTAATCATGGAGATATTAAAAGTCAATCTGCTCATTTATAAATGAAAAAAAAAACCAGTGAAATTAATAAATGAGATCAATTGTCTGTGATTCTTTGGAAATAATAACAAAATAGTGGTGTTAGCTGAAGGATGCTTCTGTAGGTTTGGTGATTGCAGTTTTACATACGTTATGATGAATGAAAAGCATTCTAAAATTCCTGAAATTTTACATTTGGTGTAAAATTTCATTTGGTCAGCTGCTGCAGAAGTTATAATTTTTTCTGTCTGCTTACAAGCAGAGTCACTGCCTGTCCCCCCTTGCCAGGAGTGTGGCATGTGAGAGGTTTGGTCATGTTTACTGTCTTAATTGGGCTGAAATGACAGAATTCATGGGGAGGGTATGAAGTTTGCTAAGTTGAAAAAATGGAGTAATTTCAGCTTAAATAGATACTACTCATGTATTATGTAATAATAAAGATCTAAATATTAGCATTATATAAATGTTCTTTTAGGTAAAGAATAGTAAAGTTCTTTTAGGTCCTCTTGGGAATATAATGTAAAATAAAAGAACTTGCATATATTTGGAATCTAATGCAATGTGATATTGAAAATGGTGATCCGGCGAAGTCAGACAGCTTGGGAAAAAGAAGTAGCTTTAGAAAGGAACCCTTTAGTGAGGGAAAGCAATAACTCAGGCTTCTCAGCATACTTCCATGCCAGCATCCCGTAGTGAGGAAGATTGCTTTCTAGGATCTCCTCCTGAAGTGGAGACACTGGAGTGCCACTGTTTCCAAGTAAATCTGCAGAGCAATATATGAAAGGAAATGGCTAGTGACGTGTGAAAAGAATCCCATGGTGCACATTGCTGGGATGGACACAAATTTGGAGAGTGATTAGTTAGATATGATTCCTGAAAAATAGTGCAGAATGGTCACCAACAGGAACAAAAAGCCACATCACTCCTGTTGAGGTGGAACTGACAGGTATAAATTAATTGTGGGGCCAATACTGTGTTTCAGCAGTGCTGTGTACAATGCTAGGCTTTTTCTAATGTATTTCAACAAGTCATTAGCTGGAGTTCATGCTGAAGGCATGAAATAGGCTCTAAAGCAGAAGAAAGCCTAGGTCAAGTCTGCTTTGTTACTTCTACTGAGTTCCATGGGGTGATTGTACTTGATATCCTCTTTTAACAAAATCCCTTCAGAGAGCTGCATAGAGGCTCTGGTTGTGTTTGATCAGTGAGGTGCTACAGGGCACCTTCACAGGAGACTGAAGAACAACAAAAAATTGTCTCTTGTGGGAAGTATCCTGTATCGCTGATGCTGGCAAGGTCTGGGCAGCGTGTCCCTGTGGGCTGGATCGGGACAATTACATGCCAGTTCAGTAGTGCTGGTCCAGGCGTGGCTTAAGCCACCCAGGCCTTTCTGTTGTCACATTGGAGGCAGGGAGCCTGGGCACGCTCATGGCACTTTGAGAGTGTCGAAGGGAAAGATCTGTCTGGCCTTGGTGTCAAGGAAGGTTTAAAAAAAAATAATTGAGGTAAGTCACCGTATGTAGCGGCAAGACACCCTCCTCCTGAAGAGTTCGAGCAAAAGTGCTGGTAACTTTGTGCAGATGTTGCATGTTTTTTATAACTGCTGCTGATGCCCTGTTCTGTGTTGTGTTGTACAAAGACATGCTTTCACTCTGTAACAGATATTTGGTACTAGGTTTATGTTAGGACTTAGCCATCCCAATATGCAATGGTGAAGTTTCATAACTAGCTGAGTTCTTGAGAAAACAGTTGGTGGAGGCCCTGGTGGAAGCCTGCATTTTATTAAAAGGTTTTTTTCGCACTGGTCAGTTCATCTGTTGAAACTGATACTTCATGATGGCTTCCTGTGACCTTCTGCTCCTTTCCTCCAAGGGGTGTTAGTTGTGCGTACTCCTGTCCCGTTCCCAGATGTTCTGCTCTGTCTGCAGCAGAGGTCTGAACATCTGCTCCGCGCAGATCTGGGAAAGAAACGGGGTGGTGAAGCTCTGTCTCGGAGCATAGCAGCAGGCCATGGGAAATTGAAAGATCAGAGATAAGCAAGCAAAAATGTTCGGCAGCTTTATAACCTCATTGCACATTCCCTCCAGAGACTGGAAATGTATGAGGGTATGCTTTTCTTACCCTTAGAACTTGAGATTATCTTTGGAAGGATATGTACTTCCAGATTCACAGCGTGAGCATTCCTCTTGAGAGACAGCTATTTTGTCCTCCTCTGAAGGAGATGGCACAGTTCTCCCTGAAGATGCTAAGCCACGCTTTAAAGGATTGATGGTGCAAGTGTAATGTGCTGCCTGAGAGTGTCCACGTCGTGGCTGGTCAATACAGAACATAATGGCTACTCATTCAGAGAAACTGTGTGCTTCAGTGCTGAGAATACAGGCTAGAGAAAGAGGGATTTTATGACCCGTGTGGCCTTATTTTCAAAACTCATGAGGACCTTTAGCTCTTATCACATTTACTTGGGAGAGCCGAGCACGTCTCAGAATCTCATCAGAAAGGGCATAGGGCGCAGATCAGTCCAAAGGCTTCAGAAACCTGGTCAGGAGAAATGAAGCTGCTTGAGCTGATACAGTGAGTGAGAAATTTTACTAGAGCCCTTTTTAAATCATATCTGGTACTTCATCTCTTTTTGTTGGGCTAATACCACTTTGAAAAGAACCTGTCTTTGTACTTCAGTCTCCTAACCGCATCTAGGTAAAAGGCAGGAATGGCATTTGTAGGGAAAAGTGCTCTCTTTCGTTAGCCCAGCTGACAAGCTTTTGAGTGCAGAATGTGGGCTCAGACCTGAGAGCAAGAGTGGACCCTAATAAGGCCTAATAGTAACACCACCACCTTTCCTTGTTTCTTTAAATTGTTACAACCTTGTAACTACCATTATTTGAAAAATAATGGCAATGCTTCCAGTAGTACATTGATTAATTTGTGCTAGGCAGAGGCTGCAGGTTAGTGTTTTGTTTTGTTTTCGTTAGCACTAGTACTACAGGAAAGTTACTATGACACTTGCTATGTTAAAGTATTTTCAATTAAAGTGACTTCTCCACTGTCTTCCAGAGAGCTTTTGTCTGATTCTGAAGAAAATGTGAGTGTCTGGATAGGATTGCTCTTCCTGAAGGCTTTCACTTAAAAGCAGGGATGTAAAGGTGGTCACGTATGTATAAGGATTCTTGGGTAACAAAAAATGCCAGGATGGTGGAATGAATTGCAGAGTATGGTGACAAGGCTGGGCTGATGGACATCCTAAAAAGTTTGAGGCACATATAATAAGGGCATAGGAGTCTTGATGTTCTCCTAGGAGAGTCTGTTGGTTGTGGTGAGCACTTCTCTTTAGTCTTTCTTAGACTTGGTACCAGCTTTTCTTACACAACAGTATGCACTGATTGTGTTTGGATAATATAAACCAGCTTGCCAGAGACATTTTGTTGCAAATATGAACATGTTATGGAACTGCTAATCGTTGAAGTCCTTGAGATAGTCAGACGTCTGGAAAAAGCCAGAAGGGATTAGCCCAGACTCAGTACAGCCCGTGAGGTCAGGCGGGTATATTCTTGACCTTCTCTCACTACAAATTGAAAGGGGTTTGAATGTTTCCAGACGATTCTTGTATTTGATGAAGCTTTTAAAGTTTTCTTCCCACTTGCAGAAAAAATTATCTATGCTTGTGCTCGTTACTGCTCTGAGCTACAAAGCGAGTGGTAAGTCACCTTTTTGACTTGGTTGAAGGAGGAGAAATGCTGTGTTGTAATGGTGTCATTGTGTTTGTAGCAGCAGCCGAATAAAACGTACCAGCCTGTCTCACCACCTCAGCATCCATACCTTTGAACATTTGTGGAATATGTAACTTGGAGAGGGGTTTTGTTTTCTTTCTGTTGAATTCAGTTTCAGTAATTCTGTCCTCAAAGATAAGTGTGATTGCGTACACAGAGTGGTCTCTAGGAGAAGCCAGAAGCTTGGCCAAATGACCAAAAAAAAAAAAAAAAGCGTTAGAACTAAGATTAGATTCATTTTTGATCAAGTGAAGTCTTGTTTGCAAAACTTCTGTTACCTCACCTTTCTTTTCATGGAGAGGCATCATCTTTATTGTACAGTGAATATCACTTTCATCTGTGACATCTTTATAGAGTTATTGTATATCTGAGCACTGTGGAGTCTACGCTGTATTTACAACAGCTTTCGCCTCTCCCAGTTTTTCCTGTAAGAGGTCAGTTATCATGGTTGAACATCTCTTCTGCAAAATTAACTTGGCTTCAAATAAAAGGAAGTATCTTTGTAATTGTTTTGTTTACTCTGAAATATTTGATGTGCTGTATAAGTAACAAGCATTCTGTATGTTTTATTTTTTAATTTTATTTTATATGTTAATTATTCATTCCATATGTTTTGATTTTTTTTTTAGTACATTATCTCTCTGAATTTAGTGAAAATTTGTAGTATGATGGAGACATCTCTTTTTCTCCAGAACAAGCTGAGTGTAGAGAGCACTACGTTGAGCTCTGCTTTCAGTGTGTTTCATCCAGAATGACAAGAGGTCATTTAATTCCCAGTTGATTGTCAGGGAAATGGATTTATGTCATTAAATGCTTTCAAAAGGTCACAGAATAGCACTAGGTGGGTCTTTGCTTCTGACTGTTGACTTACTGTTCTAGTGTCTTAAACCATTTTCTCTTCCTACATTTAAAGCTCTTCTCCAAATGAAAAAAATCGTTCCCAGTTTTGATTTATGTGCCCTTTGCTTTTTTATGAAGCGTAGAAGCACAGAATGCCCTTGAGAGCTGAGTAGTCCTGGAGGGCTAGTAACATCCCATAGCTGAGAAGCTGGCAGCAAGAGGGAAGCTGGTAATTAGAAGTGAAAATGTGGTAGTTTAGAAGTAACTATCAGCCAACGATTAAATCTGAAATTCCAAATGGGTTGTTCTTTTGTTCAGGCCCTGTCTGGGCATTTGGTGCATTTTGCTACTGCTGGGCAGGAGAGTTGCATTTGCTGTGATTAGCAGTATGTCAGAAGTCCTCCTGGAAACAGGCTGGTGCAAAGCTGGCTCCCTTCTAGCTGGTGTAGATGCTCATGAGGCTTGAGCCTCTTCATCGATTTCCTTTTAATATCTGGGGCATCTTAGTAGTGTGGCTGATGCTTTTTACAGCTCTGAAAGGTCCGGAGCTGTGGTTTGAGCGCATGGTCCGTTTGCCCCATATTGCATGAAGCAGTTATGATTAACTTGGGAATGCCAGGCTGCTGGCATCCCTGAGGTTGAAACACTTCATGTTCACGATAGGATGTTTTTGAACTGAGGGCCCCTTGCTTTTAAATTCACTTTTCTTGGCAGTCTGTCAGAGCCCAAGTCTGGCAGCCTTTGTAAGTGAGATGCAACAAGCCTCACTTATTTTAGCTATTGGTCTGTCACTGTGTTTTTAATTTACTGTAGTTTAATAACTGACACAATGCTGGAATAAATAAATGGGCTGTGAACATTCTCATAGACTTTGGAAGTCCAGCTCAGGGCAAGATTTAGCTTTTAATTAACACTGTCCATGAGATTTATTGTTAAAATTGTATCCTTTTAAATAAGTAATCTGAAGTTGAGTAAGAGATGAATAATTGAAACCTGGTGTGGGATAATAGAATGCATTCTAGTGCATGCAGTAGTGGAGCACAGTGCCTTCCCCAGCAGAGCGAATGGAGGCCCATCATAGCTCTAGACTCTGTTTCTCATAAGTTATGGGTCATTCCACTGCCAGGCCGTAAGTTGGATGTTGTCATTATTTATCCTCTCCCTTTATTTTTCCTGTGTACAGTATATTGCTATATGTTGAAAAACACATGTTCTTCACAACATTAAGAACAGTAGTATTTTACATGTGTATAAACCAGATTTTTAGTACAGCAAAGACCTTTAGGAAGGCCTTTGGACGCCCAGCTAAAAAGAACTGTTGAAGGGGTTTTGCTTCTTTTAGCCCCTACTGCTACTTAAATTCTCCAAAAAGAGGCCCAGGCGAGGGAAGAAGCTGTAAAGGCATCCTCTCACTGTAGAGGAATCTTAGTCATTAGCAGAATTCTAATTCATCAGGGATCAAAGGAAGATGTTCTCCTGATTTTCTTCCATTACGTAGTGGGGGGGATGATATCTGATTTGCCATTTTTCCTTTGAGAGTCTGTTTGTAGGACATGATTTATGTTCTCACATTCTGGTTTTGTGATTATTTTTTTAAGACACAATCTTCTTTTAAATCCTAATGAGTATTTCTGACTCTTATGACTGGTTGCGTAGTGAACCTTGAGCAGTAGTAAAAGGTTCACAAAACCTGAGAAAATTTTATGTGCAGAAATTTGACATTCCATCCGGACTTCTCTTAAGATCTTTGGTCTCCTACTTTTCCTAGCAGCAAATATGGTCCACATATGAGGATCTCTGTGATCAACCTTTTTCATTTCACACTGAAAATCTACAGGGAATGTCAAAGTCAGACTGATTTTGGTTTATTTTCTTGGTTGTGCTAGTCAGGGCGAGACAGATTAGGTTGAGCATTAAGATAATTGTCCCATTCCTTTCTTCCTGAACTAGTTTTAATGGGGAGCCAGATTTGGCAGTCGTCACACTTGTCTCGGGTTTCAAAACATATTTATCTGTGAAGGTCCTAATAGTTCTGGGGAAGTTCTTTGATCTGTCTTGAAAATTTAAAAAGTTGATAGTTGGTATTGGGGGAAGGGGAAAAAGGTCTTCTCAGTGTCAATAGTAGGTAAAGTTAATTTTCAAAGATTTTGTTCAATAAAGAGAGAGAGACTACCTGCAAACTCGCTGCGTTTCCTTGCCATAAGGCTCCTGGTTGGGTAATACAGTCTCTTGTGTGAGGGTTGCAGGTGGAAGTGGCTCCTACAAATGTGAGACCTTTACAAGGATTTCGGGGAACCTGAACATCTAAGGTTGCTCTGTCATCATTCATGGGGCCTGTTCAGTTCTCTCATTCAAGGCCATTCTGAAGACTCTGGGCTTGGAGTACTCTTAAGTACTGGGAGAATTTTTTGGCCTGCGTTATGTTTATTGTGGGGTACCTCTGGTATAATGATCCCATCCAGCTTTAAAAATCCATGGGTAGCTCTAAGAGCAGTCCCCTTTTTCAAGAAGATTTCAACTGAGTGCAGCACAAGTGTCTTAACTGGCATCGTTCTTCCTGTTGTGTCAATAAATAACTGAAGCTGTTGCCTCAGGCGTCACAGACCATCAAGCAAGGGTCATAGCAGGGAGAGCAATGCTGTCACTGCCTTTGGTTTGGAAAAAATGCAGTGTGTATGGTTCTGCGCAGTTTTGTACGTTAGGTTTTTTTTTTTTTTTGGTCAGCTCTACAGAAACCCCCTACCCAAGCCCTGTAATTGTTGGATGTTCGATGTTCTGTTATACTATTCCCCCTGCCAGTTATTATCTCCTAAGATTATCAAGGGTAACTTCACATGGACTAATTGTAATAACTGAAAAAGCCTAAGGGGAAGAATTCTGTCTCGACGTTGCAAGCAGGGGATTAAGCGTGTATATATTCCCTGTAATTTGCTGAGAGGTGTCTATGTATGTATCTGTCAGAAGAACTGTAAAATCATTTGAAATACTGCAAAGGATAGTTATGTGGTGATAAGGAGGCTCAACTTTCTTTGCTTTTGTTGCATTATCCCACTGCAGCTAATTTGATACACTTTTTTTTTTCTCCCCTTGCCTGTATAAGCTAGTGTCAGGCTCCTTGAGAAGGCACTTATGTTCTTGAAGGATTATTGTGTTAATTTAGCTTTCATTTCATCAGGTATCAAGGGCTGATATTATTCTGCTATTTGTTACTGTACTTTTACTGTAAATTACTGACACCAGAGATGGCTGGTGATTACAACTAAGATGACTGAGGTGCAGGAAGGAAATACTAGTTTTTGATCTGTACTTGCCTTGCTGTCTTAAAGATCCTACAAATGGTTATGATCCTCTGGGGCTCATTCATTCACTAATGCTGATTAAAATAGTCCATCTGAGCAACAGAGCTTGACAGATTTTCTGCCAAAGTCCTTTAAAGAATACATGTAATGCATCTTTTAGGAAATTTAGCGGGCAATTGCTTTCAGTCAGCTAAAATATTTCCCATATAAAAGAATGCCTACTGTGCTGGACTTGGGAAGGAACTGTCCTGTTGGAAATTACAGGCTGGATTCATTGTATCTTCTTACAAATATATATTTTTTAATGATCACTGTTTTTGTTAAAAATAAATGTTAACTGCACTAGATTTGTATTTGTTCTATATTGTTCCTGGGTTCTAAGTCGTTTCTTCTGAACTGGAGCGTATTAAGTAATACAGGCGTCTGAAGCTATTCAGCATATCAGTTTTATTTAAATAAGGGGTAAAAAGTGAATTATCTAACGATTCAAAAAAGATTTATCTGTCTTAATTTTGGACTCAGTGGAATCACTCTTTAAGCTTTTCATGGGACTTCTGCATAAAATAGAGCTTCTTTCAATGTGAAAGTGATAATGTGGGGTGCAAGCTTACCCCTTAAGTGTGATGTTATTGCCCTAAAAGGTGCATCTTGAAACAGTTAACATGAATTCATTCCTGTTAATGATGATACTTGTTACTACTAGACACAGAAGGTAAATTGAAAAGTTACTTTGATATATTTTCCTTATTTTTAAAATAAAATCCATTTTTTTCCATCGAAAATAATTTTGCTACTTTGTTTCCAGGCATGCTTCATCTAGCAGTGAACAAGGGGAGTCCTTTTATAGAAAGCAATTTCAGTGCTGACTGTCCTAGAATATTTTATCCCAAAGAACAGAGAAGTGCAATTCTTCTAATTGACTTCATTGGGACTTAAAGTACACGTGGTGCTTTAAAGAAATGGGAGAGGTGTTTTGTTTTGTTTTGCCACATTGCTCCATTACACTGGTGCAACTCCTGAGTATCTCCCATCAACTTCAGTGTTGTTCAAATGTATGGTGGTACCACTGAGATGGTTACGCTTCTGTAGGTTTGTGCAGCAAAGGAAAACTAATTGACAAATGGTGATAGTCTGGAGTTCTGCCGGTGCCCCTTTTCCCATAGATGTTAAGTGTCCACTGCAGAATGTGTGAAATTTGAATACTTTGGATTTTGTCTTTAAGCAGAATATAGTGTTGCTTTTGCTTCCTGCACCAAATGCCATGGGAGAAAGGATAGTTTTGATCTGTGCTATCCATACTGTGATGTGTAGCTGTCTCAGCTTTCAGGGATGAAAGATGACTGTCATTTAAAGTGCTTGCCATATGAGAAAACAGTGTCTATTCTTGCATAGCTGTTTGGGGGAAGGGAGAAAGCAAATGCTTTGCATACAGGAAAATATCTGCTCAGGGGGTATTTGATTTCGCTAAACAAAATATTATCCAACCTTCTTTGCATGACTTTCATACCATAATGGGGTTAAAATGAACAGCCAAATGCAAATGGTTACACTTCTTGTTCCATGTATGTTCTCATGCCCTCTACCAGCCTTAACCATAATATCCTGTCTTTTTTCTTAAAGGAATATATACTAGGAAATTAAAAGGCATCTCATTTGCCTAGTAATAAATAGTATAGAATTCAGTCAAATCCTAGCGACAAGATGCTGTTTATTTCTACTAGAGTATTTCTCAGACTGAATGTATGACTTGAAATAAGCGGTTTCATTTCCGAATTTTAAATCCGTTTGTATGTCAGGAAAGCATTTACAGTATTTGATGAAAGCTGTTACTACCTGAGACAATATTTTTTCTTGAAGCCTATATTTAGTAATTGCATGTGCAATTCAAGAGAGTAATAGGAGTCTGAGCCTGAACTTACTTTTCACATTTTGGAGGAATATAAAGATATGAAAAAGGAAATGTTTAATGCTGTGCATTTAAATTAGCTTTCTTGATTGGGAAACAACTCCTGTTTTTAGTCTCCTATGTGGCTTCTTTGGCTTTTATGAGTTTTCTCATCACTTTATAGAGTTCTGAAATGAATGATTTTTGTGTATGTAGAAAAAGGATTTTATAATCTTCAGGATTTTTCTGTTTTGCCTGAATCTATCAAACGTTTGTTCAGATGAAGTGACAGGGAAGACAGCTTGAAGTATCTTTTTCCTGTTGCACAAGATTTGATCCTTGCTTGAGTTCTGCAGAATTTACTAGTTTGAGCCAAACTAGGAAACGTTTGGGATATTTTATGTTCATTCATCTTTGATGTTTGGGATTTGAGACTTCAGTGGTTTATTTTGGATATAAGCCCAGGTGAAAATGTGCTGGAAAAGGGGTGCACCTGGCAGGCGAGGTTCTGGCAGCCCTTTTCTGGCCTGTACCAACAGGTTCTGTCCTGGGCCAGTTTTAATCCGAGGCATTTCTAGGGTTTCCATCTCCCTTGTATCTGGATACTGGTATGTCTGAAGATACAATATACAGGAGAGTCACCCCTGGAGAGCACAAACGCTGATGGTTTGGAAATTCAGTGTTAGTGCCTGCATTCCAGGGTGGGTTTTTTGTTATTTTTTGTTCTGTGTTTCTTAATGATGAACTTGCCCTCTCTGGAACTCTGTTTGTTGAGATTTGGAGGTGAAATGGCGTACACTGAACTTCGTGATTTATATTGTCTTTGGTAGAAGGCTTATTCAAAGATGCCAGGAGTATTTGGAAGCATCATCTGATCCAGAGTGCAGCTGCATTTTCACTCACATTCTTTTATGAGGAGCAGAGCGCACTTTGGGGCTATGTTATTGAGCTACTCTGACGAATCATTGCTATTGGCAATTCAACGTCCTGGAGTTTTGTTTGGGTTTTAGTGTATTCTTGTGTCAGCCAACATCTGCTTAGATGTTTTCTATTAACATCCTTTTAATTTTGGGATATGCTTTGCTTAATTGAAACTTTGAAGTCACAGGAAGATATTTTGACCAAACCTGTTCTTCCTTACACTAATGTAAATGCAGAATAAATGCATACTGCGACTGATGCTGGTAATAAATTGTCTTTGTTGAAGAGTCCATGATTTGAAAGTTTCCAGTTCCTTTGGTTCAGCAAGACTCCAAATTTCTTGACTTTCCAAGCACGCTGCAAGGCTTGCCTGCTCATCTGAGCTGCTTTATAAAGAATAGATGGAAGGAAGGGTAGCTCTTCGAAATCGTGGATGGGTAGCAGTAGTCACTGATAAGTGCTCCATGACATACTTTTTATGCGTTGTTTTAAAATATGTATTTAAATGCATTTTTTTTGTATATGTGCCAAAAGCATAGGGCAGTTAGTTTTAAATAAACACCCTGACCTGGTGTTAGAAATGTGGTATGGTTCAATTCTTATGTGCACATGATGAACAGCAGAGAAATATAACATACCATGAAGTTATGCAGCAGTGCCAGCTCTTCAGTTGTTTTGTGTTTATAAGCAGATGCTTATTCTTTAATCTAGGGAATGATTGGTATATTATCCACAGTGTGACTGATTTACTAAGAGATGCAATCAATTTGTTTCCAAGCAGAGTCATGTCTGGCCTAATACAATACAGCCCCACTAATGACAATGTAGTTTCCAGTGCTTTTTCTTATTTTCCACTTTTTAGTGACTGGGGTTATTAAAAAAAAAAAAAAAGTCCATCTGTGCCAATTTACTTTTTCAGGGGAGAATGTACTGGGGAGCAGAATTACAGATGTTCACGTGCCCCAACCCTGTAATGCTATTAGCAAATGACAGAGCTGCAACGCTATGTGGGGTGGCAGCTAGAATAATTGACCTATTTTTCTTTCAAAACCCTTGTTTATATTAGAAGCTTTATATCTCAAATAAAATTAGCTTTATGTGAATGGGAGCTATACTTGTAATGATTTAGTTTAGCAAAGTAATGTCAACACCCCAAAGGATTTCTGGCCTTTGATTTTTCCAGTGTCCAATGGAAGCCTTTCATAGAGGCTGGATAATGTCTTGTTCTGACTTCTGTTGCAGCACACACAGAGAAGTGTCTTGACAGCTTCCAAACCAATAATATCTTACTTATGTTTCAATATATGAATAACAGCACAGGCTTTCCAGAGATTATATTTTTGTAATGTCTTTGGTTCTGTAACATACTGTAGCCAGATGAATATAAATCCTTCAGCATTTTGAAGAACAGGAATGTATCCCTTTTAAAAATGTGTGTTATAGCAGGGATGTGCAGTAACATCAGTTCACTGAGCCAGAGTTGTATTCTTTTAATTAAGAGGTGCAGTTAGCAGAGCACATGATGCTTCTTCCTCTTCATGCTGTTTCTTTCCTCTTTTCTAATCTCTGTTCTCCAGTGTGTTTTTTTTCACGGTCCTTGGGAGTCTTGTTTTTTCAAAGTGATCCCCTGCTGACTATTTTGAGGTCTGTCTAAGCAGCTTCTTCAGCTCTGATTTAAAAGAAGTTGTTCCCTTTGATTACTTAAATAATTCCATTGCTGTCCGTGTGATTAGTTTCTTTGCGGTGGAAGAGCTGGGAGGAGAAGGGGCCAAAGAGCTGCCAGTGCTTCTTGGTACATCTGCTGTGATCATGTCTCATCCAACCGGGGTACGTCTTTGTGCGTCCCAGGTTTGTCACCCTAAGCTGGGGACTGTGTAAACGAGTCTTGCGTCAGATAGAGACTGGTGGAGAAGCCATTCTGTGCAAACCGGTGCTGGAAATGCTCTGCTTCTGTTGAAAAAGCTGTTCCACGTGGCGTTGCTGCAGATGTCTCTGGTGGTTCTCAGCAGGCAAGTCCTATGGAAAGTTCTGGTGCTTTATCAGCTACAGCAAGAAGTGAGAACTCCTCCTGCTAATCTTCTTACGGAGGCAATTGCTGTGGTGAGGAAAAATGCCTCAAGCTGTTACCTCCTCCGCAGGGCTGGTTTGTTTTCCCCTTTCCTATCGCCTCCCTTTGCCCCACAGCATATGCACCACTGCCTGTGTTTGCCTTTTTTCTTCTATTGACAGTGAACGTTGCTTATTTATTCTTGTCTTCAGGAAAACTTTGAAAATAGTAACTTGCCTTTTAATTTAATATCTGCTGGTTCCTAGATAACTGTGGTGGCAGAATCTGAAGTGTTCAGACTGGGGACATCTGTGTTTGTTCAAGAAACAACAGGAGATGCAGTGGATGGAAAATAGATTAAGTTTGTTGAGGCACAAGAAACTGGCAAGATACCTTGAAGAAAGTGTTAAATAACAATCTCTGCTTAAGGCCCCAATCCAGCAAAGCACTTAAACATATATTGTAACTGTAAACAGTCGAGACGTCCAGTTGATTTAAATGGGACTAGTTTTGTGTTCAGATACTCGCTTGAGTGCCTTTCTGGATCAGGGCCTAAGTGAGTGAGAGTTTGAGTTGTTTTTCATTTACAAGAGTGAGACTTGAAAGTGAGACCTGACCAGTGGTTAGTGATGTGCTGGGGCATCTGAGATCTCAGAGAGACTTTTTAAGGCTGTATCCCTGCTGCTACTTTTCCTGCCCCTTGAAAATATGCTTCTTTTTCCTCGCTTATTTTTCTGCTCACACATCAAATGATTTATGCAGAATGTGAATCTAAAAGATGCAAATAATTCATCGCATGCCAGGGTAGTGGTGTAACTGATCACATTTTTCAAGGGCCTCAACCCAACTTGTGTGGTGGAAGAGAAAGAAGGGAAGGAGCAATAAAAGTAGTGATGTAGAGGTGTCTTTCTAGTTCGCTGGCGTAAGTACATGTAAAATTCTTAGTTTTATGTAAGTACACATAGAACTATAGGTGAGGTTTTAAAATATATAGATCCTATGCAGATAATCTGTATCTTTTTGTGCATCTTCAATCTATCCTAGAAGTGTTTCTTAGGGAAACAGGATTTTTTTCAAGCAATTATTCCCATATGATTTTCATTACTGGAAGGAACTTTCTTAGTGGGCTTGATCCCACAAACTATGTCTCTTGCAAGCTGTCTTTACTCCAGAGAGCTGACTACTGACTTCAGAGGAGACTGCCGTGCAGAGAATGCTATTCCGCTTCAGGTTTGCCATTGACTTTACAACAATTTCTCTCCTTCCCAATCTGTGTGAAGTAGGATAATAATGTTTACCCACCTGTGTAATAGAAGTTCAGATGCTTGAATGAAAGGCTCTACTGTGCAAAAATACTAGGTAGCACTATTGGGGGGTAAAGTATTCTACACCTGCAACTTTAGACTATTTACAGTGAACGTAGTGAAGTTTTCATCAACAAATAGATAAGGTGTACTTGGTTTGCACCAGTGCATGGTGTTGCTTTAAAAATAAATAATATTAGGAAATAACGCTACAGTTGTCACTATCTTAGTATTGGCAAAAATGTGAAGGACAACTTTCTAATCCCTTAGGTGTGGAAATTCTGCTGCTTCTATTCCTGGTTATTGAACTGTTCTGCTTCTGGCTAACGTGCTGCCTATCTCCTGTTCCTCTCCTGGCTTGCGTGTCTGTGCTGTTTCTGACCCCAAATGGCATAGTACTTTGAAGGAGCTGACGGAGGAAAAAGGTTGCAATAGCAGGGTGATGAAGAGGAGAATCAAATTTGCTAAAGAGTAATACTTAAAGAATAATATTGTTTTTACTGTGTATTGCACCTGGTTTATGCCACAGTTCAGGTTGTGTACAAACACCTGGTAAGGAACAGGCTCCTTTCTCTGGTACTTTTATAGTCTAGATCTCAGTGGTGGTGATGTCAGTGGTAAAACTCCATTGATTTCAACGGGGACAAGAGTTTGCCTCTCCCTTCAATATATAATCAAATGTGTGAGGAGGAACAGTAGCCCAGAGCAGAGGTTTGACCAAAAGTCACACAACAGGTTAAAAATAAAGCACAGATTCTTCCAAGTCTCCAGGAGGCACTTTATAAGCTGCCCAAAGTGCTTCTTAAGAAGTAAATGAAAGAATATAGAAAATTGTGATATAAGCAGCTCTTCTGTTAATCTTCCGTCATCAGCCATGGAGGGGTGTATGTGTGTGTGGTGGGGGTGTGTGTGTACAGCATACTCAGTAAAGACCCTCATAACTGTTCCTACATAAGCCTTAGGTCAAGAAATACACCTGACAAAGCTATAATCTGTAGACCTGTGCAAAACACCTTTTCATAAGGCCTTGTTTCATATTCGTTTGGCTAAATCTTCTTACAAATTTTCCTAGTGTTTTACGTGCACAAACTATATCATTGTTTTGGAAAATGCAAGTCTGACCACTGTAAACGGGTTTATATTTCCAACAGGGCAGTTATTTAATTTCCTGTTGGAAGTCTGCAAATGTTGGCACTGTTCACTCGTTGGCAGGAAGCCAAAAGAGAGTACAGTATCATTAACATGCTACAGTCCATTTGAGATTTCAATTGGTTTCATCCAAACTTTAAGACTGGACTATAACAAAATATATTTTTTTGATTAAACTTCATAAAAGCAGTCAGGGAGATAGGGGTGAAAGGAGGGTGATAGGGTATTCTCTAGCATGAGAACAGCTTTTGTTCTTCCTTACGTAGGCTTTGTGCTGGAGGAGTCCTCATTTTGCTGCAGACTTAATCTCGCTTTGTAGTTTTCCATTAAAGCACCACAATATGAAGGCTAAGGTCTGATCCTGAAATTGGCTCTTTCAGTATAAACACGTTCCCTGGTGCAGTTACCTTCCTTGGGATCCATGTGCACAGTCACTGCGGATGGATGGGTGCTAAGGTTTGAACCTCTAATAGTCACAGTGACGTGACTGAAAGTCCTGTAGTCACCCGGGTGCATATCCAGAGGACCGAGCTGTTTGGAAAATGCTATCTTTAGGGATAAGTGCGTAGAAATTATTGGGAAAGCGAACTCTTATAAACAAAAAAGATATTTTTGTTCAGAGTTTGTTTTAAATACAGGACTTAACTCTGCAGAAATAAATCAGACTAGTTTAGTGTAAAAACACATAATTTACCTTGGGTGCCTGGCATAGGCTATCTATAGCTGCATGATGCTTCAGGCAAGGCAGTTTCCTCTGTGTAACAGTTATTAGCTCATGTGGACCTTCTGGTGCACCGAAATGGTGCCCAACCTGCTCCTGGAATTCTCCATGTTACTGTGGTTTGCAATGGAGATATACTCTTAACATCTACAGCTCGAAATAAAGGGAGCCAACTTCAGTTTTCTTTTGCAAGTTTTTCATTTTGAAAGGAGCTATGTGTTGAAAACAAATGATCAAATGCTGTGGCAGACTCTTCATCACTTGGAAGCCTTTAAATCAAGGCTGACTTTCTGAGCGATGCGCTCACAGCCACAGTGGGCTATGTGCAAGAGGATGTAGGAAATTGTGGCATGTGTCATGCAGGGGATCAGACTTACGATTATTGTGGTCTCTACTAAATCTCGCATAAGGCAGTACTTCAGTGTAATCTGTTTGGACTTACCCTGTTCTGAACTGGAGCAGCTGCTTTTTCTCAATGACTTGGGTGTGGAAGAGGAGGCGCTCGTAGAGAAACGTGCACAATTTATATATTATAGTTAATATTTGCACTCACTTTTTCTGGTTTATCTGAAGCTGTAGTAGGTAAAGCTATATGATGGAAAGCAGAAGAAGGATAAAAAGCATGTTTTGAACACCTGTCATACTTTGGTATTGTTTCTTGAATGATAGCAGCCAAGAAGGCTGCTGATAATATGTAGGTTAGTCCATTGATGTATATTGTATCAGAATGGGGAGTACTTAACTTTTGTGTGTCAAAAGATCAGGTTCTTTTTTTCATTGCACCCTAAGAAATACGCAGTGCAGCTAAAGGAAAATGCCCATAAAACCCAAAGCATATAAAGCATGTCAAAAATTGTATGCCTGAACTTATGTACTGCAATGTACTTCTGCCACTTTTATATTTTTTGTGATAACTCATTTAGTAAGATCTGTAGGTCTTCTTTTATTGTTTTTTCTTTTTTGCAGCATACAGATGAATGCACTTATCTGTATTTACATCCCGAAAGGCAAACGAGAGAGTGTTCTTTCCATATGCTCATGGAGCATACAGCAGTAATAAGTGTATAGGGACAGGAGACCCTTTGGTCCTTTACAGTTTCTTCTGGGTGTTAAATTTCATGCAGAAAATATGGTTCTTATTGCAGTTTGGCAGGCTTTAGAAAAAAGCATATCTTTTCGATGTTCCATGTGAAAGAAATATAGCGCGGTCAATTTTTGTTTCTTTGCTGTCTCTTAGTGATAGTATCCAGAAGTTATCAATTTTTTACAGTAGGTTTGATCAAGGGATCTCAGAACTGTTTGTAAACAATTTTTAATTTTTCACTGTGTCTTGCTGTGAGTTTGTTATGTATTTTTCTCCTTTTAGATACATGTAGAGGAGCATACGTAAAATAGCTTGTTTGAGATCCCAAAAGAGAACCCGTAGCAGGTCTGGGAATAAAAGCCTGGGATCTTCTCTTGCACGTGCCTCTGTTTTACCAAAGTTTTAAGATCAAAGCCCTATTTTTTGGGGGGGTGGGGTGGGTGGGGAGTGTGGTTTTTTTGTGTGTGTTTTTCCCCCCCCCCCCCCCCCCCCCAGTAGTCTGGGACCTTGGCTATGTGTGGCTCCTTTTCATGCTGTACATATGCAGCCATCTTACATACATTAATCCTTATTCTTGGGCTTGCCCAGACTCTTCAGTCACTGTTTCCTACCCATTCAGCTCCCAAATCCTGCAAAAGTCTTCTGCCATTCCCAGCTGCCTACCTCCTAGGTTTGTAGATTTGGGAGGGGAGGGGATGTTGACAGACAAAAATCATTACCAACTTAGTTTTGAAGTTGGTAATTACTTCAAAATTTGTTACCTTCGTGAAATAAATGCATTTGCTAGCATGTCTTGAAATTGCATGACATTGGTTGAAATACTCTTTTCTACACAATGTTGCATACTGGGTCGTTAACTCCAGTTGCAATCAAAGGCTTGCTTTGCCGCTGGTGGAGATTGTCCCCTGACTACCACCTGAGCGTCAAGAAAAAGCATGAAGAGGTCATGGTGTGCAGCACTCTGATGAGAGTGAGGTCCTATATGGTGCTTTATGCATTTCAAAGCAATGTAAGACATGTCAACTGTTTTAAATGCAAATTTGAACTAAAACCCAAATCTATATTTAGAAATCTAAAGAATCAGATTTATATAGCAAAGGGAGAATAAAAGAACACCAATCAGCCACACAACAAACAGTGATGTCTTATCTATATGCTAATATATCCTGCTAAAAAAAAATGAACTCGCAACATCATGTAAGTAGCATGAAACACTTCTTAGAGTGTAACAACTGAGATGCTATGTAAAAAACCAACCCCCCAAAACAACAACCCCACTCCCCCAAACCCCAACTTTACATATGCCTACATGATAAATAACGTGATGCTGAATATATTTTTCCAAGGAGCACTTCCATTTATCACGTAATGTTCAAATTTTAGCTGAATGTATAGCTATCAAATATAAAATGATGAAGTGCTTTTAAATTTGCTATCTTGACTTTGAAAAGTATTTTGATTAACAGTCTTGAATGATGGAGTTAAATCCTTAGGAAATAGGGATGATATAAAAAATACTGTGATTTGGTAGACTAAAGTTCTTAAATAAGATCCTATGGGAAGCAAATCTAAAGAGAAAAAGTATTTAAAGGAATGTGTAATTGCTTATAGAGATTATACTGCTGATGTGAGGACATCCTCTTAGTATATGGGAATGATAGGTGTGAATTAAAGAGAGATGGTGGCCTCAAACACAAGAGGGAGGCATCTAAAAACTGGGAATGAGATTACCAGAGATGGCTACAAAAGCTTAGGATAAACACAGCAACAAAATCAGAAAAGCTAAGGCACAGAACAGGACTGAAGCTCACAGTCATAATGAGAGAAGCAGAAAAAGAGAAAGCCAAGAGAAATGCTGACTTGTGATTCAGTGCACAGGCAAAATTCTTGATAGGTGAAACCAAAGGCTAACATCTTTAATGCTCTTTTTTTGTGCTGCTTTTCACCCTGCCCTGAAAAAAACAGCAGACACAATGAACATAAAGATGCAAGGACTGCAAACTCAGTCTTGAATAAGAAAAAACAGATAGAGAATACTTGGATAAATTAGATGTTTTCAGATTGCTCCTGTCAATTCTTTAACCTCTGAGGAAGTTGTTCAGTCCCGGTCAGTCTCAGGAGTGAGAGCCACTGTCTTTATGTACTGATGGGGGTAGGCCTAGAAAATTGGGAAGAAAAGGGAAGGGGAGGGCGAAAGGATGTACATAAAGCCTGTTAAAAAGAGAAGTGCCAAGGAATTATACATCAATCTGCTTGACAACAGATAAATTATTTGCAAGGAGCTGGAAGATAACAAGGAGATAAGTAGCAAGCTAAAATGGTTTTGTCAAGAACAAATCCTGTCACACCAATCTCCTTTCCTCTTAGCGCAGCTTATTGTGTCTTGTGGAGAACATGAGATGAGATATCTTGAGTTCATGTAAACTTTTGATGTCACATCTCATGTGCCATTCCTACAAGTCATCTACAGACAGAGGGTCTTAGTGAAACTAGTATAGAGTAAAGGCAGAACTGGAGTAATTGCATGCCAAGGACGGCTCTCAGGCTTTGCAGGGAAAATGGAGAGCCTCTAAATAAATGGAAAGCCTTGGGCCCAGTGCTTTGGTACTTCTGGTAGCAGCCTGGGAAATAGGATAGCAATTGTGCTGGAGGACACACAGGTGGGAGGGACTGTGAGGATATCAGCAGGCAGGCAGGTTTTAAAATGATCTTGCTGAACTGGAGAAATAGTCAGAAGAAATATGATGAAATGGAATAAGTGCAATATATTAAACTTCTAAAGGAGTAATCACCTGTATAAATTACAGAATAGGAATGTGGTTAGGTTGCAGCTCTTCTAAAATGATTTGGGAGTTTTCACAGAAAAGAAATTGAGCAGAGTCAACAGTGGCGTACTGTGAGGAGAAGGCAAACATTGTGTTTGGCTGCATCAACAGCAATAGAACCAGCAGGGTACAAGTAGTCGTCTGTCCCTCTGCTCAGCATGGGCGAGCCCTCAACTGGAGGAATACTGTGCCTGGTTTTGGGAAGCATATCTTGGGAAAGGTATGGATCAGCTGGAGAAAGTCTAGTGAGAACAGCAAGAATCATCATGGAGCTAAGAAAACATGCCCCATGAGGATGAATGAACAGAGGTTGCATCACCAAAAAAGGAAAAAAGAAAAAAAAAAAAGAAAAAGAGATATTATGAGTTGTTAGTACATAAGCTGTTACAGGGAGGAAGAGAACAGCTTATTCCCAGTGGCAGTGATTGATAGGACAAAAGATATTTGGCTTAATTTACAGCAGAATAGATTTAATTTAGATATGAGGAAAAATCCTTCCAGGGTAAGGAGAATAAAGCCCTTCACAGTCTTGGGAGGCTGTGAAGCCTGTGTTGCTCGAGGTCTTTAACAAGAGATTAGGTTTACATCTGTTAGGACTGGGTTTGGGGAGGGTGATGGCAAGAATACTCTACCACATTTATTTTACCCTGATTAACCTAGTGACTCTAAAGGGATCCTAGAGAAACTAGCTTCCCTAGGCACTATTTAGTCTTTGTGAATATTTCCCTCACCTCTTTCTTCAGGCCTTTACAAATGTACACATTAATTAAAGCAATAATAGTACCATACCTACATTGTTTCTCACTGAAGACCTGATGGAGTATAAAATGTTTTTCGATATGAAAACTCACAGACAACAAACATTATTCAGATCTGAACTGTAGTACATGATCCTGAAACCCTCTTCTGTCCTTGTTCCTGGGACTTCTTATACGAGGAAGGGACCTTCTGCACTGCACATCTCTCTTGCATGTTGGGGGAGGACAGCAGTGCTGTGGGTGGTATTCACCTGTGGCATTTCTCTAAAAGCTTATTAGGCTTTCTTTGTAACAAAGTACATTTTTAGTTCTGTCCAAGGCGATGACAAAGATGTCTACTTTATTAATCACAGGAGTCACTTGAGAACAGCAAAACATCAAACATTTTGAAAGGATTGAGTATGTCAGAATCTATAATGTTTTTTCTGTATCTGTGTAATAGTCTTTGATTCACTTCTGACTTCCCAAGTAGTTCAAGTCTGCCAAGAAGCCTAATCACTCAACACCAACCCACAAAACCGAATAGACTTAGGTTCACTGTCGTTTTGAGTTAATACATCAGCGATGAGTCTAGTCCAAGAGCAGAAAGAAAAAAAAAAAAATCTGTTTTCCAAAGTTGTGTGAGCCATTAAGAGGGGTAGCTCTGCTGGGACTAGTTTACATATAAGTTAAATACCAGATATGAGGGGTTGTCTGTACTGAAAAATAAGTAGTCTGTCGTTATAGAGAAAACAGAGGCCCGTTTCTCTGTGTACATGTGTCTAACTCACAATTTAGGCCCCAAAGGATGTGTCTGTTGAAAAGAGGAGGCAGAGATTGCCAAGAAAAAAAGGCATGCCCTGCTCAAATAACAAGTATTACTTTCCCCTTTCTCCTTCCTCCTTCCCCCCCAAATACATATATACACATACTGCCCCCCTTTTTTTAATACTGAATTTTTTATTCAAATGGACTGAACTGTAATCTCATGAGTCTGAGTACTACGTTTAGCTTTTCTTCCTTCCCTTGGAAACCCCAGCATGTTTTTTTGCCCCAGTAACTTCCATCTAACATCACCCTCTTTGTGAAGTCTGCTGCTGCTCCCTGTTCTGTAAGGATCAAACTCGGCCTTTTAATATTTATTAATTAGACTTCAGGTAAGAAGTTTTGTGTCATGTGTAATGGTGTCAGTCAGTTGTGCCAGAATCGCGCTACTTTCCAGGACGCAGAACGCCTGAATTTTATAGAATCCTCGTAATGCTTCTCAAAGGGACTTGGGGTCACCTAGTCCAACCTCCTGCTTGGAGTGGGACTGTTCTCCCTTCTGTTACATTATGCACATGTGCTCTACTTCTCTCGGTGGGTTTTGCTATTTTTCTTATAGTAGTTCCTCAAGGCCTTGTTAAGCTGCACATGATGCAAAGACATTTTCTGTAGGCCACCGCTCCTGGTAAGCTCATGGCCATCAAACTTGCCTGAACAGAGCTGCAGTTTAACCTCTCCTGGTTCTCAGTGCCAGCCTCATCTCTTGCCCTAACTGCTCATTAACACAGTGGCCTTTAATATGAAACTTGCACATAATTTATTCAAGTGTGTGTGTGTGCATATATAGGTGCTACACTGGGGAGCATTACAGAGGTGTTTGGGTTTTTCTCCTAATTCTTAATGTTTTTCTTTCTCCTGCATGTGGAAGGAACCAGCTCATCTACGCTGTATATAGTCGTTCCAGGGGGAACTGCTAAACATTTTTAGGTTTTCCTTCCCCTTTTATTATTGATCTGTAATGTATTCCGTTTTTCAAACACTGCTTGTATATAGTTCATTCTCATGCTGTGTCCCATGAAGGCAATGTTAACCACTTCTAATGCAGGAGTGGAGCCTGACCAGCTGCAATTTTGTTGAGTATTTATCTGTAGCCTTTGCTGGGGTACTCTCCATGGCATTGTCACAAAGGAAGGAAAAGAGACTTAGTCAACGATAAATAGATACTTGTTCATAATACCTTGTAGTGGTAAAAACCACACCCAAACCTGATTTCTGATATTTGGCTGAAAGGAACCTGAAAACGAATGTACACAAGATCAGTGAGGTTAGTGGGCTTTCTCTACAGCTGTCATGGGAGCACACCTATAATGTTATATACAGCTGTGGGAAAGTTAATGCTAGAAAAGTTTTCAACAAATTGGGGTGAAACTTTAGAGGAAAAACATCAAAATCGATTCTGTGATTTGTTTTAATTTAGGGAAAATGAAGACGAAGTTAAGAGGGATGATCTTTTGTGCACGCATATTTGATTTGTGTTACTAGCAGGGAAAGGGGTATTATTTAGAGCGATGCAAAGGAAGACGTGACTATAAATAGGAGGAAGGAAATGCAGACAAGGAAGCCTAAGCTAAATTTCAGAAGCAGTTTCCTAAGAGTAAAATCTGTTGGACTGAATAATCTTGCAAGGGATGTTATTGAAGCTACATTTCTTGAGATGTTTAAATTGGACCGGACAGAACTATGGGGTAATATACTTCCGGCAGCAAGTCCTCCTTGGCAGCGGATTGCATGTACAGGTTGGTCCAGCACCTTGGGAAGTCAATGGGAGTCTGTCAGCTTGCTCTGGATCAGACCTCTGCTGACTGAAGATGTCGCTTCTGTTTCTGTGATCTCAGTCATGTTTAAATGTCTGTGCAGATTTTCAGGTTTCCTAGACTGGAGTGAGTCTGGATGAGTGGTGGGACCACATTCGCCATCATTCTTTAATTATCTCAGACTGCTGCCTGTAAACGCTGCTTTAGAGAGTATTATTTTAATACGAGATTAAAAGAGATTCCCATTTTGAGGTGAGAATGTATCTTTTTTTCCCTCTTGGATTTTCGTAGACATATTTTTAACCTGCATCTATTTCATTAGTAGTAAAGTTGCAAGATTTTTCTGTTTTTTATGTTTCTCTACTTAATGCAAAGTCCCTGTAATGTGAGCCTTGGTGGTGGTCTTGAAAGAACCCCAAATATAGATTTGGTTGATAATATGTAATGTAAATACAATTAGTAGCATGTGCTTGCTTGCTTGTTTGTTTGTTTTACTAATGGAAAAAGGTCTGCAGAAAAATAATGCATACTGAATTCAGGTCACAGGAAGGAACTACGATACGTCCTTAGGTTTGTTACCTCAGATCGTGTAACTGCTCTTAGTCTCTAAATTTCAGAGCAATAAAGAGCAGTATTTTTAGTCTCACAAATTTAAATAACACAGTATGATCCCCTGATATTGCTAAGTCTCTGTGGGAAAGAACTGTGGCATATTGTGTTTTTCCTCCCTCATTTCCCTGCCATATGTAGTTAATAGAATAATAGTTGGTGGTATGCCTATGCCTAGATGCGGCTACCACGCTGGAGGAAAGTTGCAGGGCCTTTGGCTTTTGCCGTTCGCCTATCTCAGCAAATCAGTTGCTTAAACAATAAGGCAAGTTCTTCACAGATATGTGAATCCCTTCTGCTGGTGCATGGCAGCCTGCCTGCTGCTCAGCTTGCTGGCATGAAAATCTGTTTCTTAGGTATTTAAAGCTTTCCTCTTTGAAATCAGCTTTGTTGAAGTTTTTATAAGTCTCTGGTATTAGAGCACTCTTTTTTTTTTTTTTTTTTTTTTTTTCTTTTTTCCCCCCATTAAGAAAAATTACTTAAATCTATAAAACCATATTTGTATTCCTAGAATTGTTTGGAAAAATAGCAACTGATTTTTTTGTTCTGTTGGTTTCTTTGTCATCCTCTGAGCTTTGGCACCATTGACACTTTACTACTTATTTCTGTGGTAAGTGGGAAGACACTTTTTCAGTCATTGCACAGCATGCTGCAGCTGCACAGAAATGGAGACAGCCTGAACTCTTCTTCTGCCTTGCCCGAAATCCACAGGGCAGATTTGTGGCCACCATTTTGGATCCTCTCCTGAATGCGAATTCTTTCCCACAGCCATTTAAGCCTTTCTAAATGTGTTTTTTCCATTGGAAAGACACATTTGGGTATTAAACATGCACTTAGAGCATCGTCTTAACTGAGTATAAAGGAGAGGAAGAAAGTATTTTAAGTGGGCACAGCAGACTCATTTCTTCTTTCCCTGGGGGAAGCATCCTCCTCAGGAGGCTGTGTGTGTGCATACCCCCGGCTGGCACTCGGGCATTTTGTTTCAGGGGAAACAAAAAACTCTACAGTGAACCATCCATCGGTGCGTTGGGATGCCAAAATTTTACTAAAGCAAGCAAAGTGAGGGGTTGTTTGGAGTTTCAGCGTAGAGAGGAAGCATCGTTCAGGGGCAGTTCTATTTCTGTGCAGGTATTTGTTTGCTGACAACACAAGGAGGGATGAAGAGGGTTAGTAATCATCCATTTTATTAAATACTACTGCTGGACTGAACCTATGCTGCCCTTCAAAACCCTGTGAAGTGATTTCCATGTTGATTTTTGGCTAAGACACAGTTTTTTCCTATCCTCTTGTACTTACACTGTTCTTATCACTGTAAATACCCCAAAGCCTTATGATCTTTGACATCACTTTCCTCATTACATTCCTTCTGAGGCAGGCAAAGACTGCTATTCCCGTTGTTCACTTGGGAAATGGAAACATAGGCTAAATAACTTTGTCTAGGATGACACCAGACAAAGAGATACTTACCCAAGATTTAAACCTTGAGCTCTCCTTGCTCACATGGGCACTGTCACCTCCAGGCCACTCTCATGGAGCCTGGAGGGGGTGGCAGAACTGTCAGGGCACGTGCATTTGTACCGGCATAGTGGAAGCTGCTGGTCACACTGGTATCAGAGAGTCACAGTGTCATACTAGATACTGAATCTTGGTTTTATGCTCAGGGTGTCAAAACACTAAAGACCATGCAGACTCCCAGCATCCCTGCCACTGTCATTCTCCACCCAGTTCTGTACTTCCAACCCCTTATTTTTGCCTTGTAACGTGATTTTTCTCCATGCAGTGTTTCATTGTCAAAACATTTGAAGCCATAAAATATTTTTGGCATGGTAGAAACATGTAAAGGGACACAAAAACCCAAAGGTCCAAAGCGGGTGCATTTCTCCAGGTCCAGTGTGGCTTGTGCGAGCCTTTGGATTCCCAGTACCGTCAGCTTCCACTTAACTAGTCCTTGGTTATGCCAGTCTGGTGTGTCTCCTTCTAGCTTGTTACTCCTACCTGATGTGCTCTGGGTGATGATCAAAGCGTCTTTTTCTGTGTTCCTCTAAGATACTTCCCTGGGGTTTGTCCCCCGTTTTTTTCCGAGCTGTTAACTTGTCGATGAACAGTAGTTTGTCAGCCTGTGGCAGCAAGGCAGTGGTGGTGGATGAAGGCGAAGAGGATGGAGTGCTTTTGCCTCCTGCCACCTCTTCTCCAGGTGAAACCACCTCTTCCCGCTGGCATCTTACTCCAAACTGTGTGAAGGACAAGGAGCTCAACCTTATTCCCTTTCAGAGTGGGGTTCAAACTCTAGTTAAGAAATCCTCATTCACATGTTTAGTAGACAAACTGGGTTTACTTTTTGTTCCCTAATTTTTTAAAAATCTGATTTTAGTTGGAAATTTCAAATTTACAGCAACATATTTGTTTAAGAAATACTTCAATGAAGAAAGAATGTCCTCAGGTCAGGAAACCAATTTTCTCACCTGCTCTAACTAGCTGCTTAGCATTCAGATGCTACTCTTCTATAGCATTTGGTCATGTTACAGATGGGATTGTTCAGGGGTGTAGCCTTGAAAAAATCCAAGCTGGCCCAGCAGTACTTTTAGCAGGTACTTTCCCTGACACCATTGCTAAAGTGCCAGGTACTTAATTCAAGTTCTAAGTATGACATAGCAAAAAATCATGAGATATGGTAAAGTATAACCGTAGACATGAGTTAGTGTTTATAAAATGCTGCATTTTATGTTTTTTAATCAGCTGTGCAATACTTAACATGCAGCACGAACACCCCGTTCCTCCATAGGGTGTGCTTGAAGCAATTTTTTTCATGTACTTCAGGTTAACTGTTCCTGTTTTGAGCACTTTGTGTTTTACATGTCCTGTTCTGCAATGAAAAAGCAATGAATTGTTTCCAACTAGTTATAAGCTGCTCTTATTCTGTCAACATAGAGTAGAAATCCTGGTCGTCTTTCTCTGTGACACAAATTTTCACACGTTCTGCAGTTAATGTAATTGCAAATGCTGCCAGATAATGGCCTGCTTTCTGGGCACAGGACTGAGAATGTGTATGTTATCCCATATTTTAAAATAATTGGCCTGTACATGTTGAAGAGCTTGGAACTTAATTTTGGAAAACAGCACTGCTTCTTGGCAGTGCTTCTTGGCACCCAGCAGTGTGCGTTTCTGTCCGAGGCAGCTCTGTTGAGCAGCATGAAGAGGGTTAATGCTGATAACACTGGAAATGTCTCCTGGCTGCATGGCGGGGGAATTGACCTAGCCTGGCTGAAACAGCGGGGAACTAATAGAAGTTTTCTGCTCTATTCAGAGCAGGGTAGTCAAGCATCTGAACTTCCCACCAAACTCTGTTTTCTATTGTACTTTTGATGCCAGCTTTCTGTAGCACTCGGCACTAAAAGACAAACATTTGCAACTCCATCCTTCCAATTCTGACTATACGGCGTTTGGTCTTAAAAAAAATAAATCTGTAACAATCCTAGTCTTATTTAAACAGACTGTTTGGGGGAAGGAGCTTTGCTATTTACAACTAGGAACATTCAATATGTTTTAGAAGAGAGTATGTAAATAAATAGAGCGCACTTACGCTTGTATGCTGAGATAATGCTACTGAGTTAATCTTATCTCCCGTTTTCTTTAGAAGTAAAGCTTCTAAGTTTTGATTAGGGTGAGTGTCATCTTTATCTGTCTTTAAAGCACCTATCATATTGCGGTGCTCTATGTAAACAGTGAAGACGGAGGACTCGATTTCTGCTGTTGGCTTCTCACTGTAGTCTGAGCACTGCTGTCCACTTAGTTCAAGTATTTTACACGAACATACAAATAAAAGAGAAAAAAATCTGACTTTCAAGTTAATGAAGCCCCAAGCTCATTTTCCTTTGTGACATTTCCCTTTCTTATTTTTTTCCTCAGTACACACTTTGCTTTTGCATGTAATTTTTATTTTCTAACAAATGTACATGAAATTTGCTAGAAGTTTTATATACATGTAGAGATGAGGATGACTTGTCTGTATACTGGAAATACACCATTGGGTGGATTGCTAAACTTATATATTGTAAAAATTTTGTACATCTCTGCCTGGATATGGGACAGTGTGTAGCACGTGAAGGCACAGGGGCGTTTTGCTTCTGTGAGCAGGGCAAGAAGACAGCCACTCTGTAAAATGTGTATTGCATCTGGATCTACGAGTAACTCTTGACCTAGCCCAGACAACTGATTGACATGATGAACAGGCGGTATCTGAGCTCAAATACTTGGCAGAAACAAAACTGCCTTGTCCTGACTTTCTGTGATCCCTCAGTTGGAGTCTTTTTGAAAATCGTAAGGATGGAGACCCTGTGTTGAAAGACTGTCTGGTAAGATATTGTTGAAAAGAGGCAGGGGGAAAACAGTTTCTGAAGAATTTAGAGCCCTGTTGATCTACTAACCCCATTGAAAAGACTAGCTGAAGCAGAAAGTCCCAAAAGGGTTAAGTGGAGGCAGGTGTTCAATGGACATGATAAACTATATCCCTTTCAGCTCTCAAGAAATATCTCATTTCTGCTGTAGGATGGAGACAGCAATGACTCTATGCACCTCTTTATACCTAAATGCTTTCTAAGGACTGATTAAATTTCCCTGATACCTGTTGGAAATATTCTTGAAAAAAAAAAAAGAAAAGAAAAAAGAGAAGAAAAAAGCTCTCTTCTAAGGGACAAATGCTTACTGATTAGATGGTGGTGGATTTTATATATATATATATATATATAAGGAGAAGTTAATTTGTTTGATAGCAGTAGATATTTGTGTACAGCTGGCCCCAAGCAATTCTTTTGTGTCACCTGCTGTAATGAAGGCAGTTCAGGTCTCATGCTGCGAGCCAGTGCAGCCATGCAGCATTGGCTGCTGTGAAATGTTTAGTATGAAGTGTGGCCCTACATCCATGACAAGACTGCATCCCTTCCAGATGAGCAATATCAGTATACTAGTCTGCAGTGTATGTGAATGCATGTCAACAGGAGTCGTTATTTTAGGCTACAGAAAGTTTATCTTGAAGTAAGCATGATAAAAGAATATTCTTTTTATCCCCCCCCCCCCCCAGCTGTGATTCCTGTGCTATCCCTCTCTTCTAGAGCAATGTGCAGGATCTGGGCTACCTCATCCATCTGGGCCGCGTTCACTCTTTCTGTGCCTATTTTACACACAAGCTGTTTTCCTTTGTCTCCTTGTTCTCCTTCCCCTGTTCCAGGCATGGTAAACCGAAGAACTTGAATTCAGGCTTGTGAGGGCTTCTCCCTTGTTCTTCTCTGCCGTTAACACATGTCTCCTAGTTTTACTGGACGTCCTGAGAAGGTTGCCAGATGACATGTATGGAAATACTGATGAGGTTAATGGGACATCAGGAGAAATATTAAAAATCCTGATTTATATTGGCACATCTGGCAAATCTTATTTCCAGAACCTCTTTTGGTCTGTAGGCGAATCCTGGAAACTCTTAAAACTTCGCAGGATGTGTTTGTACACTGTGGGATCTACTCTGTCCTTCACAGCATTGTTGTCCCCCCCCATGACAAGTATTTGGTACTATGTAGCCAGAGCCACAGCTGATTTTGCACAGAGCTTGTTTGGACTTCATCTGGCACATTAGTTTATTTCTGTTGTTTTCCTCTCCCCTTCCATTTCTCCAACACTTTTAGGGTTGGTTGCATTTAGTTTTCCTTTCTTATAGTAGGTCTGGTAAAAAAGTAATAGAACATTTTAAACTTTTAAAAAATGGGGGGTTTGTACAATTTTTGGAAGGACTGACTCATGTTTTACTTGTTTTTGTGTAATTTAGTTAAATCTGAAATATTACTGCACATGTTAGCATGTACAAAAGATTCCAGGAATTTTTCATTTACCAAAATGAATTTTAATTTATCAAAAGCTCCTGACATCTTGAGGCAAGCACGATGTGTTCTTTGTGTTTCAGTCTAATGCTGGCTCCCAGCCATGAGGCTGTGAAGCATCGTTTTCACCCGAGGCCTCTTGTAGTTGGAGGAAATCAATCTTGTGTGATACAAGATGCCTGAGCATTGGAGGCATGTCCATCTTCAGGAACTTCAAACTCATTCCCTTCCTTTCAGGGACTTGGCTTGAAGGCGAAGGCTGAACTCTCTTCTTGTCCAAGAAAAATGAACAAGCCTTGTAAAGATGCTTTCTCCTCTGACTGGATGTCTATTGAGCTGGAAGATTTTGACTTCTCCCTGGAGTAGGGAAGATGTGGGTGGCCTTCAGCAGAGATGAGGCCGCTGAACAATGCGGCCATTGTTTGAGCTCCTCCAGGAGGTAGCAGAGTGTTGCTTTAACATGGTGGTTCTGTTCTGGTGGGCGGGTAATACGAAGGCATTGCTTTTTGTCTTGTAATTATAGCAGTGTTAGCTAAAGTTTTCTCCCTTGCTAATATTAATTAATCAGTAATGTTGATGGGATAGTATTTGGGTTACTTTCTCTTCATATGCGAGGGTAGGAATCTATAAGAAATAAGCGTGTGTTTTCCCAGGGAATGAATTTAAGGTAGCAGCATTTGAATGCTCTCTGCATTGTGATTAAAAAGGAATAATAACAACAACAACAAAAAAATCAAACTGCCATCTTGAGTGTCACAGTCCATTGCAGTAGCATGACTGAGGCACTGGTTTCTGCAGCTGATGATGCCCAGGGACCCGGTGTGGGTAGCTGGCATCATGGTCATGTCCTGGTGACTAGATAGCCCATTTACAACAGGGGCTGGAGTAAGGATTCAGCTGGTCTTTTCAGAGTGCATTGGCTCAGGCCTTCTGTAGTTGCTCCCTTTTCTCCTTTTTCATTACAACATGTTTAATTTAGGAAATGATTTAATACAGACTTCTGTTTTCTAGTTGTAATTTCTCTCTGTTGTTATTTGGGGAAGAACTGTTGTGTTCTCTGCTCAGGAGCTAGGAAGACACCTGACTGAGGGCCTCCATGGTGGAAGCCTTTATTTCTTTGAGCTAATCTGCAGTTTGTTCTGTTTCCCCACAGCTGCTTTTTGGAAAAAAGTGTAATTCCTTCAAGCTGGTATTAAAATGAGCAAATAAGTCTGTTTTCTCTTTGCTGGCTTACATGGCACTTTACCTTATAAATCTTCTGTTTGAAGCATGTGGAATCTGGACCAATATCCATGGTGACACATTATACACACATTGCACAGCTGTAAGTCTATGAGAGGTGAAATCTGGATGTCACTGAAGTGCGTGCAAAACTCCAGTACGCAGCAGGTCTGAGATTTCACACTTCCTCTCCAAAGTTCTGCCGGATGAATTGCTCGATGCTGGGTTTGGGGGGGGTTGGGCTTTTTTGTTTATTGGGGTTTTGTTTTTCAAATAAGGTAAGACTAAGCAGCTGCTGCTGCTGCTGGAGTAATTCAGAATGAGTCATAAGGGGGTAGAGATGGAAAATATTTTCAAAGAATTGCAATTTGATTAAGAAAAACATACACATAATTTTGAAGTGATTCAGGGCATAATGAATGTGTGGCCCTGCTTTCTCAGATGAACAGAGCCCGTATCTTTCTCTAGAGCGTGTATGACTGAAGATGCTCTGCACTTCTGCAAAGTATTCAACCCCTATATCCCCTTCATGGAGAATGCTGTGCACATAGTGTTACGTTCACTGGGGAGGAAAGGAAGATTTGCTTGAGAATTATGCTGCAGGAAGGCTGAAATCAGAGCAAAGGGCTTACTGCTGAAGGTGGGATGCTTTGCTCTCCCAGGAGGGCAGCAGGCTATCAGCACCAGAATTGTGTTATTTGTGTTATTAGCTACGATTCTTGGTCTTGCAAAATTATCTGGACTTTGCTTCAGTTCTAGTGCTGTGCTTCCAGACTTTGTCATGTTACATTACTGAAGGAAAGCACAGCGTCTGGCATTGCCACCTGGAGAGGAAAGGTGACAACGACTCAGGCTGTTTCTTATGAGAACTCAGCCTGTTGCTTTCTGTCGTTGTGGCAGATCTTCAGAAACCCTAATCTCTGCGGCTGGGGGCAAAAGTAAGAGAACTGAACAACGCAACAGTTGTTATTAAATTTAATTTTATTACATGCAGACATGAGAGGGCAGACTTGATAATGTGCTTCCAATATGTTAAGGAGTTGCCACACAAAGGAAGGCAATAGTTGTTCTTGTCCGCTGAGATTAGGACTAGCTACGATCTTAAACAACAGCAAGGGATATATAGACCAAACCATTAGTTAGATGATGGAATAGCTTTCATGGAATTGCTGTTATTCATGGTCTTTCTGGATGTTCAGCCACTTGTGGTACAGCTGATCCTGCTTTCAGCTGAACGAAGGGAAGCGGCAATGTTTCCAGCATGACCTCAGCTCTGCTCTGCGTAGCACCCTTGCAAAGATCTACAGAATGGGAGTTGCCATACTTAGAATGGTGGAAATAAGGTTGCAGAAAGTACAGGTTTGTTAGATTTCCCTTAGCAAAAAGGTGAGGATCCTCATCTCTTCTCCAGTGATTGTCCTGCTCATTTTTGTTGAACCTGCTGTTGAAGACCGTATCTGCAGGGTAACTAACTGATGGCTTTTCTTTGCTTTGAGTTGGAAGTCACTCAACTGCGGACTCATTTCTCTTTGCCCGTTCACTAAAGCGGTCCTCTGAATTGTTGCAGTGGAGGTTGTGCCACAGTGCCTGACTACCACAGCTTTTTCTTCTGTTTATTTTCCAGAAGAAAACAATGGATATATTGGATAAATGAGCAAGAACATGAACATCAGCATTGAGTTGAATGAAAAGGGAGTGATGTTTTTTTTTTGCTGTGCTTGTGTCAGATAAGTTGGGCAAAACGTCACGGCACTTGGATCTATTCTTTTCTTCCTACCATTGGCAAACGCCCCTGTCACTTGCCTCTCTGCAATGCTGGTTTCATCCTAATAATACAAAGAACTTGCATGGTGAGATTGCAGTTTTTAAAGTATGTTGCAAATATTAGTTGAAGCTTGCAGCCTCCAAATGGTAGGTAAGCCCTGGCCCCTTCTCACTGCAGCAGAAGTGGAGCAATGACTTGGCAAGGGCAACAAAAGAAGTTATTGTTAAAAGCAGCACGAGAAACTAGAGGCTCCTGGCTCAAAAGCCAGTGCCCAGACTCCCAGGCACATGACACAATTTACCAACATGCAGCCTGGTTTTAGCAGTTTTAATGTCAAGCATATATCATCATTAGTCTCACTCCAGCAGCCTGTGTATTTTCCTTTTCTTTATTTTCTTCCTGAAAGCTGTGAGCGGCTCCAGTAATTCTTGAGAATAAATCTTATTTCATCAAAGTGAGTGCCTCGTCAAAAGCACTGTTTATCTTTGCAGCTCTGTCTGGGCTTTAAGGCTTGCAAGGAATCAGGAGTGGCTGCATTGTGCTTCCTGACCAGATGTACAAATAGCAATCACGCGGGCACTCGGATGCGGTGCATTCCTATCGTTATTTTGCAATGATAAGATCTATTAAGCTACCAGGACAGTCGTTGTTTGTTATATTGATTCATAACTTTATTCATTCCCAAGGAGCTCATTGATTTGATAAATTCTGTCAGGAGCACAGTGCTGTGAAAAGAACTAGTAGGCACATGTAATTCGAATGACTTTCACATGAAAATCAAGCCTGTGCTCATAGCCTCTTTGGTGATTCTCTGAGTACTTTTTCCAATGGACTTTTAACTGTGAAGCTTTAACTGATAGAAATGCTGATATTATCTGTATGTCTATATAAAGATGAAAATATGCAAATGATATTAAAAGTCATGCAGTGTGGCTTTTGCTGCTGTTGTGCCAATGGGGAAAAAAACCTAATAGTTTTTAAAGGCAGTATTTTGAAGTGGTGCTTCAAATGAAAGAAATGACATCGTTTTCAAACTTTTTACCTAATATTGCTACGATTATTACTGAAGATGATGGCAGAGTTACTATCTGTACTTTTCTTTACTTTTTTCATTAAAAAAAGTGATAAGAATTATGAAATTCGCAGAATAACTTGGATGTGCTTCTCTTTCTTGAAATAAAACAAATTGAGACTTCTTCAGATGGAGAATTTTTCTTTATTCAGATTGAGATTTCAGTTTATAAGAATGTGATTTTGTTCATATCACTTGGTCAATTTGTTATTACAGATGCTTACATTTAGTTATTAACCATTGCATATGCTTTGCTTGTAGGTTGTTTGTGTAAATAAGCATAACTAAATCCAGATCTGTTATTAATTACAGATAAGCTCTCTGTAACACACACTGCTTTGTATGATCCAACAGTCACAAAATCTGAATGTGTTATGTTCAGCTTGATGGGTTTTTCCTCACGTATAGATTGTTTCTTTTCATTTGTACAAAAAGGAAAATGGATAGAGTCAGTTAACGCCCAACTTTTATGCTCAGGTTGAGTGACTTGCTGTAGATGGTTTAAAGGGAACGTTAAACATTGAGGGTTTTTTATGCCAGGAAAGTACCTCCTTATTGTAAAATAAGACATGATGGGAAGGAATGCTACTTCATTTTTTTATAATTTGAACAGTGGTACAGAAATTGTTGTTTAATTTTCTTTCGAGGTCAGACTGAAGTACAGCAGTGAGATCTTATTACTGATTGCCAAGAAGTGTTTTCATAAAAATGAAGATATACCTAGATGAATTCATGCTTTTGTGTTCACTTTTAAAATAGTACTGTAATGGAAGTATCAAGGTCATGGTTTCAGTTAATTAATGTAATTTAGAGGCATATAGACGATAAACTGAAATCCTGTGTTACTTGTGTGGTTATCTTTTGCCATGCAAGAGACATTTAATCAAACACTAGTTATATACCTACATAATTTTAATACTTTGGGTTTTGTAAATGTGACTTTTGTTCCTGCATAGTTTAGAAGTAGGCCATATTATGATTAAGAAATGAGCTCTGAATAAATACTAGACAATGAATGTGTCTCAGTACATTCACTGAAGAGCAAAGAGTGCATGTTGCTCTCAGCGGTTGGTTGCATTGATTTAAACAGGAGTGCTTTAGATCCTTCCCAGCAACTGCTTCTGTCTCTGTACATGTGCGCCTTTGTTAATGTAGGATATGAAAACTCTGTTTGTCGGTTCCTGTGGTTGGTATGATGATGAGCAATTGCTGTGGGCATCAAGTCTAAATGCCCAAATAAAGGGAGGGCATGTGGATTATATGGGTAAAAAGCCCCCAATTTTTTGCAATTCAGAGATGTAAAGCAGAAGTTACAATGCAGGAAACAACAGTTTGTCTAGATCTATTAGCCTGGCTCTTAGGGTGCTGTTACAATGAAAAAGACACCGAAGAACTGTACGGATGGTGGCTCGAGCTGCTCTCTGGTGGTCCCAGCAGAAGTGGTGGCATCCAGAAGAAGCTTGCAATAGCGTTTTCCATTTTAGCAATCCATCTTGCAATTAAATACTCTATTTTAATAGACTGCAGGCTCAGTCCTTCTCGCAGATTTGAAGTTATTAAGTGGTATAAGCGTCCGCTAATTGGGGGATGTAGTAATATTTAAAATCCTTTTCAGTTCTGCTGGTTTTGTTAGCTCTAAAATAGGGGGGGGGGGGGGGGGGGGAGAAATCACAATTGCTTTGAAGTTCATGGCTAAACTGTTGATCTCAGCTGAGCTGGAATTACACTTCAGGTTTCTGTCTAGAAATTTCTTTTTCCTTCTATCTGTAATGTTTTTAAATAGTAATGGCATTCAAGTGCAGCTATTGTCTTGCACTCAGGGTGATCGCTTTCTACCTTGATCCTCCCCTGCTTTCAGAGCCAAGAATCCCACGGTCATCAACTTTGCTTGGAATTTCTTTAATACAGGAGAAAAAAATTTGGAGGTGTTGGAGGATTTTGATTAAAAAAAAAAAAAGCTTTCTGTTTTTTTTAAATTCTCTTTAAAACAAGTTAATAATCTTACATGATCCCATAGCTGGCAGTGCTGTGTCTTGTAGCACAGATTTCCTTCTGTAAGGATTGGCATAACATCACCTTTTTCACCACTACCAGCAAGGTGGTTGCACAGATGGAATAACTCAAGCTGAACTCTTTCGGGTGGACTCACCCTAAATTTCCCTGCCACTGAACCTGAGAAGATGCCTCTCTGTGAACATGCTAGTTGTGCAGACAGAGCGCTGTCCTGAACTGAGTCTGATCGAAGCATATAAATGATTTTTCCTGAGTTTGTGAGAGTCCCTTGGGCACAACAATTTAATAAATATTTGACCTACCCTGGGGAGGGTTTATTGTAGCTTAGACTGCCTTAACTCAGTGACTCGGGAGACACCAATTCAACAAACTGTTGATACTTTTAATTTAGCCTTTTCTGAATTTCTATCAGCAGTCTGAACCTAGCCAGAATGGCTGCCTACCTCCTCCCTTGACAGCTTATTTAATTGTGGTCAGTTCTGGATAGTTACGATTTATGATCTGTTGGTTGTGTTCATGAATGCTTTGGGAATGGTGCTCTTTTCTTGGACTGAGTTTGTCCAGATGTATCAATATTTTGGTTTGGATGATATAAAATAAATAGTCAAGATTAACTGTCTGCAACATTCTCTTTTTAACAACGAAGTAGAACCATTTTTCACATCAGGAGATGTCTTTAAAACAAGTATTGAGGTTTGCAAAATGGTTATAGCAGCCCACGCACAAGTGGCTTTCCATTAGCCTTTGCTGGGTCTTCTTGGCGTCGCTGTTAGACTGTGGGAAGACCATGGGGAATCCGCTTGTGATGCTCTGCGATAAAGACTTCAGATTGTGTAATGATGACCGAAGTGTGAAAGGACAGGGTGAAATCTTTTCAGTGCACACTCTCAGGTGCCTAGTGCTGCTTTGGTAGGAGGGGAGCTGGGAAACGATTTGGAGAATTTCACGATGAGAATGGAAGAGCTATAGCGTGACTTTTTTTTATTTCATTAGCTCAGATCAAGCGGAGCAGGTCAGATCTCCAAAGGCTGATGTTATCTTGAGCTCCTCACAGCCTGCTGCTTTGTTGCTGCTGTTACTTAGGGTAATGCCGCTCTGTTATGTGCGAGGGACTTCTCAATAGAGAAGTGCGAAGGTGATTGCATTACAAAAACATGAAGCTGACGGTTGTTAATGGGAATAGAAGAGCCCATTTCCCCTTAGTACCCGTCTCTGCCGTTGGTGTGAGCAGCACAGCAGAAATGGGTTGTTCAGAGCCTCCAGCTGTTATGGAAAAAAGATGAAGACTCATCTGGGTAGTCTCTGACAATGGAAGGCATGCTGATTAACATCAGTGGGTGTGAAAGCCAATTCCCTGCTAAAGATCCGTTCTTCAGTGTGTATTTGTTGTTTGTGGAACCAGGATAGTTTACTTGATTTCCATGGGATGCTTGATCACTTAATAGTCTTTGGGTTCGGAAGATGGCCACAGGCCTACTAGACCGGGCCAAAGACCCGTGTAACTTAGCAGCTTGTCTCTGGTGATGGATGGCCCGTAGATGACACTTGGAAAACGGTGTAAAAAAACACTGCAGGAATTGGATCCCCCTTCAGACAGGGGACTTCTTGAGCTGGAAGCAGGTTACTAGTTTTGCAATTCAATGTAAGAAAATCTGGTACAACGAAAATGAATGTAGGCTATAGAGATATAATAAACTTTTTGTAACAGAGTTAGTGTAAAAGAGGGCACGTGGTTTTGTTTGGGGAACAGTAACAGCAGTTAGCTTTTTTGATGCATTAAATTGTGCATTTAAAATGATTCCAACTAGGTAGGAAGGATTTTCTGCATAAAGCATTAACTGGGTCAGGCTTGCTTCCAAAGGCAATGTTTGACAGCATGCTTCAAGTTTGACATGGGGGTTACTGGAAACGGTGATGTAAGTGTGAGTTAGCCAGAGTGGGCTATAGAAAGTCCTGACCCATGCTATACTTTACAAATGTACAAGTAAATTGGCTATTTTAGGGTTGAAAACAGTTGGATTTTTCGAAGTGCTGTTTCCACAGGATTAGGTCTTTGGTATTTCCCAATTATTTTGTTTTTCTAAGCTGAAGAAAGTGTTGAGTATATAGTACCTGCAGAGCTGTTTTTTTGTAGAAAGCCAATGTGATAGTAATAAAACAACAAATGCAGCAAAAGGAACACTTTATTGTCTTGTGCAAGTATATAATATTTCATGTAACTTCCATGTGCAGTTCCAGTAGGATGGAGGTAATTAAAGACCAAACACATGTTTTGTCTCTATCTAATAATCAACACTGATAAACCAGGCTAAACTCTTAAATTGCAGGGAAAAAAGTAGTTTTCTGTAAGAAACGTGCATATCTCATTCCGAACTCTGCGGCTGGTGTAGCTACAGCCCATGAATTTCCTTCTGAAGTGGAATTTCACCTTTTTAAAAGAAAATCTGGTTACTCTAATCTTTCATCGTATAAGCCTTCTGGTGTATTACCCATACCCTTGGCTTGTTGTAGTCTTTCAGTGGCAATGCCTTGTCTAAATCGGGGATATTTTATTACTTATTTTTAAAAAACTGTTGCTTGAGTTACTAAAGGTATGGCTATAGTGAGAAGTTGCATATTTCGTTTGAAACTGATTACTTTAACTTTGAAAATATTTGTCTAAGCTTTCATTTGGTTTGCTAACTCATTATGTAGAAGTGACAGTAGTTTAATTAGAAAACACAGTTTGTATTTATGGAAAGTGTTCACATGCTGTCTTTTGTGAAAGCTGAAGAATTCAAGAAGGAACACAATGTTTCCCACAAACCATACATCTCTGCAATTCCACAGTCTCTCAGCAGCTGGACTAAAAAGGTTTTTAATACGAGTTATGTGTTTAATTAGGGAAGGGAGCCTTGGCAGATCTTCTGACTTATAGTTCATTTTAAAGTCTTCCAAAAAAAAAAAAAAAAAAGAAAAAGAAAAAGAAAAAAAAAGAAATCAATCCAATTTGGTTTAATTGTCATGTATAAATTAAGAACTCATTTTTTTCCACTTCACAAAGATATCTTCTCTGGCCCCTCCTGATGGATTGCACAGGGCAATTACTTCCAAATGAGGAACTCCAGGCTGGAATTCAGCAGTGAGTTCTCATGGTCTCCCAGAAGGCCCCGCGCTGCCCTGGCCCCGCTGCAGATCCCCCCCATCGCAGCCCTGCGGTTTCACAGTGCTCTGCAAGCATTTGCCTCTACAGTTCCTCCCACAAGACAGTTGCCCAGCCCAGAAAGAAGGGCTTCTTCCAAAAGGTCAAACCCTCTTAAGAGTGGACGGTGGGTAAGAAAATATCTTGCAGGAGGTTCCCGCCTGGAGTGTCCATCCTGCATGTTCAGCAGGAGGCAAGGCCAGGCTCTTACAGGCTCTGGTTGTGGGGTTCTCTCCCCTTTTCAAACTGGTAAATAATTTTGGGTAATAGAAATTTATTCCTTTTGTACCAGTGCTGTGTGGGAGAAGATTAGTATGATGCGTAGAAGATCAGAAAAATGGGTTTAAACCAGAGTAATTTAATGCAAGAGTACAAATTGCCTACCAGTTCCTTCTGTTAGGTTTAAACTCTTGGTAACAAATCTAAAACAAATTGGAAAGAGAAGAGTTGCTTCAAGCTGACTGAAATTTCTTTAGTGTCTTCACAGGGAAATGTGCAGTGGATTTGAGCTCTGGGATTATTACATAGCAAGCATCTCTTAGCAGCCCTCATTTTCAGGATATAGGGTTGAATACAGCTAAAGATGGACGATTTTTTTTTTTTTTTTTTTTTTTAAATCTAAAATAGGAAAGTTTCAGGGGTTGCAGAGGTTAGTAGCCTCATTCATTAACTTCCTTTTAAGAACCGCCATGTGTCACTGGGCTGCTGCAAGGCACTGTTGCTGCCTCGCTGTCTCCTCCTTGCCCTCAAGAAGCCAAAATGTTAAACTGGTGGAGTTTACTAGATCTGACAGAGAAATTCTTCACGTCTGGCCTAGATGTCTAACTAAATTTGGTATGTATCTTGTGGGCTGGGGCAAGTGCTGGAAGCTATTAGAATGCTGAACAAAAAGCTCTATTCAAGGACTATCACCTTCCTGCCGGGGTAATCCAAGTATCAAAAATTTAAAAATATGGGGTAGGAGATTGTGGCTGCCACAGACGAGAACTTTTAAAGGTATCTAGAACATCACTCACTTTAAAATGTTTCTTCTATGGTATATGATTAATTGGAAAAATGCAACAAAGCAGCCCAATATAACATATACATATATATCCAATTAAATAAAATTGAACACTTTTAATAAAGTGGAGTTGCAAGCTGGTAAAAATTTTCTCTTGTCACTCAAAGTTAGGACAGGAAAACATTTTTCTTTCCCTTGAAATAGCTGTATTTATTATATCTGACCTGTTCAACATTGCTGGTTTTACTTAAGAACTAGAAAGAAACAAATGCTTTTCATCGTTTGATGCCTTTTTTGTAGCATGAAATTGTGTTACCAAGAAAAATAAGGTAGAAATGGTTTCCAAAACACAGCCCAGAATAATCAAACATTCTTTTTTTTTTTTTTTTTTTAAATGAAACTGGTTAATCCTAATTGTTTGAATCTATTATAAATTATTTACTTTCTGAACAGCAGCTTGTTCTCATTTTTAAGCTTTAAAACAGCTATATATGGTTTTTAGTTTTCAGTAGTTTCTTCAAGAAAGGTGAAAATGCGGTGAGAATATGTGTAGTGCGTAGAGAAAACCAGACCACATAAACTGATTATAAATGATTCAACTTCCAGTTTAGCTATCCTGTCTATTAGTTGCTTTTAGTTGCTTCCTAATGGAAAAGTTCTAGACATCAGGAGAGCCACTGAAGTCCATTCTGTGCTCAGTTTACTTTTAGTGTATACTTTTGGCTATATTTTTGAGATATTTATACAGATTTTTTTTTTGGTGTCATGTACTGTAATTGATTTGCCTGAAGAGCAGACCTGCTTCATCATGGCTGGGCTAACCATCTTTAGTCATTCCACAGCCAGAAGTGTGGATTATTTATATTGTCTTTCATTTTACTTTAACCATTTTATGTGAGCCAACGAACTGTGCAGCTGGTACCTGGCAAGTCAAGTGAAAAATCAGCAATGTCGTGGCCCCAGCAGGCAGATGCTGAGGGTATTGGAGTAAAGCAGGAGTATTTCTGTTGGAATCACAGGAAATGGGCAAAGATAAAGGAGCCAAGATCTTGATGGGGTGGGTTTGTACACACAAAGTTGAAACTTGCAGCACATCATTTCACAGGAAAATCCGGTTGCAGCAGATGCCCGAGGATGCTCCCAGGAGGGCCTGATTCTCTCCTTTCCAACTTTTTCCCCAGTCCATTGTCCAAACAAATCTTGAATGAACACTGGATTAATTGCTTATTTCCCTCCCTGTTTTACTAGTATGCTTTAAATATGAGAGATGAAAATTCGGTGTGTTTGTTTCACACGTTCAATTTGCTTATCTCCCTGGGGATTTTGAAGTGAGCAATGGCATCTATTCTGCATTACTATGCCGTTTCCATTGTACAGAACACACACAAGAAAAATCTTCCTTTTTAATAAAAGTCAGATCTAATGTATTTACTACCTATGGCCTCTTATTTGTCTGTCTTGCAACTCTTTAAGGTTCAAAGGCAGCTGAAACAGCATAAACTCTGCTCATAGGGCAGAGCCTTTACACTTACCTGTCTTCTCTAGCAGGAATGTGAGCTGAAGCCTACTCAAGTCAATAGAAGTCTTTCCACTGGCTCTAGTAAGTGGTGGATTAGGTCTGTAGGGTGAATATTGGGATTGGTTGAGGCAGGAGGCTTTAGTATATAAATTTATTTTCTTTTTCTTCCGTAAACAGCAATGAGCTGTGTTACAAAGAAAATAATAATACACTTGCATTATAGAGCTCCTTTTATCTGCTGACTTCAAAGTGCTTCCAAGTTTACATGAAATTCACGGCTTTCTTGTTGGAGAAACTGAGGCACACAGAAATCAAATTCAAAATAACATGGTGCAATAGCAAGACTGAGAATAGCACTCAGCCTGGTTTTCATTCATATAAAGTATCCTTAGCTTTCATTAGTTTTCAGCTGCCCTGAATCAAACCCTAAGTCTTTTTTGCCAACCAGGATACCAGAATACAGCATTAGTGAGAAGACAGTAAGGGAAAGCCCTGGCTACAGACTTTGTAAATGTACCATTTTAATGTACAAAGGGTGATGGTCTCATATTGCCATTGTATCTGTGTTCAATGCCATAATATAAAAATACATATAAACCATAACAAAAGCTATGAAAACTGGTAATATATTAAGCTGTTCCTTTCCAATTTTCCTTCTTTATTGTCTGGTTTTCTCTTTGTCCTTAGTAGCTTCCCTGAAGCATGTTTCTTATTTCTGTTTTCCAGGGTTTGCTCTAGGAGTTGCAACTATACTGATATAGAGTCCCAACTGTGTTTTAGGTGCTTTGTTGTTAGAGAGTTAAGACCAAGGTGATTTCATGCCCTGAACTTGGGGCACTGTGTGATGAGGGAGCACCAACATGGTCTCAATTCTAAAAGCTTTATCCTTGGTTACAAATTGGAGATTTTGAATTCTTAAAATATAAATTAAAGTTATGTATCAAATTACATTTGTCTTTTAAATTCCTATGTAATGGATATTAATACCTGTTCAGCTTTGTTTGAGCTTCTACTTCACTGGACCCATACATGTGGTATAAACATGTTCTTTCACCTGATCTTTTCCAAAAGTAAAATAATCGTTTGGGCAGAAGACACGTACTTTCGGCTGGAGGGAGAGTCATAGGCTGAACTGGTTTTACAACCATCTGACTGAATGGGTATGTTGCCAGTTTCTTTTTAGAGATTATATTCTCACAAATTTAAAAAAAAAAAAAAAAAAAAAAATAGAAAAGAGCTGGAGACATGCACAAAACCTGTACAGAAAGGAGACCAGAACAGCTTTTGTGTGTTTTCTGTGCTTCAGATAAGATTTTAATTTTAGTTTGTTTAGAAATGATTACTTTTTAAGCCATTCCTTGCAAGCTAAAGCAACTTTGAATTATTGCTGTTGGCATAAAACTGTAGATAACATCAAAAAAATAAAGAGTCCAACTCTTACACCTTCCATAGCCCTGACTGGATATGGTTTGAAGGCAGATTTCTCTTTCCTGCCTAAACGTGGGGAGGTTTTTTGGTTTGTTTTTCCTTCTTTAGTTCCCATGTTGGTCACTGTGAGAGGCAGGTTGCTGGGTTTGAGAGATGATTCCTGTATTGCTCTGTTCTCTCCATTGAGTCTCGGCAGTTGCATGTTTTTCTGTGCATGAAACTGTTAGAAGAACTTTTATTTTGTAAAAGTCTATTTACTACTTGTGTAACATCAACATAAATAGGAAGACTGAAATTCTAATTTGATCTTAATAACTTTTAAGTAGAAAACTGTAAGGATTCACTTTCAAACTAGATGCCAAAAAATGTGACTGCTTGGCACTAATTTTATATTGAAAATTATAATACATGAGAAATGGGAAGAGTTGCAATAATTCACTGTTTGCTATGGCAATCTGTTGTAGCTGGAGGGAATAATTTTTCTCATGGGACAAGCAGTGTGATTTCTAGGTATGTGATATAGTTGCTTGGTACTTAGTACATGAACAGTGGTAATTGATTTTAACTTTTATCAGTTTTGTTCGTGTAATTCTTGTCTTTGACACTGTGTTTGCTTTGATAGGGCTACATTTGCTCTAGACATAAACTGGTGAATCTTTATGGCCTCCAGTGATTTGTACCTGGCTCCACACTATTTCTCTAGTTTGGCAATTTTAATGATCTTCAGTATAGTGCTAAGGCAGGTAGTGCTTTTTCCATTATGTTTTACTTCCATCTTTTGTGGAAATAATGAAAAAAATAGTGACAGAAAGCACCCTCCTGCTTAAGAGAAAGGTGGTTTTAATTTCTGAACAAATTAATAATTCATTACTTTGTTTCTGTCTGTACAACTGTTAAAGAGATGTGCTGTAAAGATCTACCTGATGGCCTGAAGAAAGCTGTTATATGTAACCATGCATAAAGAAACAAAAAGCACCTGCCAGGTCCTATGTAACACAGGCCTGGCTTTAAACTCCAAAACAAGTATAGCAAATGGTATTAAAGTGCTGCACTGGGGCCATCTGATAATCCAGTGCTGAATCAAATTTCCAGATTTCACTTCTCATGACAATGGTATTCCACGATTGCTTTACGCTTTTTCCATTTGGAAATAAATATATGTTTTCCTTACTGTTTTTGTTCTCAGCATTGATCATATACAAGTTTTAAATCCATAATGTGACTGAGTCAAACAGAGGGATTCCACCAAACATCAGAAATTTGGTATTTTCATACTGAAAACTTAGGCACTCTAAATGCCAAGGTTGAAATTAAGTCAGTGCTCAAAAGCTTGACCCAAAGTCTGTTGGGTCAACAGAAAGACTCACATTGAATTTTAGTGGGCTTTGATCAGGCCGTAAGTAACGTACAATTTATCAAGTTATTTCCATGCTGTTCTTTTTCTTTTCTGTAAGGTTCACAGAGGAAATAGGTTTTGTTAGTGACAAGAATAAATCTGAAAGATGAATGAAGGGGAAAAAAGTATGCATACGCTGAGGGCTTGCTCCTGCTTTCAGCAATGCAGGTGTGGGTCTTGGTATCTTGTAAGATCAGCTGCACTGCTGATTTTACAAGAGATCTGATGATTTACATTGCGTGCTTTTGTGAACGGGGTCAGCCTTAGTGATGCACACCTGTGCACCTGAGACCAGGGCAGGCTGCAGTTGATTGAAAGTGCAGGTATTTTTCGTATATCTGTCATTTACTAATGTTAAATGGACTTGAAGAAGGTTTAGAAAGAGTTCACTATTTGGCAAGCACATTAATAAAACAAACAAACAAATATAGAAAGTATACCTTTCCACTGCCAGTTGCCTTGCACTGTCTTTCAGTCCTTGGCTCACATATTGGAACCCCTTGCCAAAGTCATGTGCAGGGGCAGGCTCTGGCATAATCAAGAATAAACAGTGGAAATCTGTCTGTATTCAGGGCAAAAACTAGTCAGAAGAACTCCTGTCTTTTGACTTCTATTAGCTAGAGCTCCCTATGTATCTGTTGTGTAGTAGTGCTTTCATGTAGAAACCAGTTTTGTGCTTCTCCTTCAAGACTTGTCTGTGTAAATGTCTTCTGTACAAAATAAAATAAGGCAACTGGTACAGAGTAAAAGCTTGAACGAGTGGTTCGGAAAAGTATGGAGAGTCTTATTACTTAATACCTAGCACGTTCTCATGGATTTTGTGGCCTGTTTCAGGGTAACTCTCTATTTATTCCCTATTATCGTCTCTTTTTGTGGTGTTCAGGGAAGAACTACAATGGCTGGGTTGTGTGATACACAGCAGGTGTGGGCTGCTGGTGTATGACCAGAGATGTCCATTTATACAAGTACCAACACTGCATGCAAAGTTATTTATGAGAAGGAATCCACAGTAGCTGTGTTGGCATGCAAGGGTAAGGTGTTTTTCCTTTTTCCAAGCTGGCAGCATTTAGTGACTCACTTCAAAAGTAAAAACAAGTCTTTATTCCTGTATACCATTGCCTTTCATCCTTCTGCTAATCCATAGGTTTGGGAGACTTATCTCATGACTAAAACACATAAACAGGTATATAATACAGAAGAATGTAGAGAAAAAAAAAAAAAAACCACAACAAAAAATTTGAAGGGCACAGTTCTGTAGATGGATTTTATTTCTGTCTTGAGATAACTTTCTCCTCATTTTGATTGAAGAAAGGAGATGGAAAGCATCATGAAAACTTCCTTTGTTCTACGGAGGCCTGTGTCACAGATAACAAACCCTTTGATCCGAGCCCCTGTCAACGTGTAGCGTTCAGTCTGGAGAGGTGAGATGCAAGTGAACTCACCATTTTTGGGGGAGCTGCTGGATAAGAGTATAAGCAGAAGCAGTTACTGTTAGAGAGCAATACACTCCTCACTTACCTTGCAGCAACTTGTTTTTATGTCCATTTCCTGAAGTGGTTTTCCTTGTTTCTGCTGCTTTCTCATAGCTGTTTTTCCTGAGGGTTTCTTGGGGTTTGTGTTTTTGTTTGTTCTGCTTAGTTTTTTTTTTTTTGAGTTTGGGTTGTTTTTTGAATGAATTGCTCCATTTCACTGGAATTAATAACTCTCTCATTTCTTTTTGAATAACCACAAGTGGTTAAGACCTGTCTCCTCTGGTAAGCAGCACATGCAAAACCACAGTAACTTATGCCGCTGTTGACTTGCTTTTTCCACTGCCTCCTGGAGTCATGAATCTCTGCAGTGCAGCTCGAAGGGCTGCGTGTCACCTTCAGGGAACCACCTCAGTATGCCCTGCAGCATTTTGCCTTCACTTGGAGGTCTCACATCAAGGTACTGACCTGATCTGACCTCTGTCACCCTCTTTGACCCAAAAACATCACAGCCTGAGGTGTTATTATTGCAGGAACACCTGTGACATGCATTTTTTTCCTACTGGAAAAAAAAATTTGAGGGTTTTTTTCACACTAATTCCATCTAAGCACCATATTTTCATCACTCCAGAGGTAATGATTTGAAATTACTTAATTTTGCTTCTAAGGATAGTAATCAGGATTTAATAAAGACTAACTTGTAAGAATTTACTGCCTCTTCATAAGGTATTTTGAGGATTGTATAGAGAAAAATAGGAGAAGTGTAATTCCCTGGGTATTCCGAGAAGCACAAGGCTTGTGCCTGTGTAAGGTCATGGCATGTTTTATCCTTGTTTGAACTTGTTAGGAAACTCATGATTTTAAAGCCCACTTAAACGTTTTTCTTATTGTTCTTGCCTCTTGATGCTTGCTGGCCGGCGGGAGATCATTATACTTTGGGTATAATATATATGTATGCAATGCATGGTTGCAAGTCATTATCAACCCTGGCAGCTTATTTATAGTTCCACTTTTTGCTCAGTTTTTTTCCTGTACTAAAAACAAGGTAAACCAATGAGTAATGTTTGGAAGGTTTGTTATTAAATGCCTGTGATTTGCATATCTGATAAATTCAATGTCTTTAAAGATTTCTGACAGATAAATGTAAAATCACTGAGCAACTTAGGCTGAAAGGTAGGTCATCAGGTCCAAGCACCCCTGCTCAAAGCAGTGCCTGCTTTGAAGTGAGATCCAGCTTTGGTGTTAGATCAGGTTGCTCATAGGTTGAATGGTTTGTCTCATGGACTTTGAGGGGTTAAAATCAATTTGCGAAGTGATAATACTTGAGTTAATAATATTTCTTGAACACTTAGTACCTTAAAGTAAACCTTCTAGATGTGTCCCATGTTTCAGTACAAGTCCATATTGTCACTAATAGGCTTTCAATAATACAGCATTTTCTCGTAACAATGGATTAGAGAGAAAGAAGGCTGCTTCTCAGTGATTAAATGTCACTTATTCTTGTGCTCTTTATTCAGCTATTCCCCAGCTGCTGACAAAAGGTGCTTTCTCTGAATACAGAGCAGCAAGCCATCTCCTCTGGGTTAGTGAAATACTGTAAATTCCAGATGCCTTACAAATGAGCTTGGCTGAAACATTGCATTCAGGAAAAAAGTCTACTTTTTTTATAAAAAGCAAAGTTTTGTAGGAAATAATACATATCAGAGGTTTTTTCCATTTTTCCTTAGAAGTATGTTGTTTTGATTTTAAATTCTAATGGAATACTGAAAACTCTTACGGAAAGATTTCCATCGTTAAAGATTATATGTGGGAAGAAAAACATTTCCCGTCCAGTTATGATTTTAACCTGCACTCCCCCAATTCCTAACACTAGTGTTTCTCCGTAGTCCTTGTTCCCTGGGAGTTTTCAGAAAGAGCTGATTTTTTTAATTAGGCATCTGCAAGCACACGTATGTTTGCATCAGCGAGTGCATTTTATCCGCTTCATATGCGCACCTTTGAACACAGATTTTTGTGGGTATGTATATTTAACACGTATTTCAAAACTCCGCGCTTACCATAGCTGCTTTTTGAGCGCTGGCGCCATAATTTCCTAAGGGAGATGTGCTCCAGCACTCGCTCCAATCTGATCACCAGGACAGTGATTGCGGTTAGAGATAGCTGCCAATATCTTTAATTAAAAGGCTTGCTGGAGAGCAAAGGGCACTCTGCCAGTCACCGTAACTGTTGCTGCTGAGAAATTATAACTGCATGCTTTGGCGCAAATGGCATGTGCCCGCCCACCCCCGTGCTTTCAGGTATGTTTTTTATCTCCTCATGACTTAATTGTTTGTGTTCACAAAGGATGTGGCAATTTTTTTTTTTTCTTTAACTGTCATGTGGTTTTCATTCTGCTGTTCTCATTGTGTCTAGGGATTTTTAGCCTTTTGCAGCAGGCAGCGAGAATTGTTGCTTTAGTTTATAATGCTCTGTCAGGCTTGTGACCATAAATAATCCATGGTGGAGCAGTGATTACACTGCATTTCCCCAGGACCTGCAGGCTACCTTTGCACCAGACATACACCCACTGCATTGCTTTAGGCATTTGAGTGATTCCTATTTTCAGTTTATTTTAAAAAGTTGCAAATGGACAATTTTTTAGATGGTTTGTTATTGTTATTTAAGTCGATTTAGTATTTAGGCTTTTGCATTTGTGCTTTAAAGGGACTGCAAATTAAAACCAGTTTGAGTCAGGAATGTGTATTCACTACAGCTTTGGAACATGTATGGAATCTGAAGTTTATGGCTTTGAAAGCACTTGCCCTTTTTCAAATGTTTCTAATAAGATAGTGTGGTGATTTACACCTCTTGAGATATTGAACTGCTATCCAAGAATGTTGTTTGGCTCTTAAAGAAAGCATTGGTAGGCCTGATTTTGGGAAAAGAAAAAAAAGCTGATGTGATTTCATTGAGACTTAAGCATTATGTGTGTAAGAGAATTCATTATTTAATACTTTCTCTGCACACCACGAATGCATTTGGGATCCATCAGCTGTTAGTTTCTGGGGAGGACAAAGAGGAGAGCAGAGCCCTCGCATGACCTGCTTTTCTTCCTGCTCCAAAAGGCGTTGCTGTACCAGGAAAAGAAAATTTGACTCCGCTCCCAAAGGAGGCTCTTTGTCTCTCCGCTTCTGGGCTCTGCGAGCCGATAGCACTCACAGCGGTTCAGAGCTGCAGCTCTGGGGGGCTGAGGCTGTGCCTGGGTAATACAGCTCGGCATAACGTGCGTCGATCACGACCGGGCTCCGCGACACTACTGTATCGCAGTGCTACCAACAGTGGGCGGTTCACGCATAGGAGCGAAGACATTTGGAAACAGTGAGCTGGGATTTTTTTATATCTGTATATATTTTAATATAAAACAGGGTGTGTAGCTCTTAAGTGCTCAAGGGTGTGTTTCAGTCTAGATGCAAAAAATGAAGCAAGGGTAGGGAAAGTGAAGGGAGAGAGGGAGCAGAATGAAATCTCACACTGCTCATCGCAAGATGAAGGACTTGTAAAAGGGCGTTTTGGAAGACATTCTAGGAATAAGAAGTGGTGTCTTAACTTGGGAATCTGTGATGTGTTTCTCAGGGTGATTTTTAAATTATTTTTTATTTTATCACGATTACCTACACTCACCCCATCCCTGTGGGCCAGCGCTGCTTCCGCCCGTGCTCTCCCTGGCTTTCATTAGAGGTTATCAAATTACATTTGCGAATCCTGAGATGAGTTACAAATGATGTTTGCCTGTTCATTTGACTAGAAGAACTGGAGAGGGGAGGCATGAAGAGGGTGGGAGGAGGTTCAGGTCTGTCCTGGCGAGTGTGGTTCAAGGTTTAATCAGTGTGGTATTTCCTCTTCCTGCGGGCCAGAGAAACACCTGTGTTTTTCTTTAAGTATTTCAAGGGACAGTTGATGGGCCCTATCGTTTTGAAGGGAAACATATTAGAGCCCATCTGCATACGTTGGCTTCAAAGGGTGTGCACAGTGCTCTGGCTGATAATTTAAAAAAATTAGAGAGCATGAGATCTCTTGACGAAGTTAATAGGACTCAAGTTAAACTGCTTTAACAAAGCATCCATCCTGGAGAGGAGACCTCAGGGTTGATATAAAAGGTCAGGGAGGTTTTGTGTGATGAAGTTATAAAACATTTCTTAACCTTCAGGGCTAGTTTCTTATTTTGAGGTTATGTTTTACTTCAAAGGACAAACGCTATTCTTAATTTCATTCTTTGTTTCATATAAACCTATTTTAGAAAGCTGTGAAACTACATACACCATTTTCTGTCCCGGATCTTTTTCCACTCCTGAGAACTTTAACGGGAATTGTCACTCCCAGGGCCATTTTGCAGCTTTGCTGGTGTGTAGCAGCAGAGTATTGCCCAAACGCCTCCGGCACCTTTCCTGGCACACATCAGGGGTTTGGCAGGTGAGCGCAAGAAAAGCGTGGCAGGCAGTGCTGTAACCACCTTTTGGAAGCAGCTCCATGAAAGCTACAGAGGCACAAACGCAAGCAGAGAATCTGTCTAATCTACAAAACTGGGAACTGTTTGCTCCTGTTCTCCCCCATGAATTAACTTGTTCATGTTTTTAAAGGATTAAAATTTGAGTAGTGTTGAGAAAGATGATTACCACTCGTGGAGGACTAGGGCATTTAAAAGCTGTGGTTTTGTTCAGGGTTGCACTGAAAGCCAAACCTGTGAAATTCTCTGTAAAGGCAATGGGGCCTTAACTCAGGGCAAGCTGCCTGGGGGGCGCGTGGAGCCATCGGCCTGGAGAGCCGGGGCTCCTTATGAGACACACTCCTGGGAACGATGTTTCCAAGCTCTGGGCTGCCCTTTAATCTGCCAGGTGGGCTGAAGGGAAGCCAGGAAACTGGAAGTCTTAGGAGCCATGGCTCCAAAGTGTCTGGCTCAGCTATGGTTGCAGGCTCTGGCTCCACGTCAGCTACTGATGGGGAGCCAGAGAGCCCTGCTTCCCAGCAGACCCCCAGGGGAGCTGCACTGGAAGGGGGGCATGCCGGCAACTGGGAGGTGTGGGAACTGGAAGGCACGTTGCCAAAGGGCTGAGAGCTGGAAGGGCAAACTCCCCATTAACCTAGCAAGGCTGCTTGGTGGGGTTGTAGACAGCAGTGAGGGTCCCATCATAACCCTGGCGGGGCTCTGCAGCAAATATTTCAGAACTGAACCATCTCCAGGTAATGTTTTGATTGTGCAGGTTTGGCATTCTCCAGTGGAAACTCACTCTCTTAAAGAATTTCTGACCAGCATTTTTAAAATCCAAGGATTTTTTCCTTTTCAAACATAAATTAATGTTGTTGATTAAAGCCTTGCTTTTGTAGCAATAAGGTCACCTGTTTGGTTTTGGGTTTTGGTGTGTGTTTTTTGTTTTTTTTTTTTTTTTTTTCCTTCTTCTTTTGTGCCTTTGTTGCTGTTTGTTATTCAGGATTTCTGGTTAGCTTTTCATCTCTAATGTCCAGGAGGGTGATCAATACATCTTTCATATGCTAGAGTATAAATTCAGTCACGTACAACATGGGGAAAATCTGGTTCCCACAGAAGTCAGTACAAATTTGAGACGAATGAACTTGACTGCAGCATGCCAGGACTAGAAATTTAGGCCCTGGTCATGTCATCAGATTGACTTCTGTGGCATTGTAATGAAATTTAGTTCTTTAAAATGTGTTGATCGGATCTTCTCTAAGATTTATCTTCAGTTGGAAGGTGTATTGGAAACAGTGCTTGTAATCATCTGTCATTATATCAAGAAATAAAATATTGCAACTGAAGTGGGGAGAGCAAAACAAAAACAACCCCAAAACAGCAACAACAAAAACCCCCAAACCCCAAGGATCCAGGGAAAACCACTACCTTTACAAACCGCTATAAACTCATATTCAAAGACCTCCTTACATTATTTCCAGTTATTGCATAAACATGTTGCACAACAGCTATACTGTTAGCAAAATACATAAACACATACTTACAATATTTCTCAGAGCAGATCATACCACAGGGGCTGCTAACGTTCTCAGGGACTTTGCTGGCTTTTCCAGCCAGCCCGTTCACAGCTCCAAAGGGAGGAGAAAGACGAGGAGCTAGGAAACCCCCAGCGTCCTTACACATAGAATGTGCGTGCCCCGGTTTCTTGTATAGGCGGTCTTCCCAGGGTTGCAGATTTCCTTTCCCAGCATCAAGATTATGATCTTGGCTTTTTTCTTCATCTCCTGCTGTTGTGCCCCTGTCCAGCCCGTCTCACACATTCTCATTTAGCAACGTGCTCCCTCTCTTCCTTTCATGCCGTTTTTTTCTAGTACCCATCCTGATTTTCTTTTTCTCATAACAAGGCTCTAAATTCCATTTATGCCCACCATGTAAGTTGGTGTATCTTGATGGAAATTCTTGTCCAGCCCAAGTTCTGTCCCTGTGGAAGAAGCTTTCTATATCTCACAGTTGGTTTTCCTAAGAACCCTTTTCCTTTGCCTGCTTGTTGTTCCAGGTAAATAGGAATTTTGTGCCTGATTTCTCTAAGGTAAAATTCTGTCCTCTGTGTGTTTTCCATTTTCAAATACGTGGAGAAGATGGAAAAAAGTAGAAGGGAAACAGGAGTCTACCAAGCAACAAGATATTGACTGGGAATCATCATTGTGGGCAGGCAGATGAAAAGGCACATGACGCCTAGGATCTATCAGGTAACCAATATTAATAGTGGAGCAAGGGAAGTGTCAGCGTAAAACTAAAAGGTTCTGGAAAGACTCCCTCTGGAATTCTCTGCACAACTTTGGTTTATGACTCTGAAGACTATCACTGATACGGACAGGCTCCTTGGTGAGACTGCAGATATGGCTTGTTCAGTCAAGCCAAGTGCTTGCTACAGTGAATGTTACTGCTGTGTATGAATACAGCATTTCTCCTCATAAATGCCAGAAAGGCAGGGAATGTAACTGAGGCAGAGATTAATGCTAATGCAAAATTAAATTTGTCTAAACTGGCCATCAGTAAATTTAAGTTAATGTTTTCAAAGTGGAAAAGCTGTTAGGCACTGGAATAGCTTTCCAACAGGAGCAGTTTGGACAAGAAACTTAATTAGTTTGAAGATGGCACTCATTCAGTTCATAAGAAGTACAGCGTGCCTGCAATAAAAGGAGACTGCACCAAATCACCCTACGTGTCACTTTAAGCAATTGCGGCTCCCTGCGTCCTCCAGCCTTCCCTCCTCTGGAGGTTATCCGGCACCTCCTGGCACCCGCTGGCATTCCCCGAGGCGGCTGTCGCCTCCTCAGCATCCTGCCCACCCCCTGCTGCCAACAGCCCACCCGTTCCTGATGCTTCTCAATGAAAGGACATTTTGTGGAGCTGATTCACTGCTGTGTTTTTACTCTTTGCTCCTTTGTATAATCCTTGCTCTTTCAAGCTAACAGCTTCCCGTCAGATGGCTTGCCAATAGCAATTGTGATCTTAATATTTCATGCCAGGTTCATCTCGCTGTCCTTGCAGGATAAATGAGGCTTATGTGTACTCCAGAGAGTGCATCTTTCCTTTTGTAAGGCCACAGTTAATTGCAGTTAAACAGTCAGTCTTTGTAAAATTAATATTATTATTGCTATGCTATGCATATGCTGTAACTTTGGGAATGGCTAACAAATGTCAAGCAAATAGAAACGCAGCCCTTTGCTTACTGGGATTTTTAATATATTTTAATCACCTGTTTATCTTGGCAAAAGCATATATTTTAGATATTCAAATCAGTGGGAAAATAAACTAGTAACTTTGCTTTAAGTATAATCTGACATCTGTTCCTTTCTTCTTTTCTGTTCGGCTTCCTTCATTATGCTTTTTCACAGGTCTCTTTGTTCTCGAATATGTTAATTTCTTGTGTTGTTTATACCACATACCTAAAATGTGGATTGTAAAGAGTTCTTTAGAATTTAAAGTTGCTCTTATTATCCTGAAACCCAATTCTACCACCACTTGTACATGTACAAACCGAGCTTGTGGGAGTAACCCTCACAGCAGAGTTACCAACCTTGAGTGTTTCCAGACTGGTGGAGGTTTGTGTTGTGCATTCGATGTGACAGGGCTGACCATCTGAATGAACTCTGCGTGCTTTTACTTGTGAGCATGAAACTAGCAGCTGATGTTTGCAAGCTGAGCCAGGCATTAGCTTCCTTTTCTCAGCATCTGTTGCTGCTGCTGCACGAAGCCATGGTTCGACTACACTAAACATATGACCTTGGGATTGCAGTATCCTAATATTGGGGTTAACTTCCTGCAGTCGTGGTCTTCGGCAGACCCAGCATGAGCACAAGTAGGCCATAGGAGGTAGATCTCTGTAGATTACCCTGTGCGTTATTTGATCTGGTCTCCTGCACATGGCACAAATGATGAGACAATATGATGTTCCCTAATAAATATAGATACTATGTAATCTTGCTTAATGAATTGTGAGTGCAGCTGTTTACTGAAAGACCTATTTGGAACAGAAGGAAGTTCTTTTTATTATTATTGTTTTAATTGTGGTGACAGTCTCTCACCATTGAGCAGGAGGACTCCCAAGATACTTAAATAGTTTGTAATTTAGCACGCCACGTGAAACAAAGTGGGTGTTGCCATCTTGATCCCAAATGGGCTATCGTATCCCTCTCAATAGTGCCTCATGTAGTTCCCCAAAAGTGCCCCCATTGGAAATAAGCATTACTTAGAAAGAAAAACCCAGAAATAACCTTCTGACTGCAGCCCCTCTCATCTCAATTGTACATGTGGTTAGGTTGGTGGTCACGGATGTGTTGCAGAAGGAGCAGGGCTCTTTGCCGAGGCTGGAGATAGAAAGGATTTCAGTTCTTCTCATGACTGGTTCCTAATGTTTCACAGGTACACATTTCTTTCAAAATTTAAGAGAAGAAAAACTGTATTTTGACTAAGGAATGTAATTCCCTCTCCCCCCAAAGAGATATTTATTCAAAAGCTGGAGCAGGTCCAGTTCAAATGTTGAATACTGAGCCAGTACAGAGACATATAGCACATGTTCATCACCATGCAGGTGCGAGGGGAAAGGGAGTTTAAGCTTGAGCCGTTTTGAAATATTACTTTTACCTACATGTTTGACATTTTCTAGCTCTTTTATAAGGAGTGATGGAAATCTACGTTTTTCCTCCGTTAATAAAATGAACTTCTTGCTTGTTAAAGGTGCTAGATTGACAACCGTGGAGACTGAAGTCTTCTGTTTACCCAGAGAATAAGCACAGCATGGGAAAGCTGCAGTACAGACTTCCTTCAGGTGTTGCCTAAGCTAATGTGCCTCAGCCTCGACCTGGTGAGAAATTCATCGATTCCCATTACAGCTCTAGCTTTTGTGATCAAACTCTGCAAGGGAGGAGTCAGCTCAGGCTAGTTCTAATGATGCTGTTATTCGTTTAAGAAATTTTTTGGACCTAAACAGACCACCCCACAAGCTACCTCCGGAGTGTGTGCAGTAAGCAGAATAACCTCATCATCTTCTCTTTCACTTTGTACACACAAAACTGAACACGTCTTTGATGAACCCCAGGTGAAAATTCAGAGCTTGCCATGAAAAATAAGTAGCAGGAAAAGATGACTAACTGAACACATACATTGAGAAAACCTCAAACGACTCCTCATTTTCCTCTTCTAGTCTTAATCACTGGTGTATTTGTCCTTCACAGTTAGCAAATGTCTGAATGTGTGTATTTCAGGACAATAATAAATAGTGGATTTGCATTAAGAGAGGTCTCGTCTACATATCCCAGGAAAAGTGAAGGAGAGAAACTGAGGGTTAAGTACAAAAATCTTTGCACTTCTCTCATTTTTATGGCTAGCAAAATTCAGACAATTTAGCTTTGGAAAAATATGTGACATGTAACCTAATAGGTCTTCTTCAAAACCAGTTTGTAATGATTGACTGACTTCCAAGAAGAGAGGTATACAAACACTCCAATTCAACAAATCACTTAAGGATATAAATTTACGCGTAATGGTAATATTACTGACCTCAAAAATTTAACTTGCCAGTTAATGTTGATGTAGACAACATTTTCATTACTGTCCTGTCCTATAACCTATATTTCTTTTTTTCGTATTACCTGTTCTGTGGAGAAAGAAACTTCGGTAAATTCACTTGTCATGGAACTGATAACAATGAGATCTTAGCATGTTAAATAGCAGATTCTTTAACCATAGGTTTAGATAAAGTCATTCTAATGTAATGCTAGAAGAGATTAATTTAGTGGGTTTGCAACAAATAGTGGAATCCCTAGGTGCTGTTCTTACTGGAAAACGCACTTTTCTTTTGGAAACACACCCCCACTGTGCTGTTGGTCTCTGTGAGCGCAGTTCTGATCATCTCAGTGATACGTGGACCTACTATAGTCTTAGTAAGGAGACGACTGGGCTGTAAGAACAGATCTTCTTTGCACTATCTTCTTCAGTAAATGCTGTCTTTGATTATGAACTAAGAGTGATTAGTTCTTATCTAATATACTACAACTAGATCAGCTTTATGGATGTAACCCCAATAGAAATGCTGTTGGGGAAAACGTTTATACCAACATGACCCTGAAGGACAACAGTCCTGCAGATGACCTGACACACTTTCTAGGTTTCTCCAGTATAAGAAAGTCAAATAGGATAATCTACTTCCGTGAAAAGAGAAATACCTTCTAGTTAAACCGTCAAACTGGGGCATAGGGTAGATGTAGATGTCGAAAATGACAAAATATGAAGATTATTTCCTATTGAGTATTAAGCAATTTGGTGGGGAGAAAGGGGTTAAAACCCCCAAGATGTCTAAAGGACACTGCTATAGGATAAATAAGGGAAAAATGAGCCTCTTGAAAATAGTTGTATACCTCCATATACATATGTATGTATACAATATGTGAGCTCAGAAGTAACCTGTACCCTGAAGGCGACCGAGTCTTTTGGGAGCTACACTGCTTGGAGTGGGCTCCTGTGTAGTTTTCTGTGCTCCTGTGAAGTGGAGGTAATGTCCCTTAGAGTGTCCCATCTTCGCTCTACCCTGTAACTCTCCAAGGGTGCATGTTTTCATTTGTAGTACAGTTGTTTCATTTGAGCCTGTTGATATCCTCAGACTGTAGGTAAGTAACACAATGACCTACAAGCTCACCAAGGCAATTGCAATCCAGTTCCACTGAAGTCAGTGTAAGTCTTGACCTTTTTTTAAATCAAAAGAAAAGCCTGTGCTCCTACAAGTTTATCTGGGGAGTTTATCTAGTGTCAAGATTTGGTGCACGTGTGCTGTGACAGTGTGGTTGAAGAACCTTGCAAAGCCATGCTCCACTTAGAATATGTGTACTCAGAGTGCTTAACTCAGGCTTTTAATGATGAAGCACGATATTGTGCTGTTGGGGCAGTAATTTTCAGATAAGGCTTCCAGACATGATTTCTGCTTTAAGGCTTCACCAGTACTAACATTAAGCAAGCTTAAGTATACATCTATTTTTTTATATCATCTAGATATGTGGGTTTTGAATGTAACTTTTAATGTACATGTCAGAGTAGAGATAAAACCCATTTGGATTAGTATCACCATGAAACTGCTGACATGGTGAATTTTAGGCAGCTGACTGCTTTTTCCCTTCCCTAGTGTGGCACAATCAAATGTAAGAGGGCTAAAACACTTCAGGGTTGTTACAGATTCCATATGGTGAGAAATCACTTTTTTGGCAATTTTCAAAAGGTAGTAATATGATTTTACTCCTCCATGTCTGTCACCACATCATCTAGTGTGGAGAACAGCACAGAGGAATGTGAGACAGAGTTAGCATGAATTTAACTCTTCTGAATTTAGCGTGTTTGTGCAAATTGGCTTAATATTATACTTTTAAAACTGGCTTTTATTGAAATGTTTTTTTAAGTTCATTTTGGTTTGAAGGTGACACACTTTCGAGAGACCTTTTGGTGATTACGTGGGAAAAATGTTTTGTGTTTTTTTTTTTTTCTTTCTTTCTTTCGTTTTTGTAAGTTTATCTTTCGGTGCATCTTGGTCATTACTGGTTCATTTTTGTTGAAGCTCTGAAGGAATGATGCAGTCGTTTCTTTTCTGTGACACCTGGTTATTTTTTATTTGTATTACACTTGGAGTACAAGAAAGTAATTCACACAGATCCACGAGTCTCTAAAATTCTTCTGCATCAAAACATTCACCATGGAAACTACTCGTGCAGCTTCTTAACAGGGAAGAAGGGGGAGGAGTTCCTTTTAATTAGAGTAGACCTGAAGCCATAACGATTTCTGAAGTCACTTGGGTCTCTAGAATCCACATATTTTGGTAGAGCACTGGAAGTCCATTTCAATGCCTGGGCTGATTACCTGCAGGCTTGGAAACAGCTGTTTGCGACACAGCAACCAGGGGCATCTAGCAGTGTGTGATACTGGATGGCACCAGTGCTGTTTTCAGATAAGCAAAATGCTAACAAACAGGACTGGTAGGAACTGATTAGTTATTACATATGAAGTTTACGTTATGCAGATGGCTGTATAAGGCACGATCACCACTTAAGTCCCAAATAGACGCATTTGTGAACGGGCAGGAAAGGGCGGCCTCCTGTGTGAGAAAATTTACTTCCCAGTAATTCCTACTAGTACAGCATGTACTAGTAACTATTTGTGTTTATATGGTGACACACAGAGGTGGAACTGAAATAACACTAATAAAGTTTGCAGGTACATGCTGGATTGCCAGTGATGTGGCAGGCCAGTGACTGTTACGTCATACTTCATCTAATAGCATCTAACAAACTTCTATTCAATCTCAGTGATAAAGTTGCTTTGTCTGTCTTCCTTTACTCTCCATGTTATTTTACTATGCTATAAAATCTAATGTTAGTAAGTGGTATGGTATTAAAGGTGGTAAAAAAAGGCAAGAATATGAATTAAAAGTTATAAAAACGTGATCGAGCATTTTTGACTTTGTACAGAAGTAGAACATCTATTATTTCTTACTTACACAAGCATCATTTTGTTACCACCTAAGGAGTAAAATACAGCATTGTATTGGCCTTAACCTTCACAAGTCCCATTTTGATTCATCAGAGATAAGTATCTAAAACTCTACACTCTGATATGAAAATCTTTACAGAAAAAAGGTATTTTATGTAGTGTTCCCACAGTGAGGTACTAGTGACTTCTTGTTATATATTTGAGAATATGTAGTTCAGAATCAGACATTCAGCTTCAGCTAACTAGAGCCGTTTTCTTAATTCGCTGTGCAATACATGGATAATTTATGCTTTGGTATGTGAGATACTACCTACAAAAGGTAACTATTAATGAAAGTATCTATTATGGACTGGAATTACTATTGCTAGTGGGTTATAGATTTTTAGCTTTTAACTTCTCGGCTCTGTTGTCTGTGTGGCATTTTAAAATTACCTTTTTTTTTTTTTTTTCCCCTTCAAAGAAAGATGTTTTGTACCTGTTATCTCCTCTTACTATTTATCCCTTAAGTCCTACTTTTGCCTTATAAACAAATGCTTACACATGTAGTGTTACCTGCAAACATGAACCCACTGACCAGATTTGTATTTACAAAATGTTTAATGTGGCCGTAGTATTACCAGGGATGATTTTGCTGGCACTGGTTAGCAACTTGAGTCTTAGTTTTAGCTGTAACATAAGCTTAGCCTGCTGAAGAAGAGAAAATGAGCATCCTTCAATGTGGTTCTCTATTGTACATCCCTAAGGAGCAAGATTTTATGTTAGCAATTCACATTGTGCAGGAGAGTACCATTTAAAATAGTATAAATAACAGCACAGTAGACTTAGGATTGTTCAATTTAGCTTAAAATCGAAGTGATTGACCATTTTCTCATTAAGCGCTGTGGGAGTTCAATGAGCCCAAGATCAATGCCTAAATCAATAGTTCATATTCTGCACCCAGTTATGCGAGCATATTAATCTTGAAAAAGTGTCCTTCCTTGGCACCGATTTATACAGTGATGCAAAAAAGTCTGTTTTGTGACTTGTCCAAGCATTCAACTGTCACTTGCTCTGGGCAAATTGAGTATTCAGGAAAACAGCTGGCTTGTTCTGAGGGCAAGTCTGAAGGTTGACAAGTTGCACAAACTGGTGTCCTGCCACTTACTAATTGTCTTCTAGGTCAGCAGACTGCTTTCTTGAGAGTTTGTACAAAAGTGTACTAAAGAAGATTGAAAATATTATTTATAAAGCACTCTGCTACTTCTTATATGAGACAGGAATATTTTTAAAATTTTCTCCCGCTTGTCTAGTAACTTTATCAGATTTGTTTCCTAAAGGTTTTTAACTCCATTTTTATGCTTTACACATTAATAGCTTCCTTCTAAATGCAGATTTTGAAGTTCCTGTTCCTTCCTGCTCTTCCTTATACATTTTTTGAGAGACTTAATCAGAGTGCTGCTCTCCAAATGAGCTCACTTGTGTTTTCCTTGGGAGGAAACCTGTACTCCAAAGTATTGAACAGACTGCTGCTTTGTACTTTTCATATTGTCTTATTACTGGTCTGATTATGTTGAGCACTTTTTTAGATATCATCTCCTGCCCTAGTATAGTGAAGAATTTAAGCGTCTGCTTAAATACTGTATTGAATCCACAGGTTGGTTGTTCTTAAACTCGTACAGGTCCTTATACATATTTTATAGATGATATGAAATGCATGCATAGGCAAAAAACATTGACGCAGAAATCTAAATATGTAGAGGATGCAAAGGAATGGCTACCTTTAGGACACCAAAACCCCCGCATCTTTTTTTGTTATAATTTTGTTTAAGGGAATGCACAAAGAGAGCAGACAAGACTTATTAGAAACATACTGTAGTGCCTAGTGTGTATTTGTTTGATGCTGTAAATCATGTAAGGGCCCTGTATGTTGAGAACACTGGAGGAAGCAAACAAAGGAAAGGACTTAAGCCTGAAGTCGTATTTCCACAGCGCAGTCGTTTACTCTGAATCGATTCTACAGACTGTGACTTTCTCTTGTTGGGGCCGAGTCTCACCTTGTTCACTTGAGATGGTCCAGGAGTTACTCTGTGCTTTTTGTTCAGCCCCTTTGAGTTTTCCTTGAGCAAGAGTCATCAGAAGTTTTTAGTATTTGGCTCATTATTATTCAGTGAAAAGATGACAAGATGCTGGAAATCACAAGCATCCGTCCAGTATTAGACAATGCAGAGAATGGTAAAATAGAGTATTTGGCTATTTCTTATGCTTGTAAACCAGTTACTAACTATTCCTTTGCTCATGGATGAATCACTTGCTTAATTTATTAAACAGGCTCTCTTGTTTTAGTAGGGGTGTAGGGAGCTGAGAAATCTTTTGCATGGTGGGAGCGGTGAAGTCTCTTGAAACAAATGTGTGCAGGCGAAGTGTTTAGATACATTTTGCCTTAGAGTGACCTTTCAAAGAATTTCACACACACTCTGGGCACTGGGTTTCTTTCCATGGGTTTACCCTTAAGTGCAAAGCCATATGTTTTAGGTAAGGTTAAGCAATCAACAGGTTGTACACTTAACCCTTAAGTACCATATCTGGGACTAGACATTTTTATTACATTGCTTCAGTCTATGTATTACTCTACTAGCAAGTGAGAATTTAAAAGGTTGATACAAGTGCCTCTTTAATAGTATGTTTTTTTTAGCTTGTTGATTGATATTTATTCCAGATGTAGGTTGTGATTTATTTATTTATTTAATACATTTCATAACTGAGAATCAGTACCTGATTCTGGAAGGTGGTCCTCCTGGGGGGGCTTGAATACATTTCAGCCTGTTGAAGTAAATGGCAAGTGAAAGTGCCTGTGATGTGCGCTTAGGCCCTCATTTCATGGGACAGACGCTATCCAGCTTTTATTTATCGAAGTTGTCTTAGCGGGTAGTTGTCTTAACTCTATATTCTGCCAGCTGCTAGCATTTGAGGAGCTATATACTGTCCTTAAGAAAATATGTCAATAATTCCTTGTTGCCCTTGTGATAAGGAAGTGTCAGAGTTTAGCAAACCAGTTGTACCAGCACTGAGAGCTGCCCAAAACCTCCTGGCTGCTTGACTGGGCAGATCTAACAGGGTTTTGTGGTTGTACTTCATGGACCTCATGGTCTTATCCCCACATGGTGGCTGGTGTTGCCACCTAAATTAAGGTCACAGTAGGCTTTGTTTTCTAGCAGTACTCAGATGGAGAATATTTGTAATAGAATGTGTGAAACTCTATAGCTTTTTGTTGGGAATACGAAACTCATCCCTTCTTCCCCAGTCTCTGAAGAAGTGCCCTCTCTGTACCTGCCCAAGAGTATTCTGATCTTACAGCTGATGTAAAGCAGTGGCATAAGATGATTAATGGCAGGACTCACCATAGCTGATATTTGGGGTTACATTTTTGAAAGACACTTCTGAAATTGAGCCACTAATGTTATTTTAAAGCCTTTTTTATGCTTTGAAATTCCTCTAGCAATACAGAATGTTATTTTTCCTTTTTATCAAAGTTTAAGGGTATTTCAGCAATTAAACTTAGTGTACTTCAGCCAAAAAACATACTACAGATACCGTCTTTGACTTGATAAATAACAATTCTTCCTATATTAGCAACAGAGTAAATATTGCTTTGTTTGGCATCTTGTGAAAAGAAAATTTCAGAAGAAGATGGGAAAAATAAGCAAGATTGCTTGAGACAATTTTTAACATCTAAGTGGGTGGTGAATATAAATTGTTATAGTCCTACTAAATTTAGCAGAGCTATCCCAGCATACAGTTGGTGAGGATCTGTCTTGGACTTCCAAATACATCCTGGAAGATAAGTTCCACCAAGTGCCTGCTTTCGAATTAATTGTTAATCCTGGAGTTGCAGATTTCTTCTTCATGATCAGGAAAAGGAAAGATGGAAATGGAAAATGCTGGCAGTAGTTATCCAGTATTGCCCACAGAGCCAACCTGTGCAAGGATAGCCTTCTGGAGATGCTTCTTTCTGCCAAGGTACAACAAATGCTGAACATCTTAGTGAGATTTAGCAGTGCTGTCACTTCTGCTGTACCTAAAAGGGCCGGGGAGTTTTACACCACCATTTTTTTTTTTTTTTTTTTTTTTTTTACATTTACTTCAGTAACATAAGATTTAATAGAAAGACATCTCTGTATATAGGTCAGAAGCTCATCTGGATCTGTTGTGCTCCAGCTTCATTTACTGAATCATTTACTGATTTCATTTACTGAATCAGGCAGAGTGCTGCAGAGATATCGGAGAGGGACTTGGGTGTTGAATGTCATTAAGCACTTTCTGCACCTTGCCACGTGTATTGTTTTCTAAGTTTTCTGACACTTTTACCATTTTGAAAGAAATTTCAATTAGGGGAAAGTTTGGGGCGGTGTGAAGGATAAAGATGATGTCCTGTTGAGTTTGACTTGCACTGTGCTTTTAGAAGGCAGTATTAGCTACCTGGAAAAGTGATGCTTTCATTTGTTTTCCACATAATGAAATCACGAAGTGCTAAGGTAATAGGCCTGTCAGGTGCTCTGTCAGGTGCTATACCGAAAGAGATGCATTGTCGGTTATTCTTTAAGCATAGTAAGACTATGTGATTATTTGGCTAGTTTAGCAGTTTTCATTTAAGTTTTTAAATGTATCTTGAATTTTTTTCCTGCTGCAGTGAAAGGAGTAGGTAGGATGGTGCCTTTCTACCTAGCCTGTGGCTTTCTTCTTGTATAGAAATTTTCTGCTAAATTCCTGTCAGCTTTTCCAGTTTAAATTCTGTTTTCAGGGATTCTTATGTTACATGTGTGGCAAAAGCAGAAATTATTTTCTGGTTTAATGAGGGATTGTCTTTTTTAAAAAAGTTTTGTAAATCATGTAAAAATGGGCTTGTGTTTAGTAAGTTTGAAGTTTTCCAGGCAGTTAGCTCGCTATATGGACTAATGTCTTTTGGATAGGGAAAACAACATGAGACTAAGATGCTCTCTTCTTTTTTGGGGAGTCACACGGCATTCCTGCTTTTCAGCAAACATTTAATCAGGATTCATGACTCTTGGGAGTTGCATGCGTGCACAACAGCCAAATAGTCTCTGGATTTAAAACTCCCTAAATACTCATTGGCACAATAGACTGCAACTACTCCAGTGCTGTGAAACCTGAAGGTCAAAAATTGCCTTTATAAAAGTCCCCAAATACAGGTTTACAATTCAGAGTTTTTGATGTCTCCTGGCTAAATACTACCTGTTAGGAAAGATCTCCTAATACAGCTGGGCCAGATTTTTTTTATGTCGGCCCTGAGTTACTGCTTGAGAAGTTGCTGTAAGTGCTTTCCCTGAAGAGCAGCCTTGGGAAGGAGCTGACTTGGAGGCGTCACAGTTCATTGCTTGACCCCGTCTGGCTTAGACGTAAGAGGGAACAGCCCAGGAAAACGCATTACTGCTGTCTTCTCTCTCATCCTTTTTTGTTTTTTTTATTTGTCACAATTTTTCTGTGCAGAAGATGTAGTAAAGCCTCTTTGAACCACAGCCAAGATTTGCATGGGATGGGAAATCCTTTTTGCCAAGATCCAAATAAGACGAGGGCATATCTGATCTATGTCTAACAATTGTTGGTAGAAAGACCGTTTCTTTTCTAGTATTCTTCTCCATGAGCAGGTTCAGAATTACATTCGCTTAATCATATTTTAAAATTTAAAGACATATGAAAGGTTGAACTTAGTTGAGCTCAACAAAACCACCGTAGCACTGAAAAAGGAAATTGGATTTCTTCATAGCTCCCCTGCCTTGTTCACAGAACTACAAAATCAGTTCCAGTTCTTGCATCACCTCTTCAACTCCATTATTTTCAGCTGTAATTGTGCATCCTCATGGGTAGCAATAGGTTTACTGTTGCAGGGCTGAAGGATGAATGAAGTCAAGGTCCACATTTAACCTGTAGCCTCTTTGGTGTTGGGTAACAGGCATGAAGCAAAGGTAAAGCACGTTCCTGGGGAATTAATGGTACAGTTTTAGTTCTGAGTAGAAATTCTCTTGCTTGCTTAGTTTCTTAGAGTCTTGCAGCAATGCTCTAACGCTGCATTTAAATGTGGATTCAGTACAAAATCTCAGTGTGTGCTTGCTATTGTAGTATTTCACTATAAAACCTTTTATGATCTCATTTAAAAGGCTCCATTTTATATGTAGTTCTTAAAAGCCCCTAAATTGTCTTTAAAAAGCTATTTTTAATTATTGCTTTTAATAACCATGTCATCCATGTTAAGCTCTATAGACGAAAACCTAACCTTGTTGAGGAACTTCAACAAGGAGAGGATTTCACTCTGTGTTTACAAGTGTATTTTAAAAGTGTTGCTAAAGGCAAGTGGCCAAGTGAGCTATCCCTGAATGATAACTGCTGCAGCCAGGTTATAGGTGCTGTGATGGTGTTTTGGAAGGTAACTGTTGAGTCTAGTCCAGAGCTGTTAGTAAATCAGAGTTCCTTCCGATGACTGATGATACATCTAAAGTAAGTTTGGGGTTGTCTTAATTCAGTGTCTTCATTAAACAGCTCCCATGGCCACGTGGCATTGAACAGACTACCTTTTTGAGAAGGTCTGGAAACTAAGCTACCTTTCATCTTCCCCAGTGCTCCTTCTGGGTAAATGATGAGGACGTTAATGGAGTAGTACTTAGGAAAGCTAAACTGCCGCAACTTGTGCTTTTAATGTATCGTGGATAAAAACGTGCCTTTTTTGGTCAGGACCAAACATTTTCCCAGAATTAACTTAAAAAAAAGTTTAGCTGTCTAGAAAACAACATATATATGTTGTTATACAAATTGATATAGACTGTTATATATAACATATAAATGTACCTATAACTTCATTGAATAGCTTTACTGAATATGTGAACAATTGTGTCTCTGCTTTAATTGAACTTCAGCAGAAGGAATCATGAGTTCTACTTCTACTTAAAAATCCCATGAGCAGAGTTGTTTATGGGTCAATTTTATATTGCTTGATATATTTGCTGATATAATATCAAATTGAAAGATGTCACATGTAACATTTCAGGTAGAAATTCTAACTAATTGGCAGTGAGCCACTAAAGAATGTTTTACAGTATTGTCCACAAATTAAACAGTTTGCTCTTGTGATTTTTATTTTTAATTTTAATATATATTATTTTTAAGGTCAGGCTGTAGTTTGAGGTTTTTGGTGATTCTGTCACCAGCGTACTTTGTGTAGGTAGACCTCTGCAGAGCTCTCAATAAACAAGCTGTCAGGACTGTTTGGATAAGAGCTAGGGAAGGGACAATAATAAACCAAATGTACGAGAAGGTTTGAAAAGCCATGTTATCTCAGACTTTATTTTTAATGGGCTTCCACAAATAGAAGGTACTTTATTGTCTGTGGTACAAATAAACATTAAGAAGTGTGCAGGACTTTAGCCGCTGCTGAACCTTGGAAGTTGAGTAATTTGCAAAATATAATGAAATATCTGATATTCCTTCAAAAAATCCTGTCTGGTGCAGGAGAAAAGAACTTGTACACTCGCCTTTAAAAGATAAATAAAGACTGGAATTCCCTGTGGTTGCTTCAGAAAGTGCAGGCAAATACAACATTGTAGAGGAGCAAAGGGGTTGTGGCATCACCAATAGATGGGACAGGGGCTGTTTGTAAAGTCTGCAGCTGCCTTTTTTTAAAATGAGGTAAAGTCCACTCTTAACTCCAAGGTTGTCAGGTCTGGTTTTTATCATTTTCCCACATAGACTAAATAGCAAGAAATCCAAAATGAATGCCATGTTAATCAAAAGAAACAGTAAGATGTTCGCTGTATTATTAAAACCAGGCTTTCCTGTTGTGACAAATCACCTGTATTATCTGATCCGAGGCCTGAAATCCTGCCACTTTCACGAGCCCCAGACTGCTGATGTGGGGCTGGAAATCCCCACGATGCCTTTTGCAGATTTAGACTCACCTTTCCAGAGCTGGTTTGCAGACTATCTCGAGAAGATGTGTTTTAAAACTCCAGCCTCTGCTCTTGACAATGACCCTTCTGGAGCTGGCGGTTAAGAGTCAGTCCTGTAGCCGTCACCTGCTGTCTGCGGTTTGTGTATATCTTCTTGTATCTGTGTTTTGTCCCTAACATATAATGTGGATTTATTGCAGCTGAGTTAGGAATGAACTTAGCTGAACCAAGTCTAACACACAAAATACAACTCCTGAGTGACTTCTATTTTAATTTGACCATATTTTTGTATGCTTTGGTTGTGTGTGAACAAGGGACTTAGAGCTGTGTTTGTGGTAGTGCAGTACAGAAGTACTTGCTGTGTTACTTTCATTTTTCTTTTTAGAAGAGACAAAATAATAATAATGAATTTAATATTATTATATTTCTGAATAGCCACATGCGAGATGTTTGTCTTTGTTTTAAAATGTCTGATTTCTTCTTGAGAAGGAGGAGCATGGTACCAGTGAGCACAAGGGAGAATTATGGGGATTGTACTTGGTGGACGTGGCCCAGGTGTTCATCACACAAAAACATCTGATGAATCAGAGTATCCCTCTAGTGCTGAAGTTTGTCCTCAATCAAACCCAGCACAGGCTATAAAAACCCCACTCCTTTCCACCATCTTCTGCTTCCAGAATGATTTTTGTTTTACTGCACAGAGAGGGTCCGTGGAGAAAAGTTGCCTTTTCCAGCTTTCAGAATAGCTGTTTTCTTACTGCTAGGCCTTTACCTGGCTTCTCTCCGGACTGCTCTCCATTCTCTCTGCCCTCTGCCTTGCTCCTCTCCATTCATGTTTGTTCCTCCACAGTTTCTCAGCCATAGCTAGAAAGGATGCTACAGTGGGATACAGCTACAATAACAAATCGCTTGTGGAGTTTGAGGTTTGGGTCTGAACTTGGATCACTCAGTTTTTTTCTTTGAGCAAAGTACGCTGCTGAGAATTGGCATATAGTAGATTTTTTTGAGAAGTAAAACATTTAGTGAGGAACAAACAGAAAATTTAAAAATAGTTGTTAAAACATTGGAAAAAAGATTTACTTTGAGTCAAAGTATTTTATTAGAGAGAATCAAACCATCCTACTTGGTTTTGTCTGTTTTAAGTTTTCAATTGTATTCAGCAACAATTTGAAATGAAAGGTCATTTCAAATGAAATAATTACTATTTCCCTGAAGCCATTGAAAGAGGATTCAGAATGGTATGAAGCTTTTGTTTTTACATAAACAATTCATTAAGATCAACATGAACCTGCAAAAAATTGTGTCATCAATCAACATGGTTTTGCTTAAAAAAAAAAAAAAAAAAAAAAGGCCTGTTCAAACCGAGAGATCTGGGTTGATTATTTTGCACCAGCACAGATTTATGGGTGGCTGTAAATCAGCTTCCCCCTCCCAAGTTGTAAAGTAGTGATAATACGGCTCTTGTTCAAATTTTTTATTTAGATAGTAAACCTCATTGAGGGGAGGGTCTGTTGCAAGCAACCGGTTATATGTGAGAGGCCACACTGAAGTCTGCTTGGGCATATGTCTAACATGGATAATGTAAGAAAGTTCTGCAGTTAGTTCCCTTTGGAGATGGCAACTGTCTGACATAATCCAAAAGAGGGCTTTTGTAGATTTTTAGCTTTATTTTATGAAAACAGTGCAAATGGTGAGAAATGTGTTATCTTTTGCTTCTTTGCCTGTGCAGCCTTCTGCTGGGAATTAATTAACAACTTTTGTAGGTTATTTTTCTAGGTCTTAAGTAGCAGGATATTATCTAGTCTGTCTCGGGGCTTCACCTCCTTGGAGTGGTAGCCAGGATGTCTGAAAGGGTTTTGAGGGCTTTTTCCCCTCTTGCAGCCCATCTGGTCCCTTGATGAGCTGTACGGGGAGTGTGTTAGTCTTTGAAGTTTGTTTGGAGTCCTGTCTAGACTCCCAGAAAATTCTCTCCTCCCCAGCTTTGCTTTTGTAGATTTTTTAAAACTTTTTGTCTGCGAAAAAGTCTTTTCTCATGTCAGTACCAGCTAAACTTGTCTGAAAGCCGTGTGATTACATCAGAGAGGTACTAGACTCGTTTTGGGTGACAAACGCTTTTGAAATTCATGTGGTGGCCCCTAAATGGCTTTTTCTGCCCCTAGTTTCACATACCCACCCTGAATGACTTCCTTTGCAGGCAGAAATAAAATCACTGTGTCTGTACGAAGGCAATCTGTTATATTTGGACTGCATATCCAAGTTAGTAAAATGTCAAAGAAACACCACATTTTAATCTATATAGTTTTGCTTATTTTTTAGGTAACGCTCATGGTTAATCTAATGCACAGATGGTGTGGTAAGATATGCTTTATTGCTTTAAAAATGTGCATAGTAACATGCTATGTATTATTTCTCAGTCTTTGCTCATTTTTCTAACATTTGTTCACATAGCCAAAGAGATTTGTTGTTTGGGTTTTTTTTTGTTTTGTTTTTTTTTTTTTTTTAATAATGAACTGGAGAAATCACAGACAAGTGTAGTATTTTCTTTTATAGATGACTACTGTTGATTTTCCTTTTAATGTTTTTTAGCTTTTATGTGCAGTCATTATTTCCTTGAGGTTAACGTTTCTGGTGTTTATTCTAGATTTATGTTTAATCTTAGTTTCAAAGAATCCTAAAAATTATGAATACATTTCTTTCAACCAAGCTTTCATTCCTAGGAAACACTGTGCTTACTGGAGCTGATCTACAAAATAACACTCATTGTTACAGTGCCTGTCTTCTTTTAAAAGAGACTTTGTTAACAAGCTGTGCAGGTTTTGTGCACTTAAAGAAACTCAGAAACCATGGGAAATTGTGGTATAGCTTTTTATCAGACTGATACAGGTATTCCCAGAAGCTCTTTTTTACTTCTAGGATGTGCAGAAATCATGGTAAATTTTTGAAGTTAATTCTGTTTTATATCTTTAAAAAAAAAAAAAAAAAAAAAAAAAAAAAAAAAAGCTGTGAACTTTTCTTGACTCTTCACATGGGCCATATTTGAAAATGGCACAAATTTCATCTCATAAGAGTAAAATGTCCTGACTTCCCCGTGCCCCCCTTTTCTCCCCAGCCAAAACTTGTCACAGGTCCAAGGACAATGTTATTCAAGTCAAACATATGCACCAGGTTAGGGGACAGAGGATCCTGGAAGCCAAGAGCATGTACAAGACCATTAACAGATCAGTATTAGTTTTAGTTTCACGTGCAAAGGTCTGAAAGGCAGCAAAGGAATTGATTCTTATCTCTACTAATAAAGGAGAATTGATTGTGTGATCACCTCTATGCCTAAATTATTTGGAGAGTAAAAAGTACTTAGTGGGGCTCTCCTTTGGTGGAAACCTGATGGACGCTCCTATCCTGGCTGAAACCAAATGAGTGAGAAAGGAGTTCGCCTGCAGTGCAAAGCAGGGAACTTTCTGAGAGTGTTTCATACCTGAGCTATCTCCCCTTCCTGGGCATGTAATACTGCCTGGGAATAAAACTCTACTTAAGGTTTTTCAAGATTTCTCTTTCAATTAAACTAGTTTTATTTTCCCCAGCTGATGACTTATCTTTCCTCCAGCTTCTCATTCACACAGGTTTCCCAAGTGGCAAAGCTGACTCTCTGTTGAGTTTCTGAGGTCAGAATAAAAATAAGGTGACTTTTTATTTTGGTAGATGAATCAGTAATTCGAGAGTTGTACAGATGTATCTAAACCTTGCCAATGAAAAGCATTTGAAGTTTGTTAACTTTAGAAAGGCATTTTTCGTCATGAACAATGGCATAGGTGGGGCTGACGTGTCGCATGCCAAGTGTGAAATAAGTTTTGCTCAAGGGAAAACCTAATCGGTCTCCTAAATGTGGGGCTCCCATTGCAGCTCAGGCAGACTGTTTATCTGCGTAGATCGGATGAGAGAGGGTAAACTCGGGGGAGTCAGTTTTTATAGCCAGATATGTCAGAGCAATTGTCACTCTGAATAGTATGAAGTTCCCATTTCTTCCTCCCCTGTTTCTGGGTACCTCTTTCTCTGATGAAACCCAGTGGATGCTCTCTTCATATCTTTACAGGGGAAAGTACACGGAGTCATACTCTATAGCAAAAAAAAAAAAAAAAACAAACCCCAGTCCTGAGGGTCCTCAGGAGACACGCCAGCTGGGCCGTGGCTTACACCTGTTTAAGAAACTCCTTTTAGTGCTGAAAGATGTATGGAAAAAAGGAGCCTGGCAAAACCGCGACAGAACAGTACAAGGGAAAGTGTAGGATAAATCCCTACACTTAAGGATAAATAATTCAAACTTTTTTTTTTTTACAAAAGTGTATTTCCTTTTTGAAAATTTTAAAAATTGAAATTTATGAGAAAGATTGATTTATTTTAGATTATTTTTGCAAATAAGTCATATAGGTTTGTAGTCTGGCTCCAAGTTTTATCTTTGTAAAAAATAAATGTAGTACGAGGATATGTTCTTAGTTAAAACAACTGACTTATGTCTTGCTCTTGGGTAAAATAGAGAGATTATTATATACGTTGTATCTCTACTTGTCTGTGGTTTGTAAGTTACAGGCAGGGAGATGTACTTTCTGGTGCATGTATAGCATGTATGTTCCTTAGGACCATTTTCTGAATCGCTTTTAAGGAGGTATGGGCGAGGTAAAATGAAGGGTCCAGCTTCAGCCTCGGCTTCCACGGAAGTGGGCTTTGGCCTCCTCTTTTACTGCCAATGTTTAGTTTGATGTCTCAGCTTGCAGCGTGCTGGCTAGGAAGAGACAAGATCTTCCTGCGCAGGCTGCTGATTCAGGGAATAGTGGCTTGGTAACCTGCTCGCAGCATTCTGCTGATCTAGTGTTACAGTAATTAGACGCAAAGGGTTCGGGATAGCAAACGCATGGACTGAAATCTTCCCTGGGTGTCAAATGCAATCTGGCTTACATCAGTCGCTCTGAGCTGTTTCAGTCATGTGATGTCATAAACCCAATGACATGATCTGGTGTGACAGCCAACCTGGTTGAGGCATATGCTAGAGAAAGAAATTGGGGGGGGGGGGGGGAGGGGAGGTAGATGGATCACTTTCCCCTCCCCCAGATGAACTATGCACGAAAAAGTTTTGGCCAGCTCTTTCTGTTGAAAGCTGTGTGGGATCTTAGCCCTGGAGCTCTCTGGAAGCTGATGTTCTGATACGTTGCCAGAGCAACATTGCTTACTAAAATGTATTTTTGGGCATATTTTCATCTAAAAAAGCAGTACTTCTGGAAAAGATACGTGGGATGGGGATAACGCTTTTTCACATGAACACACAGCAAAATCCGTTGTTGTCAGCAGTGCCTTTGCCTAGGAGCTTGACATTTTGTGCAGTGTCTGAGACCCAACAAACTGAAATCTTGACTGTTGCTTCGTGAAAATGTTAGAGGATTAAAAACAAGTGACAGTAGAAGTGTCGTGTTGCTCATGGACCTGCCTTTCACACATACTTTCTTGCTGATACCTGTGTAAGAATAATAAAATGATGTGCAGAAACCATAGAAGAATGTAGGTGGGAAGGAGTCGCTGGAGGTCAGCTCATCTAACCTCCTGTCAAGACAGGGTTAACTTCCAGGTGGTCTCAAGTTGCCCAGGACCTTGTCCAGTCTGGTGTTGAAAATACCCAAAGGTGGAGGTGCTCCAGCCTCTCTGGGCCCTTGTTCAGTGCTCAGCTATTCTCATCAGGGATTTTATTTCCAACTGTAATGTCTCTTTCTGCAACTTGTGGGTGTTGTCTCTTGTCCTTTTTCTGTGCAGTTCCAAGAGGAGCCTGGCTCTGTCTCCTCTGCTCTGCGATCTCTCTTCTGCTTTCTCTTCTCCAGGTGACACAAGCCCAGGTCTCTAGGACTCCCCTCCTACATGATGTGACTCCATCCCCTCACCATCTTAGCATCCTGCTGCTAAACTCTCTCTAGTCTGCTGCTCTCTCTCACATGAAAGGTATGTGGGAAGGCAAAACTGGGCTCCAGATGTGGCCTCACAAGTTCCTACTCCAGGGGAATAATTGCTTCCCATGGCCAGCTGGCTAGGCTGCTGCTAATGCAGGGCTGTAGGTGAGTGGCCCGCAAGGATGTGCTGCTGCCACGTGTTCAGCTAGTTGTCCACTGTGTCCAGGTGAGAAAAAAAATTATCAGCTTGTTTAGCTGGCAAGTAAAAATGGCATTATGGTTCAAGTGCTGGACTACAACTACAAGGACATCATATCATTCCTCATGCAAACACATACACTGTGTGACCTGGGTAAAATTCTTAATTTTCGTGTGCCTCTCTCATCCATCTGCAAAACTGATGATAAACACTTCATTCCTTTTTTTTGTACCGTCCATTAAGCTACAAGCCTGTGAGACTACTGGGAACTGTCTTAATATGTTTAGATGGTAGCCAGGGCTTCACCGGGGATCCTCAGGTATGACTCTGATCTGAAAAGACAGCAAGAAAGAGACCACAAGACAAAAAGCTGCGCAAATATTTCTGACGTGATCTGAAAATACCCCAAGTTGTTAGCAAGGTAAAAGTCAAATGCCTTAACTGCATACATTCTAATTGAACCAAGTTGCTCCACCTACATACATCTAAATATTTTTCTTTTTTTTTTTTTTAATATGGCAGATCAATGAAGTTTCATCTCCTCAGTAATTATTAGGAGTGTTTATCCTTCTTACTTCCCCTTTGTTTTCGAAGGAAAGTGAGTTGGAAGCTAGTGTTTAGGCAAGGAAGGGAAAAGATGCAGTCAGCTTCAGGTTATTATGAATACAATAGTAGGGAACTGGTTTTGCTTTATGTAGGGAACTGGTAATTGGATGTTAGAGGCTGCTAACTTTATAGTCTTGTAAAACTGCAATGACTGAAGCTGACACTTGTATAAAGGCTCTAGGGAGAAAAGTAAGTTTTCATGTCACTCTAAGGAAGAGGTTAAGAAACAAACTGAAAGAACAGTTGTTTTGGTGTTTGTGCTTCAGTAATTCTCAGTTCTGTAATTTAAACAAGATTTCAGACATCTTCATGGTGTTTGCAAAATAGTTGTAAGTGCTCACACTGAAGATAATGGAACAAATTTTAAAATGGCATTGATTTTTATTTGCATATGGCCAGATCCAAATGTAGGTTCCCATTCCCTCTGTTGTTTTCAGAGAGCCAGCAAGGTGAAACACGTTTCCTGCAAGCTTGTACCAGCAGAATACAGGCTGCTGCACAACCCAGTGTTTGTATCTTGTGCACAAAAAATGGATTAACTGCTTGCATCTACAAAACACAGTGTCTACTGGATCTTAAGAGCAAACCAAAAAATATTTACTGTAGCTGTTTTCCAGAAGAAGCTAGCTCTATGAGTGTCTGCCTGTAGCACCCATTTTGCTCATTAGTTGAACCCCAGTGAACCATCATTCCCAGGAGAGGGCACAGTAGAAGTTCTGCTTGGAAATGCTGTTCCCTATCCTGCCTGGGTCCAGCTAACAACATAAAATACGGTGTCAATATTTTCTACCAGCAGAGGTGAAAAGAGTCTATTGTTTTAAATACAGGCCACGCGTAGTTTGTACCTTTTTTCTTGCATAAATAACAGGAATGACAGTGAAAGGGTTTTTAGGATTTTTAGAAATCAAATCCCTCTGAGAGAAAAATGCATCATTTCCTTAACTTTTAAGATGTGTTAAGAGTATATAAATCTGTGTACTGGGCCTTGAGGGACTGCACTCCTGGACTTATGCAGGTGCACACAGTAGTAAAAGCAGTAAAACATGCTAAGTGGTCGGTACACTTTTGTTTCGCTCGGATCAATTACTATGTTTTCATGTATGGAAACTGCCATGCCAAAGATGACCTAGTTCCTTTTAAATGGTATAATAAAGTGCAGTGTTTCTGAAGGCTGCATGTGAAAAACTCAACATAGTTAGGTTAGAAATAAAGCATTTCTAGGTGCCTGATTTAACCTTCAAGTTTTTCTGAGATAAACCCTAAAGGTGTCAGTTTTATAAATATTTTTGTTAGAGGTACTGAGTACTTCCCTCCCACTCTGCTTACTGGGGCTCCGTGAAAGGCACACAGTCAACTGTGGTTTTAAATGGAGTGGCTGATCCTTTACGTGGCAATTTATGGTCTTGAAGTGACATGGTCAATTGTCTTAAGCTCAGAAAGAAAGAGAATGCCATAAGAAAACGGGTGTGAGATGACAAATGTTCTCCAGATGACAAATATCTGTGTGTTCTTCTACATCAGTCCCTTTGCATTTGAGAAATCAGAAACAACTATATGATGCTTCATATGGTAGAACAATGGTTTTGTACATTTTGGGGGGGAAAAAAGCCCCAAACCATGTGCTGGTTCTGGGCAGTGCAAATCCTTGATTCTGGTTCAGTCATAAAACCCCCACTATATAGCTATGGAGAAATGATGTCATCAGCAGAAGCATAACTACTAATACAACTCCAGATTTATCATGATTATAAGGGCGGGCCTTTCCAGCGCCTCACATCTGTCTGGCACAAGAAGGCTGGCCAGCTGGGTGTGCAAGAGCTGGCAGCGGTCTCATCTTGCTGCCAGCTGCGGTCGGCTCCAAGCGGCATGGCCGCGGGAGGAGAGCTGTGGCAGTCTGGCCACCCCACTCGGCCAGGCTGAGCACGAGGGAGGACAATCATCACTGAGCCGATGATGACACACTTGTTCCTAGCAAAATTCCCTCTGGCAGGGGCGGGAGGGATGAGGTTTCCTAGCCAAGTTGGAGGTGAAAGTGTGCTTTTTCCCCTCTCCCCGCTGTCTGGTTGTCATGTTCTGTAAGGATTCGAATGGAACTGTGAATTAGGCTCTGCATAACTTAGATTAACAGAGCCAGTCTGCCTGCAGCAGAAGGTGGAGAAAGTGCCTTGGCTAGCTCCAGAGGGGTCAAGCAGTCTTGGTCATGCAGAGTTCTCAGCTCTGAAATACCTCTGTAACTGAAGGAGATTTTTTTTTTTTTTCTCATCAGTTATGCAGGCAACAATAATCTTCCCATCAGTTAGGCAGCCTTCAGACCTCCTTCCCCATCCCTCAAAGCTTCACAGTGGTCCTCCTGCTTCAGAAGTGCCACTCCCTGGATGTGTGCCAGATGTCTTCGAAGAAGTAGGGGGTAAAGCATAGTAAATTATGCCGGCATTATTCTTAGTCGTGGAAGGAAATGAGTGATTAAGTGTACATGGGACTCATGAGTGTCCAACATATTATCAGTGCTGGTATTTAAACTATGTACAGCGTATCAGAGAGAAGTAAAGTATTTCCTTATATCTGTGTCTGCCTTTCTTCTTGACTTTGATACAGAGATAAGGTCTGTGCTATAATGAATCACTATTGTGGGAGATAGTAAGATTGATTAGGCCTATTACTGAGTGAATAGGTCAGATACTTGCAGTACAAAGCTAAACTTCAACTTTGATACCTCTCAGGCTATGCTTTTATGTCGTCCCCCCGTCCCGTCCGTCCCCCCCCCCCGCTTTTATATCTACAAAGAGATGTTTAACTCCTTAAGAAAAGTCTATTTGCAAAATCAAGATGGACAAAATAAAACAGTGACTATGCTGATGGTTACCTACAAATCTTCATAGCTTTTGTAATTATGTTTAGTCTACTTTTGAATGTCAGCTTAATTACCAAGGTGATGAGCATCTTGCATACATCTCCTTTTAATTGTGGAATTAAATATTTCCTCTATATTCTTGTTTAATTCAAACATTAAACAGAGACAATTATGTGTTTAAATAATCTAAAGATGTCTGCAGTTGTATTTTAAAGGATGTTTCTTAAAGGGCTGCTCACTTTTGAAAGCATTAGGGCAGAACTGTGATGAGCTGCTCTGAAAACGCTGAGGGAACAGCTAGGATAGCATGAGTAGCCTTCTGCACTGGAGCTTTTTATCCTCCAAGGGTCAGATCTTGCAGGAGTTAACCCCGACAGACAATGTTAGACCCTCAGCAGGCTGCACACCTGCATAATTATGACACCCTTGATCTTTGCATTGCTGAAAAGGACCACATCAGTGGTGGCACCTTCATCAGTGGTGGCACAGAGCTGTGGATTTCCATGCCCTCTTCCAAACTCACACTGGTTATTGGCAGGGAGTGGTAAGAATGAGAAATCAGTAGCTTTTCATGGGCTTTGGCAAAAGTCATTCCTGTCTTTCCTTTCTGGATATCCCAGGCTGTCTCAGCTTACTTGAGCTCTATTGTCTCTGGAGCTCTTACTGGAAATGCCACATCCGACTACCAAGGCAGCATGGTGTCTTTATCGATACAGAATAATTACTTTATTTTTGTGTGTAATAGGACAGTTAGCCAGTTTTCAGTATGTCCCTGTGCAGGAGCATTTAACTGGCACCTACCTTGAAAATATTTTTCTTACTTGTCTTGCAGGGGCAGAAGTTTTACTGGGGATGGTCAGAGGACTCCTGCCTTTAAGCACTGTGTTAGCACTGCCACCACTACATTCCCACCCTTCTCTTCCCTCCCATTCAGGCTGAGGCTGTGTCCATTGGTTTTTAAAATCCTTACATATGGACTTTTTAAAATTAAAACTATGAGGACCTGTTTAAGTATGGGAAAATTGCCCTTCCAGGCTAATTCTGCAAGTCTTGGGCAGTAAATTGAGTAGCTAATTAGTGAGCTCTAGTGAGTATATTGAACTGGTTTGTGGTTCCTCAAGACCCTGTGGTGATGTATTCAGTGACAGGAAATGTCTTCTGTGGACCAGTATGGCTGGTAAAGTCATTTTCCTCATTACCAGTTAGAATAATTTACTGCTGTGCTGCTTATTATGATATTGCAGAATATAAGGGAGAGTCCTCTACTGTCCCTAAAAAGTAACAGGTGATTTCAGAACATTTCTATATAAATGGAGTTGAGTTTACATGGCATAGATGGTGATAATTACAGTACTTTGAAGCAGTTACATTTTTATTAACTCTAAAGGCTACTGTGGTAACGATTAACTTCCCTTTGTAATACCTGTTTTGGCAGTTCTGGGAATGCCTTCGTAGGTTGCTTTGGCATACTTCAGTCTTTTGTGGTTTTGTTTGCTTTCCATCTCATGTGTCTGTTTCAGAAAGATGCATAGTTGTTTATCTTGATCATTGGGGAGTATCAAATCTGTTAACATATAAATAAAGGAAGCTATTATTTGTAGAGCTTTTGTGGTCTGTGATCTACAAATTATTATTAAGTTGTTATCTTTGCTATTGTATTGCAATGTTGCATTTCTCACTACTTTTATAAACTAGATTTATGCAATTTTAATGTGTCCTATTTTATTAAAAAAAAAAAGCAGTAGTGAATAGTAATCAAATGATGCAAATAAAACATTTCACAACTGGTCAGATCCCTAACCTAATACTATTGGAGTTGTCCTCACAAAAAAAGTGTTATCCATGAATATGATATCTGTGAATATGTATATCTTTCTGCTATGCAGCAGTTGTTGGCTGAGTGGAAGTGGTTTGGGTAGCTTTCTCCAGCTCCTGAACCCCAACTAGCCTTCTGGCAGTGGACCCTACTGGAGTGGTGGTTGCAGCCACCGAAAGGCTGCAGCTCTACCTGGTGTCTGCAGAGGGATGTACAGAAGAGGGAAATCACTCTGACAGAATTTACTAATAGTTGCGTTTTGGCGTCCGACAGCAATGAGGACACCTGAGGAGAAGGACTTGGGGATGTTGGTTGATGAGAAACTCAACACAACCCAGCAATGTGCGCTTGCAGCCCAGAAAGTCAACCATATCCTGGGCTGCATCAAAAGAAGTGTGACCAGCAGGTCGAGGGAGGTGATTCTCCCCCTCTACTCCTCTCTTGTGAGGACCCACGTGGAGTACAGCGTTCAGCTCTGGGTCCTCCAACATAAGAAGGACATGGACCTGTTGGAGCGAGTCCAGAGGAGGGCCACAAAGATGATCAGAGGGCTGGAGCACCTCTCCTGTGAAGACCAGCTGAGAGAGTAGGGGTTGTTCAGTCTGGAGAAGAGAAGGCTCTGGGGAGACCTTATAGCAGCCTTCCAGTACCTGAAGGGGGCCTACAAGAAAGCTGGAGCGGGACTTTTTACGAGGGCATGGAGTGATAGGACAAGGGGTAATGGCTTTAAACTGAAAGAGGGTAGGTTTAGATTAGGTATAAGGAAGAAACTCTTCACTACGAGGGTGGTGAGGCACTGGAACAGGTTGCCCAGAGAAGTGGTGGATGCCCCATTCCTGGAACTGTTCAAGGCCAGGTTGGATGGGGCTTTGATCAACCTGGTCTAGTGGAAGGTGTCCTTGCCCATGGCAGTGGGGTTGCAACTAGATGATCTTTAAGGTCCCTTCCGACCCAAACCATTCTATGATTCTATGATAATCCTTGAAAACATGGAAAGAGATGGAAACTGATGAGAAACACTCGAGTCACTGTTGAGATTAGGCATTACTTGTAGCCGTTTCAGAGTAAGAACCTAACTGCTGAATTGCACTGCTGAAGCCAAGTTTTGTAACCAGCTTCTCAGTTTATCCCTTTCATCCATTATCTTTACCTCGGGGAGATTACTCATGTAGGTAAATGTTACTGATGTGAATCAAGTTTGTAGGACCAGGTCCATAGACCTCATGTTTGTATTGCTGTTAGATTGCAGTTTCATTTAATGGGGCAGCATTAAGTATAACGTTGTTGCAACATGTTAAATTGCTTTAAATATAATCAACCTTCACATCATGCTTTGGGTTGATCATTGCCATATTTGTAAAAGTAAGGCTGAAGACATTTTCTTGGCATGTTCCAAACTCCATTATACAACCCGTAATGCAATCGCGTATTGGAAGGGCTTTAGTACTTTTAGGGGAATGATTACAGGCCTGGAAGCCTCAGCGTGGAGATGCTGTCACGCATGAGACTGAAATCGGCAATGATGTAAAGGCTTTTGAAACAATCTTATGCAGTAATTTAACTTTGTTGAACTAGGTTTAGGCAATTTTACTTCTAAGATCTTTTAGGTTACGTTCTAATTATTTCAAATGCCCTGTGTGACACAATGGAGATAACACTAAGTGGTTGTAGTTTACTTTTGCTATTAAACTCTGCATTTAAAGAGAGCTTGTAGGCATACATTTGTTTTCCTTGACACTTGGCATAGCCAAAAATGCACAGTCTTGATAAAGACAGGATGGCTGAGGTGGCCGTTAACTCGAGAGGTTTCCCTATTTGTTTTTCATATGTCCCTAGCAGATTCTGCAAAGGGAGAGCTCCGGCTGGCTTGCGAAGTTCAAGCTGTAAAAGAAAAGCTCTGAAGTGAATACACAAGATTACTGTACTTATCCTGTAAACCTCAAATCTCATTTGTTAGCTCGGATTTTTAAACACAGTGTTAAAATTGAACTGTGAGCAAGAGATTTCTAGGTAAAATTCTAGCTTTCTTCAGATTTTATTGTAAGATAAATATTTCAAAAATATCACTCCACTGAGCTAAACAGAAGCTTTTCAAATCTCTACGTTATTGAGCACCACCAATACGTATTTATAAAATTTCACGTAGATTTAAACAATGAATTCAGTCATTCTGTGAGTAGCTTCTGAAATACCATTGTTCCCAACCATGACATTATTTTGTAGGTAGCTATCACGTTTCAAAGTTATTAAATGTTATTCAGCCCTCCTCTTACCTCCCCTCTTGAAATTCTCTCAGCAAGCATGTGCCACTTTGCAGTCCCACTTGATTAGACTCTGTTGAGAAATGTGTAGGTGAATGATCTTTTTGTATTCTTGTCCACTGCAATGCAGTATTTGAGAAACTAGGAATGAAGGCTTCTATTGCCCCAGCGGGTTGTTGTTAACTCTCTGAATTCCTAGGTTATAACAACATGCGTTCAGCATATCCTTTTGTGTTTGCTTCTCCACAAAACATTGCGATGGAGTCTCTTCTTTGCTAGGGTGAGAGAGCAGTTCTGTAGGAAAATTTATTCTGGCTGCTTGGACTTCAGCCACTTGAGCAGGAGAGTTTCGGATTCCAACCAGTTTAATATTTTTTTTTCCTCCTGAAACACATAGCAAAGGAACAGGGTGTTAAAATGCAGCCTTTTGGTAAGGTTTCAGGCCTTGATCTGGGAGTTGTATTAGCAGGTAGGTGATGAGCACAGGGGTCTGTCACACAGGAGGGCACAAAAATTCCCAAACTAAATTAGGGAGGAGGGAAGGAAAAAGGAGATTGTATTGTAGTCTTTCTAATGCCTTTAGAAATGCCTAAAAGTGGTACATATAAACTGTATATAAAATATCCTGAAACTGATTGCAGAAAGCATCTTTTCCTCTTTTTCCTTAAAATCACTTAGAGACTTCACAAAATTGTCTGCAAGCCCTGAGAAACTCATTTGAATGGAGAAAGTAAAAAACCCAAATCAACACCTATCACTCAGCTTCAAGTACAGGCAGCTTGCCTAAACAGCGGTGACTCGGCGAGAGGGAAGGAATGTATTATCTCAAAGTACATTTGTAATTATTACAATTCAGCCTTTGCTAATAGTTACCACACAATGTCGTTTCAGATGCCATGTTCTCCTCTCCAAGTTTAGAATGGCAAATAGCTCTGTGGGAAATGCTGACTCCCTTGAAGTGGGCAGTATTGGGTAGTAAAGGGAAAAACCAAGAAAAGAGAGGAACTGTTTTAATGTAGTCCAAGGGGATGATGGGTGAAACTGAGAAATGGAAAATACAGAGCAAACGTCAGGAATGAAGTCCTTATTGCAGAATTTTTTAGCCTCCAGGATTAACTATGAAAGTAGGCGGTGGGAACTCTGTTGCTTCGGTCAGCTGCAGTAACGTGAAATAAGCTTTTCAGGGAATAACATTGCATAGGTAAGAGACAAGAGTAGATGAAAATGTTAATGTGATTTCCCAACATAGATGGGAAAGTTAGACACTCAGAATGGTCTATTGAAGCCTCAACATGATTTAACTTAATGTGTGTTGCCAGGTTAACTTAGCAATTGTTGATTAAACAAAATAAAAAGCATTCTTTTGGCCCAGCCTGACCATGTCGCAATTTTGGGGCTTTTTATAAGCTGTTAAATGAGATGCTGACATCCTGTGTCTAGTATCTACAGATAGGCTGATCTGAAAGCCTTGGAGACCCTGAGGGTCTGACCTACATTACTGGTACTGTCAGTACAGCAAGGTCATATATCTTTCAAGCTTTTTGACAATTTAAAGGGCAGTCGGCCTAGTCCAAATAGTTAATCTCTCTCTCTGTCTCTCTCTCTCTCTTCCCCCCGCCTAAGATTCAAAGAGAAGGGAGAGCGCCAAGGAAAAATTTATTAGAGCACAGCATGCCCGTTTCTTTTTTTAAGTTAAATAAAAGAGTGTTGGATTTAGTTAAAATATGTTTTTGTTAAAATGGAAACAGATTTAACCTCTTAGTTTCCAACAGTGAAGAGGGAAGAATCTTTACAATGCCTGTGCCAATGATAGCCGATTTGTTGGTTTTAGGTTAAAAAAATTCACATTGTCATCTGAAGGTAGGGTGGCTTCAGCCTGAGAATCACCATTCAAAAGCAGATGCGCTCTTTAGCCAGCAAAAAACAGTCATCAAAGACGTTGGGAGTCAAACTGTGGAGCATCTAAACCCATGTGGGGGGGGGGGGGGGGGGCAGAGAACCTCCTGACCTGCAGATCAAAGGCTGATTGAACCCTTTCTCCATGCCCCTTTGGGAAATCAAAATCAGCACCTACAGCTCCTCCAAAAGCAACAGTAAGAAAGCATGATGCATGCTCCATTCCTCCCCCGTTTTTTGTGGAACAGCATGGCCATTGTAGGGAAATGAAACAAACATCCATCACTAAATCTGCATCCAGTTGTTCTTCTCTCTGTTTGCTTTGATCAAAGCGTTTGATCATTATATATATATTTATAATTTCCATCCAAAGATGACACTCAGAGGCATATTTTTCATCATGCCTGTCTTTACTGTTAGACAGGACAAGCGCATAAAAATCTATTACATGTAAAAAGTCTGTAAATAGCTGAACAGAAGAATTATCTTGTGAAGGTTTGTGACTTGCTGCTGATCTGCACTGAAGCAGGCTGACAGACAACCTCATGGTTTGGAAGGAGAGGCAACCTCTGTGAAAACCAAAACGGCCCAGCCCCTGCTGTGTTCCCGCTCTCTGGGAAGCAGCCTTGTGCAGCAGCAGGTATTGGCGATAAGGACATCAGTGGTATCGGGCCTCCTTCAGAGGCAGCATCCCCGAGCTCTTGCTGGGTCCTAGCTGGAGCCATGCAGCTGGTGAGAATCACTAGAGCACAATGCTCTTCCCTTGCAGTTTCTGGCCAGATTTAACTATTCCCTTCCCCCAGGAGCTGTTCAGCATCAGCAATGTGAAATAGAATGGAGTATGAGCACATGAACTAGGGAAGCCTGGTTTCCTGGGGATTTATGCCTTATGGCATTGACTGCAAGCTCAAATGGAAAGACCTTTTCACATCTGGAGCATTTAAAAGCGCTCTTTGCCATGTAGATTCTGTGGTGGTTGTAAGGGCTGAGCTCACAGTTCTGCCTCTCTTCTGTCAGGGCATGGAGGATTTCCCTCCTTTATCCACCCATCTATATCAACACACAGGAATTTAATTAAAAATCCCTTATGCTCATAGCAGAATATAGACCCAACTAAGAGCCAGCCCAAAAGGGGTTAAATAGGACTCATATGCTGCAGTATAGTAAAAATATAATCTCTAGCCTCTCGCTTTACCTAGCTCCATTTTCTTTGTGTGCTTTCAACTGCCTCTTCTTCCTCTGCCATATCAAATGCAAGCTGCTTCCCTTCATTTTCAAAGTCCATCCCAGCCTCTTCTGTTCTCTATCCTATTTCCTCGAGCTCAGAAGGGGAGTGCCTGCCTTTTGCTGGCTCAGCCTTCATCATCTACTCATTACAGTTTCAAACAAATGACTTTGTGTTTTCTCGTACCTCTCCCCTCATGCGTGGAAGGAGCTCCCCATCAGTATCTGCAAAGCTATTTCATTATACTGCTTCAGAAATCCTTCCTTAAAGTTTTCCTTTGCTGAGATGCTGACAAAAAAAGCCTTGTTATCAATGAGGCTGCGAAGGCGCTGAGCCTGCTGCCAGTCACACTGACCCTACTGTTTCCTTGAGTCTCCCTCTGTCCGAGTCGCAGAGGCTTTCTAATTCTTGCTGGCAGAGAATGCCATGAAAATTCAAGCTGCTTAACCTCATCCCCATTTTGATAAGGCATGGAAGGCAAGAGCAGCAGTGTTAGAGGTAGATTGTAATGTCCTGAGATATTCATGGTGGGCAGGGAGGAGAATGGGAAAGGGGCCACCTCATTTGGATGTGTGTTACAGTACACCTCGGGGACACATTAGACTGAATAAATGGGGAATTTAAATCTGCTGATAAAGGAGTATTCAGTGTCTGGGACACTTAATGGGGAAATAATGCTATATGGATCCAATCCCAAAGTCTCAGTGTAAAACATCTTAATTTTTCAGTTTTGCTTGACTCAACAAGATATTTGAAGACTAAGAATTCAGTTTTAAAATTATATAAAATTGTTTTAAAAAATGTTTTAAAAAATATCCAGGCCAGATCATTTGGGCAGGTATTATGAACAGCCTGTAAGACAAGTGACATCTCCTAAGGACTTCCCAAAAACCAAACCAAAATGGCACTCGATGCAAAGGGATGAATTGTTATGAATTGCTATGACTTCTTGTTCTCGTTGACTTGACTCCCTCTGCGGTGCTCCCTAAAATCCAGCAAGTTGGAGCAGTCAGAGGAAGCAGCTGCCGGATAGTTTTCACAATCCAGGAAACAAGTTCAAATCATCTAGATATTTATCAGTCAATGTCAGGATAAATTTATTTGCGAGTTTAACTTAAATTATGGTAGATCCATTCTATTCCCGTTGTTTCCCTTCCTGTGCTGTGTGCTTTTTCTTTCCTGAAGGTATTAAATTGCTACATAAATCCTGGTAATCCTTTCATTCATGGGATTTAAGGAAAAAATCCAGGAAGAAAGTTGTCAGGAGAATGGACAGTTATGCAGTTATTTCCAGAGTATGTGCTGCCAAAAAGCTAATTGTTCGAGTGTTGGAATAGCTTCTGCCACATTATGGAATTAGCTAAATAAGGTGGTTTCTTGTAACAACTCTTGCTAAAACGTTTGACCACTTGATTCAGGTCTCACAGCAAACTTTTTCAGGTGGAAAAATAAGCATCCTCTTTAGTTAAGGAGATTTTTTTTTTCCTAAACATGAGTTATTCCACCACTGTTGTAGACAGCCTGGAAATCTCTTTTAGGGTGGGAATGAATGGCCTCACTAATTTTAATGATTCTTGACTTTTAAACCATTATGATACCACTTTTTCCGGAAGTTTTGTACTTTGCTTGGGTTAACACTAGGACTCTTCGGCTGTGCAATTACTGCAAATCTGGAAAGCACTCAGAATAATGACCAGATATTATGATAGTGGAATTCCTAAGAATGCCTTGCATCAATATGGCCATTAACAAACAAATCTGAACAATTACAGAAAGCCCATAATCTACTTTATGAGCTACGTTCCTTGTTATTGCCGTAAGTGGGAGATAGGCAGAACAGGCAGAGCAATATGGCACTCTAATATTCCAGCCTCATCAACCAGCTTAATTAAAAACGTGATTTTTAGTTTAATCATAGTTCTGAATTATTTTTATTTTTATGATTCTTTCCCAGATTTGTATCCCAAAGATCAGTGTATTTTAAATGAAGAGTCCTTTATCTCTGTAATTATGCTTAAAGAGTATAGAAAGTCAAATTGGACTCTGGTATTTACTTCTATTCAAAGAAGCTGCAGATAGTACTTCTGAAGCCTAACCTGTCATCTAAAGTTGTAGCTAAGCTGTCCTTTTCCCTCTCTGTTACAATATCCGTTCAAATGGATGCTATAAATAATGTCATAGCTCTAAGCGCTAGAAAGTGTGAAAATAATTCTTCCTATCTCTGTTCTCTGCTACCCACATTTCTCAAGGATAAGGTTTTTTATTTTGTATGTAGAGGGTTTTTTCCCCATAAGTCTTCCATTTCCTAGCATCTTGTTGCATGTAATTCTTTAGAGCTTGTGTATGATATGTGAGGGAAACCAAGAATGTAATCCCAGAAAACAGTTTAATGGAGTAGCTCTGAGCTGTGTGTTGGAGGCAGCCTGGCCGGAGCAATCCTGATTCAAAGGCAGTCAAAGTCCATGGAAAAGCTCCTGAGCCTTCAATGGCTTTTGGATCTTGGCCCATGGTTCTGGCTTCCCACCTTGTTTCCAGCTGCTGAAGTGCATTAAAAGAGGCTAAAAATACATCAAATAGTTTTCTAACATTATTTTTTCCATGTAAGCAACTGCCTTAGTTGCCATTTTGTCTTGTGGGTGGTCCATGACCCTATCTATTGATACCAGGGTTAATGCTGTAAAGAAACTAGAAGACTCTGGAGTGGATGCTTTTCCAGTTAGCAAGTATAGTTTAGAGACAGAGGAACTGTACAAGAGAAAATGAATAGTGAGTCTCAGCAGCTGTTACTGGTCTTGTTGTGCTAATGCAGACATCTAAAGGGATGGTGTAGAAAGGAAAGAAAGAAGGAAAAAAAGGTTTATATTTTAAAATGTAATTTTCATTTTTGAGGAGAGAATGCACCTTCAGTATATGATAATGTATGCAAGGTCTGATTTATTGAACATGTTGTGTAAGGCTATGTGGGTGTGTGCGTCTCTGAGCTCTTATATCCAGCATCTTTTTCTCCACGGTATTTCTCTTTTTGAGTGATAAAATAAGCATAGAGACATAAAGACTTTATTTCTCCCTGTCCAAACAAAAGATGTCGATATAGGCACCAGCATCCAAAGGACAAATTTCAATTTCAATGCATCCATTTAAATCAGTAGCGAATTCCCTGATTTCAACAGAACTTGGGTAACGCTTCAGATTCTCTTTGTTTTTGAGGAAGATAAGTGATCAACCTCTCTCTGCGCTCTTGGAGAGCACAGGTCAGAAGGGCTAATGCAGTATAGTGGGTAGCACACTCTGGCTTGGGGAAATAGTTACCTCCATCATTTTCAGTGCTGCTTCATCCTTTCCCCTTCCTGTGTTTTAACGATTCAGATCATGAATTCTCTTAAGCAGGGATGAATCTTATTCTTTATCAACATGGTCTTTCAAGCATGCAATAACTGGTGGTAGCAGCAGTAGTGGTACTTTCTCAAGCGTTGTCTCAGGAAATGCTTGACCAAAGCCAACTGTATCAGTTTCCAGCTCACAGGATTTCTGATTCATTTTAGCAATGTATCGGAACAAAACCCAAGGATTTGGGATAACTCTGAGCTTTGGAAAAAGTTTGATTCAGCTCTAAACTTGAGCAGTGATGCTTTACTTTCTGGAATAAAAGCCCTGCCTGTGAGCATCTGTGAACTCTGTACAAGTTCAAAAAACAGAACCAGACCCACACTTCGTGGCTTCAGCCCATCTTTCATTCATTAATTTCTAAAGTATTTTATGGCCTTGGTTATCTGGCTGCTTCCTGATGCCTTTAACAGCTTCCTCATAGCAAGTAAAGCTAATATATTTACAGTCACCATTCTTATGGAAGTCTTAAGCAGAGTCACTTTCTTAAAAAAAAAAAAAGGGGAGGGGGGCTTCATTGTTTACTCTCTCTAATGTCTGACAGTTGGTAGGGAAACAATACAAATAATAATTGTGATTGATGAAATGTATAGGAAGAAAATTTGATAATTGGGCATGCAGGAAAATGTATGACCTGGAAGATGCTGGATCAGTCACTGGAACTCACCGTTTGGCTTAGGAAGCAGTATTCCCAGCAGCATTCCCAGCTCAGGGCTCTCTATGGCAGTACAACTTGTTAATCATCACACCATCAGACTGGCCAGAATGCAGCTATATAACTTAGGCTTTTGTGTTGCCGTGGATGCTATCTAAGCATTCCTGGAACAGTAATTTCCTTTTTGACCTCCATGGAAACAGTCATAAAACAATTCTTAAAATGTCAGGAGAAACTGCATCTAATGGTGGTGCTTTAGCCAAAGAAAACATACTTCAGTTTTGAAGCATTCCCACCAAAACACTGAAATCTTAAAGCTACTAATAGGCTGTGCATCAGTGCTTGAGCACTTTACCATGACATTTAATAAAATGTAATTCATATACCAGCTTTACTGAAATCACAGTATTCACCAAGGTACACTAAAAACTTTCCAAAAGTGATCAGACAAAGAGAGAAGGGCACTGGCGACAGCTGAGCTGGAGGCAGAGAAGGACCAACTGGCTTGTATTCGCCAATGATATTTCAGCATCATAACTGGTAAATATTGAAAACCATGTCACACTCCTTTAAATATCTCTCCACTAATGAAAGTATTGTTGGTGCTATTGGTAAACACAGTAGATTTCACAAGAAGAAGAATGTGACATCTCTGAGCAAGTCAATGCATACGAACAGTAGTGTGTGTCCATGTGTTTGCATTCTTACAATTATTTGAATTATTTTCTGATACTGCTTTTTGGGAGCAGGACAAAGGGGAAGATTCCTCATGCGTTTTTATGGATAAGTTGTCTCTTGAATTTCAGGTCTCTTGCGCTTTAGTGAATTTGAGGAAGGAAGAGAGGGACGATCAAATGTGCCAGGTGAGCAGTTGCAACTCCTTTTGTATCTTACCTAAATCATTCATCGCAGTCAGTGGTCGACGGCTGAGAAACCTTCGGTTGTTGTTGCCTGTTGTTGTCAGATTGGATCCAGCGCTCAGTTCCGTGTTTCCTCTGAAGCAGGGTTACCATGTTTAATTTAATTAGGTACCAGTGCCAGGGGCAGAGTCATCCCTGGCCTTGTGCTGGGCAGTACGACCAGGGAGAGCTGGGACGGTAATGCCAGACACTGCCCTGTGCTGGGAGATGCTGGGCTTCCTTTGCTTCTGTTGAAGTTGGCATATTGGGCTATTAATGCACTTTCAGTTCTGGAGGTGCTTGTTCAGTTTATACTAGGAAAATATGCCAGCTATTACAGAGATAATGACAGCACTGTGAGCAGCTGCCTGGCCTTCCTCTGCTGTAACGTTGATGTACATCAATAATCTGGTAGGGCAAACTTCAAAAGATTCAGAGAGTGAGTTCATGCCAGCACACAAAGTTCAACTGCTTATGGGAAGCCTATCCAAGCATATCAAATGCTTTTGGGCTGGAATTTGGACTGTGAATCTTTCAGGATTAGGCTCTCTTTAGTCTGCTGGAGGACAGTAATTCCTGTTTCCAGCAAGGCTGGAATACCATGAGAACAGACGTCTTTGAAATTTTCGGAGATTTGAGTTTCCATCCCAAAGATTATTGCCAGAAATCAAGTTGTGCTGATAGATATGGGAAAGAAGAGAAAAGAGCACTTAACCAAATTTCTTCAATGTTAGGTATGGCTTGCGTGTGTTTCAAGTTTTCGATGAAAGCCAAAGTCAGCTCTTTATTAAAACTGGCTCATGCATCCCCAGTTTGTGAGTGGCTGTCATGCGGATTCCTGCTTAGACCCCGTGTTTCTTTAATTCGTGGGTGTTTCAGATTGCCTTAATCTTTTCACCCTGGAATATTTTATTTTAGTACACTGTTTTAATACAACCAAAGTGTGGAAAGTTTTAAAAAATTCTACATGAAACTATTTGTACAGTATTTAAACTCCACTTCAAAACCTTCCAAATTTCTTTAAATATTTCTCCCTTCTTAAGCTCTTCTGCACTTTGGAACAGTTTTGAAAGATGCTTCCTATTTATTTTATTTTTACAGTTTTATTTTGCTAATATGTTTTTTAATTGGGACTGAGCTAAGCTCGTTCTCTGTAACTGATATGGATACCATTTAACTGATGTGGGTGTAAACTTTCACCCTTAAGACAATTTTAAAATTATATTTCTAATCCTCTTATCTCTTCCATGAATTGTCAATCGTGCTTGTAGGTTTTCTGGAGAGAATGATTTAATTATGAATGAATTCTTTCCATTTGGATTTGTATATTTTTAAGAAAGATAGGTTATCTTTCTTTCCATGAGAGAGAGCAATTAAAATTCAAAGTACTTAACTGAATGTTTGCTGGTGTAGAAGAAATACAACTGATGAAAATGTATCAGAAAATTGATGCGCCTGTGAATTTGAACATCATGATGAAGCGATATGAAAGCAAAAAGTAACAGAAAATTGGTGGAACAGTGAAATAAACAGAGATAAGTAATCAATGGATCTTTCCTCTTCAGTTACCATTTAATTTGTGGTATTTATAGTGGTATTTACTCTTCAGCCAAGTCATTTGCTTGGTGTAGACAGGCGAGTTCTTTAGAAACCTACCTGGAGAAAACCTGTAAAAATGTATTTTACTTGATTCTTGCTGCTTTGTGTCTGAGAATAAAAGCTTTAGGATATATGACATCCAATAACAAATAAAGTGATAAACACCCACTTGGGGCTGGAAGTGTAAGTGTCGGAAGTAGGCCTGAAGGGGGAGAGAGGGAGTGCTGTGGGATATAATTTTGGTATCTAAAGGGCAAGAGGTATCACAGAGGACCTTGTGGAGAGTTCACTGGGTGGTGATAACGTGGAGGAGCTGGGGCAGTTGGGGAGTGAGGCCAAAGCAGAGAGATATTAACGCCTGACAAATTTTGTTATAATCCTGTGTGATCGTCAGCTCATGGAAGCAGGAATCTAAATATTCCTTTTGTCCACACGGATACAGACCTGGTGTCCATAATGAGTGATACGCAGCGTCCCAGAGATGGGCAACTTCCAGCTACCAAGGATGAGCCAAAGAAATACGGTGAGGGGCCCAACCTCAACCTTCTCCCACATTTTCCTACGTTAAGAGCTGTGATCTGGTGCCTCTTTCTAGCTAAAAAAAAAAGGTTTCTGCATCTGTGCTGCCTTGCTCTGTGCTCCTGGATGGAGCTAATGCTATGGCAGCTAGGAGGAAATCCCAGTTTTCCATGTTCACCTGGTGTTCACAGGGAACCAACATCCCACCAGCAGCATTTACAACCAGAAGGTCTGAAATAAAGTGGGTAATCTACTTCTGAACCTCCAGTCAAGTATGGCACGTACCAAGGCTTTCCCTGTGAAATGGTCTGTAATAATGCATTTCACCTTATGTTGCTGCTTCCCTTCAATTTTTGCAAGTTATTTTTCAACTGAAGACACTGTTTTTGCTTGTGCCATCATTTCATTAATTCGCTGGACACATTCTGATAATCCCTACTTTCAAAGCTAGGGGAGGGAAGCAGATGGCATGGACTGTCTAGCAAAAGGTCTTCCAAGTTTCCACATTGGCTTTACTTGAAAAGGAGGATAAGCATGACTGCACTGGCATTTGGGATTTACTGCAACGCAAATTTCAGGCCATCTTCTGGAAAAATAACTAAAGGATGTTTTGTCTGCTTTTACTGATACACCTTGAGGAAACTTTGAGCCTTTTCAGGGTGGTGAAATATTAATTACATGGTGAAAACCTTCCTTAGATATACATGGTTTCTTTAAAAAAGAAAGTGGTCAGTATTTGCATTGTTAATGGAAAAGGTATTTAAATTGGAACTTTTTGGACAATCTGTCTTAAGTTCTTCTGTAATCAATATTCTTTTACATAAAAAAGAACATAGAAATAACCCAAATTTATACATATGAGAAATTTTGGAAGAAATGCGTTCATGATTTGTGTCGCTGCAGACAGATACAAATTGAGAAGGTCCATGAATACTCTGAAACAGCGCTTATGCATTCACACATGGGCTTAATAAAAATTTAGTGTGTGGGTAAAACCAGAAAATATTAGTGCGCTATTTTAGTATGGTAGTTTAGTGTTGCTCAAAATAAATCATGTCCTTTGCCATCCTTTGTAAGTCATCACTTCATGGGATCAGATTACAATGTGCTTTCAAAGATTGATGCAGAATTTTGCCTCATCAACAGTTATTTTGATGGATGAGTAGTACATTTTTATCAGATAGGGAAAAGGACTGTATATTAACATTTTCAATTAACATGGTACATTTTCATAATAAATAGACTGTGAGGTGTTCAAAAACAGATACAGACAGACACTAATTCACAATAATTCTTTCTTTAGAGCTCAGGGACTCGGTATCACCTGGTATCCTTGGTGGTTTGGACTGGGTTTTTCTGGTTGTAGTCCCTTTATGATATGGACCATGAGCCCTTCTTACAGTAGAGTATTTAAGTGCATGCTTAAGTCTTATTAAAGTTACTCATGAGCTTGAGCACTCTGCTGAACTGGGCCCTGACATGCGTTCAGGAAAAATGGATTTGAGGCTTTTTTGTTAAAGTTTTACCGGGCACTTGGCACGTTAAGTGTGTGTCATGCACAACTCCGAGTAATTAACATTCCTGTTAAGGGTCCTTTAAAAGTTCAGCATTATGGGATTCTTTTCAAAGAACTGGCTTTAAACCTTTGACCTTTCAGAGTATTTCTAAGGAATTACAAGGACGGATACATTTAAACTATTCTGAGTTGCTCCTTCCATAGTTAAATGTCTTATATGGATCTGAGTGGCCCAGAGAGTCTGCTTGTGGGGAGAGAGCATAAAAAGGGACTTTGGTGACTGGTAAAAGGCCCCGGGCAGGTTCTTTATGGTGGGTGTCTTCCTGCTGGAGGAGGGAAAGGTGAAAGACCTTCCTCTTCATCTGGCTCAGGTCTGTACTTCAGGGAATACACAAAATTAGGCTAGGGCTGCTGTTCTCCTGGAAAAAACCTCACACCTCCAGAAGAACTTACTGTAAGTAGCATTCGAGGAAGCACAGCGTTTCTCTGCAGCATGAAGCATTTTAAATGGTTATCAAACCCTGGCTCATAGCCGTCAAGATGAGTTATGAACTATGGGCATGCAGGAGTGGGGAGGCTCTGCAGCAGAGTTGAGCAGCTTTGACGCAGGAGAATTGTCCTTTGTCTGAAAAATAAGAACCAGCTTCTTCAATATTTCCAATCTCATGCTTTTCCCAAAGAGCAGTGATGGAAGGGGCAGTTACGTGATATCTGACGGACTCAAAGACAGAAAAAGAAGCGGGGTGAAGTTTTACTGTATTTGGATAATCCTCTAGCACTGAGGCAATCCAGTATTTTGTTTCAGATGGCTGAATTTTTTTTCCCTTTCCTATGCAAGTGAATTGATGCTTTCTTAAATATTGACATTAATCTCCTCAGTTGGAAGCAAACCAAGCTTCTGTATTTCTTATCCTCCCAAATCGTCTGTACTTCAGATCTGTTTACCAAACGGACTATATTGCATTCCTATAAATCCTGTAATTTGAGTTTGCTGTGATATTAATTTATTAGTATGCTTGCATTTTTAACATCAATTATGCTCTATCTCAACAGACATAATTCCCTCTTCAAAGGAGGTAGAAAGCTGTGCAGCTCTTGGGTTTCCACATCCCCTCCCCTGCCTCTGCCTTGCTGCACAGCGGCTGAGCTCAACCGGGCTTTGAGGCACCGGGAGCCTGCATCTGCACAGCAGCAAATAGATGAATGAGAAGTATCACTACCTCAGTGTTATTTTGGGTTTCCTGATATTTTGCTGAAATGCTGTGCTTGTACAGAAGGCAGGTTTTTCTGGTTTGTTTTGGGTTTTTTTGTTGTTTTGTTTTTTGAAAGCAAAACCACTACGTTTGTGTTTGGAGGAAGGAGCTTGAAATTCTGATGGAAGTGCAAACTTCTGACTCAGAGAGCAGAAGAGGGCATTAGCTTTCAAAATGCTGTAATTTTAAATTAGTTTTGAGATTTTAGGGGGAAGGAAGAACAGCAACTTTTTTTTTTTTAACTGAACAGCTGGAATAAATGTCTAGAGATGTACACATCTTCATTTATACCCAGAGCTTCCCACTACACCTAACATTGCCCGTTAAGGGACAGCAATACCAAGTGTTTATTTCTTAAAATGAAAAATGACAAAAGACAATTATTTGAAAAAGACCTTAATACCAGATCTACTCTCCGTGTCCTAATATTGCAGTACTTGGGGGGAAAAAAGGCAATGGAAAGGAAAAACTGCTTTAGTGAAAGAGAGTTAAGTGCCTTCATTTTCTGCCTTATGTTGGGCTGGAATATAAATGGTGCCTTGTAAATGAAAAATAACTTCTCTTTTAGATGACCTGTTTAAAACTGGAAGTACTGTTATAGTTTAAGAAATGCTTGTCAACCCCTGTCACCGATGCATAGGGAAAAAATGAGAAGCACATGTGACATCGATCAAAAATTTTATACAGTTTTACCCACATCCACTATGCCTGTAGGTACGCAGGCGTGTTCCTCCGACAGAAGTCTTGCAGAATGCATTTGATTTTGTTAACATAGGTTTCCTAAAATACAAACTGTGCTTTCCCTTCATCACCCGTTAGATTGTTTAGTGAATCTGCATGTAAAAGTGGGAGCATTTCCCTGGTACTTTTTGCCAGAAATAATGATAATAATTACCCCTGGTTTTTTCACTCAACATTTCAGAAGTTTTCAATACTTGATAGTGAAATGAGACATTTTTCCATTTTTTCTATCAAACTAGCGAATAACTGCAATCCGAATTGCTTCCTCCCATGGTGAGACTTGCAAGGGCTATGAGGGGATTCTAGAGGCAGAAAACCCCTAATGTTTTTCTCACTTTCTTTTTTTTTTCCCACAGTTGCCCACTCAGCCTGGCCAGGGCAGCTCTGAATCCTGTGAAAAGATGAAAGGTTGTGTTTCTTGCAGCCTGCCATCCTTTTGAGATTTGTTCCTGTGCAAGCTGCCACAGGAATTCCAGCCTCCCTTTTATTATTTCTATTTTTTTTTCCTAATTTCCCCCCTATTCCTATATTTTTAATTTAAATTCCCCTCCTCCTTTTTTTTTCATTATTAATTCAAATGGAAACTGAGTGATTTTTTTCAAGTCCCTTTCCATTGGGATACCTTTCCAACTTGCCACACTAAACTGCAGCACAGATGTTAAGCACATTTAACTGTACAGTCAGTGTGTGCATATTTTTAACATAACTTGTCTTGAAAATATTTATTCAAGCCAAGACAACAGAAAATTAGAGTAATTTGATTGCTCAGGCTTAAGGAATGGATTACTACTGTTCCAGATGTAAGAAACAACAGACTACTTACTCTCTCTAGGCTGAAAAAAAAGTCTTTGGCTCCTGATACCAACCATGTTTGCTATTATGTTCATAGTAAATCTTTTAAAAGTTGAATACCTTTAAAGATTTTCAGTTTAAACTTTTTCCAACTAGCATTATGAGAATTTCACCCCAAAATAAGCTCATTAGGAAGGGTTTCAAAATATCCAGTGCTCCAAGGGTGCAATATTTACAAAGCAAAGTTATAAATCATCTTTGCTGTGAAATAAGGGTGCCAGATATCTCTGTAGTGGACTTGGTACTTGAACTACGCAGGGCTTTCAGCAGTCATTACTGATTAAGTTTAAAGATCAGGCAGTTGGCACAAAAGATGTGTGATCTGCAGTGCAGGGTTTTCTTTTTTTTTCTTCTCGTGTTCCACTAAATCTTCTTTGTTTAGATTTGCAATTACTACTCAACCTTTTGGACCTGTTTTTACTGTTGTGTTCCCCCCCCCCATGACTTACATGCAATTTCCATTTTTATGCTTATTTGTATCATTCACCATGTTTCTGAATGTATAGAAATATGCAATAGGAAAGCAAGACAGAAATGCTAGCTGTCTTACCCAGGGTTTAAAATACACATTGCTAGTAGCTTGTGTTAGTAACTGTTTGTACAATCAGATTGTCAAAGTACTGTGGGACTATGGAAGGACATTTTAAGATAGTTTTCTGCAACTGCAACTTCTGTATCAGTCCTTCAGAAGTGGGCTTTGAGATGTAGACTTGTATTCCAGCTTAGCATACAAGTACCGGAGCTATTTTTATGTGAACTGATCATAGGTGAAATGATGGTCCAGTTTGCAAGTGGGGCTAAGGCTAATGGGCTAATGCTTTGTGTCTCCTCATTTTTGTACTCATGCATGTAAACTGCCTTTGTACATTTCACTTTGATATTTTATATCTAGATGTGGTTTTGACTTGTTAACCTAAATGTTGTGTCCACAGATGTGAAGTTTTCTTTGTGTAAGAACTGCTTATGCAGACATAGAAACCAGGTTCACAGCTCCTGAAGAGTGTTACCTCCAAGTTGACTATAATCAAATGGAGCTGGGTAGATACTCTTGATGAAATTACCATTTTGCTATGAGTCTCATCTCCATATTCTTCTAGGTACCTTTTTTATTTAATCTTTTATTTCTGGCAGTATTTGGCGTTTTTATGACCCTGTCAAAGACAGAGAGTCAATGATGAGTACAGAAAGAATCAAGGTGCAAGGGTCGTACACTGTTAAAGAAAGGATCATTCTTAAGCTCTCTCTGCTGGTTCCCTCCAAACAGTGTGCAGATCCTTTCTCTATAGGCCGCTTTGTTTATTTGGAAGATTATTTTTCAAGGATTAGCTTTCTCTTCCCCCCCCTGCCCCCCCGACCTTTTTCAACAAAAAAACGCCTATATGTAGGGTTTTTGAGAAACTGCACCATGCGACTTAATGCATGCTTCGTTACAGATCTTCCCTCTCTGTTCCGCCAGCTGTCTCTGCTCCAGTAGTACATGGAGAAGAGACTATAAAACCCTCAGTCCAGTATCTGGTTTTACTTAAGGACCTTATTATTTTAGGGTGAAGATGAGCACGAGGAAATAGTCTTCATAATTGCTGTTGTACAACAGCTCCCTGTGTTTGAAATTACTTCTTTAAACCCATCCTTCTTTTCTCTTTTCTGGACAGCAAAGAATGCTATATTTTCACTTCTCTTTCTGCAGTAATACCATATATTTCTTCTGTCAGAGCCGAGTGGAATGAGTCATTCGGCAGTGAAGTAAAGCACCATTTCTGCTCCCTTTTGGATCAAATTCTGTGCCTCTGTTAGCCTGGGTATAACTCTGGATATCCTTATGGTCCAACGACTGTATGCCTTAAAGCCAGTCTTAGCCATCAGTGTTTGCAAAGAACAGCACTTTGAATCATGGTTCCCTAAAACTGAGGTAATAAAAGCAGAATATTTAAGTGGGTAAATGTTTTTGGGCTGCTAGTGTGGAGCTCTAATAGTGCTGTGTATACACTAGCTGCTGGAAATCTAGTTTAGTTGTCTAAAGGGAGATTTCCTTCATTCCTGTCCTTCCATGTTCACCTTTTGAAGAATACAAATGTTTGTGTATAAAAGGTCATTAGGGGCTGACTTACTGCTTAAATAACAGCACCTTGTGTCATTTTTCACATAATAGCCAGGATGGAGCACAGTACCCTTTAAAGGGGAACTTGAGCCATACTGCTAAATGTTAACTGACAGCCTAGTAAAAACAAAAGTCTTCATTTTTCTCATTTGTCTGCTTTCTAACCAGCCAGAAACTACGCAGAGTGCTCTTATTAGATCTCCAAGCATGCAACATGGAGAAATCCTTGGATTCTAAAATTGCTGAGTACACACAAATGGTGCCACAGTGTCCTTGCTCTGTGCCAAAGCAAATCTCTGAGTTATGTAATTCTTCTCCTCAGTATTTGATTTATGTAGAAAGTTCAGCATGTCTGAGTTGCTTGTAAGAGCGCATAATCTGTAGGGTCCTGCAGTTTATCAAGGTGCCACCGGCAAACACCGTGGCATTGGATTTCACATAGCCCTCCGGAGCGGGGTTGGCCACGCTGGCTTATGCTCGCCATTGCAGAGTGCCCTGGATCAGTGTCTGCTGCTGATTTCCAGTAACGTGGTTCTGCATGAAATGTAAATTGTGTCTTTTAGGTCAGTCAGAGCTTAAAGGCCAGAAAATGCCATGTTCATGTGCTAACCCCATTTAGTCCAGGAGGTTTTTCATGTGCAAGAAAGCTCCAAACCAAGAATCAGTCTAAGTCAAGAGGCCATGAGCCCAGGCCACAAGACCAGATAACTATTCCAGTTCAATCAGTCCTGGCCTTATTTTATGTCTGCAGTCTACGAAAGTGCCAACTATTTAGGTTCCATAAACTTTAATAAGGTGACTCTGGTGGCTGCAGAGCAGGGATTTTTCCCTCTCCTGAATTATGATATACCTAGCATGTGCAAATAAACATTAAATTTAATTAAAGCCTAGGCCAAGATGAAGTGGCCTTCAGTAGATTGTGTGTAGTGATGAAAGTGACTGCAAGAAAATTTTAGCTGCTTATCTAATGCAGGCAGTCAGCGTGTGATGGTTTAGAAGTGCTTCAAATGTTTTCTACTTCTTTCTTTGCTTTTACTTTACTTTCTTTATTTTCATTGCTTATAACTTGTAGAGCAGTTGTGAGCTAATAGCTTTGTAAGGCACTTTTCATCCACTTGTGCAGCTTTCAAAAGTGCTCAGCATTTCCTAATTCAATAGGAGCTTGGTTTCCCCTGAGTTTTCTCTTTTTGACTCTTAGTTCATAGGGTAAAGCTAGTAGCATCATCAAGTGATAATTTTAACAGCTAAAATTTCAGCATGTTCCTCGATTTCTGTGTTTGATCCTAGTGTCACTAGACAGTCCTTTTGATGGGGCTGCAGTAGTGGTGGGGGACATACAGATATTAATTAGCTGTGAAGAGTTAATTGTTAAGGAAAAGTTCCTACTCAAATCAGATATATCCCTTTGCATACATGGGAAAGTTTCTCTTCTCTGATTCTGCATGTTGGTTTTGCTCTGCATTTAACTGCTCAGTGTAGGGGAATCTCCTGCTTCCCATAGTGGCTTCTGTCTAGCCTGGCTCTTTCTGTTCATTCGTGACACTTGTTACCACTGGGACTTTCTTCTCAACCCAGTACATGAGAAGCTAATTCCACCACAATCTTCTCTGCTGACTTCCAAGTATTATGAAGTATTTTTGTATTTATTTATTTGAAAAGTAAACCCACCTGCACTGCTTTACATAAATACATGCTGAGATCTCCAAGACTCCCGTGTCTGCAGTGCAGTGTTTATCCACTTGGAGCAGAGATCAAGTTCTCCTTACCTGGCACAATGTCAAGCATAATGGCACTAAGCAAGCCAAATCCTGAAAGCTTTGGGCAGTCCTTTATTTATCCTTGTTAGTCAGAACTCCCTTGACCACAGTGGGAACCCTCCTAGAACTGGGAAGCAACGTATGGATATGAACAGGAGCCTCCAGCAGAAGAGCTCACAGCAATACGTGCAGAGCTGGCTCTGTGCAAGGTGTGGGGTGTCCCTGAACCCAAAAGGTAAGCTGTGCTAACGTCTGGAGGTTTGCCAGAAAAATAAATCAGCTTTTTGATTCTGAGAAACCAGCAGTCTCTTTAGGGTGCCACGGTGTGTGCCGCACAGTGTATGAATGCAATGAGTATACAGCTTTTCTTCTCCCCTGCCACACTTAAAGGTCTCTAGATACAAAAGCTCATCCTCTTCACCGCCTCCATCTCCCCTCGTTCCTAGGAAGTAAGAGTCTGTCTTTGGGCTGATATGAAGCGTGCAGGATATAAGGATGTCAGGCTCATCTCTGATTCCATTTAAGTGAGTTCGTTATGTGTTTAAACCCAGTAAAATGTTCAAAGAAATTTAGCTTCTTTCTTGTAAGGCAAAGCTGGGAAGTGTAGTGTCCAGGTATCAGAGAAGACTAGTTTTGCTTGTCCTTGGTGTTCATTAGGCTTGCACAGAGAGGAGTTCTGTCACCTAACATCACTTATTTCTAGATTAGGCTCCCGAATTCACATGCCCTACTGCAAGACAAATTAGTCCTCGTTTCTATCCTCGTACTTCAGCTTTACATTAGTATAAAACTGCACACAAATGCACAAATACGTTTGATAACTACTTCCATCCTGGAAGAGTTTTAACAGAGGTTCTGCTCATCAGTGGAAATAAAAATTGCATTTGTTGCTTTGGATACGGCAGCGCAGGTTACTAAAACTCCAGGCTAATCGTGTCATTGAAGGACTCGGGTAGAAGTGGTTAAAATTTGGTGGCACGATCTATGTCAATAACTCCTTGTTTTCAACCAATTTCATCTTGAAGGAGCAGCAACAAAGCTTTGATTAGTAAACATGTCCACACTGTTTGTCTGCATCAGTCCCATAACTGAAATGCGCTTTATTAGTAGTCAGAGCTTCCCACCAGGCAGGACTTCAGGGTTCCTCCTTCGCTAGCAGGAGTTCATAGCTGCTTTGTTCACCAGGGAATGACTTCAGTGGGTATTTGCCCCTGGTGGTTCACATCACATCTGTTTTCCATGTCTGCACCTACCGTAGCTCCTGGATTCCCAGTGTTTGAGAACACTGGGAATTAACACCTCACCCCAAATACTGTCCAAGGCATTTGGATGCATACTTTCCCCCAGCTGCGTTTAAAGCCCATTTCCAGAGCTGTGCGTGCCGCTGCCTGGTGCGTCAGCAAGCGGTTCATTTTGTTAAAACAGAAAGCCGAAGGCAGAACAAAATTATGTCCATCACCACAAGAAATGCCTCTCAGTGAACATTGTGCTGTGATTTCTGCTGTGAAATTCATCACAGGTGAGATGTTCGGGATGTGCTGTCTGCAATGTGACACTGTGTGTGCAGGATTTTGTATAGGAATCCAGAATCTGTATCTGCTTAGTTGCGTGTGCACGCATGTGTATCTGTGCGTATATGTATGTGTGTGTGTATGTATTAAATGGTTTCCAAGCTTTAAGCCAGTAATGCAAGGAAACCAAAATCACAGGGCATGATTTGCTCTGTGGTTTGGAGAGAACCACATCTTCTGAGAATTCCCGCCTTCAGCATACCAAGCCCACGCATTTCAAACAAGACACGATTTGCTGAAAAATGTGGTGAAAAAAGACACTTTCGCATGATTGATATTTATGGTTTGTGTATGGTTGTACTGAGAGATAGGACGTTTCTCGGTGCCATCTCAATGGCCCTCAACGCAGCAGAAGTAATGTGATCACTTTACCCAGGAAATACCTCTCTGTTGAATCCAGTTCTCCTGGTCTATTCACGATGCCTCCTATTGCAGCTCATATTGATTTTTATCCTGCCTTTGTCATAAATGGAGAATATTTTCTATTTGGATTCCTATGAGAATAGTGAGATTTTCCCCATTCACAGGCTTAGGACTAACCTGAAGTTCAAGGTCCCTCCAGGCTGAGTTGTTAATATCCCAGAAGAGTACTGGCACTGAGAGATCACTCGCTGGGAGTGAGAAATTCAGCTGTTTGGCTCTTGGAGTTGCCAAGAGGGTTACTACATCTGCTGGTTGTGCTTTCTGTGACAGGGGTGTTTGGCTGCTGGGAGCTGAACTGAGATCACCAAATATAATGTCATTATCAAATCAGGTAACCCACAAGAAAGTCTCTTCTCTTACTTCTGTTACACTCTTTCTGAGACTTTTAATAGCTAAATTTTTAAAAGATTCTTGTAATGCTATAATCTGTTATCCCTGGCCTTATGTAAACAGCATGATTAACAGCAGCACACAAACCCACTGTCAAAGTCAATTAATTTGGGAATCTGGGTAAGAAAATACACAACTTAGCAGTGCTGTGTTTCAGGAGGATTAAAGACATGCAGAAACCTGAGACAGGATCCAAAATCATTAACTGATCCTGGATTTTCCAGGTATCTAAGTAAAGTCTGGATTAGGTTCAAATATTCCTCGAGCATCCATGTATTAAATAATGGAAAGTTTTTAGTCTTGTACAGCCACAAGGTAAGGAGTTTGATTACTTAAACATTTTAACTTAAACTAAACAGCTGGTAGATGGTGATATTTGACCAGAATCACAAAAATGAGAAGGGAATCTGCCAGAATAAAAAATAAGTATTTCCAACATCTTTCTCATATCATTGATGGAGTGTTTAGACTTTGTGCAATCGGTGCTCCATATCTCTCAGACAGGAACCCTCCTCCCAAAACTGCAGCCACCCCTCAAGAGACCAAAATTGCAGTCGTGCACAGTCTCTCTCTGTTATTCTTTCAGAAGCCCCTCTGGTAGCATCAAAACTTTGCTTTTTTTTGGTGAAATGGAGTCCTGTACAAGATGGTCAGAGCTGAGAAGCGGGATAAAACAGAGTGTAGCTCCTGGCGTAGTGAGGAAGGGACCCATGAATGAACTTTAGGAGAGTTGAAAAATTAAACAGCAGAAAAATTTGGCTTGATCATAAGGAGTGGTTTGGGAACTAATTACAGATGAGTGGAGAAAAATTGGAGGAACAGTCTGTAAATAGTAGGTACGAAACTAATGAGAAGGCTATGGGATGTTCTACCATTTCAGTTTCCCAGTGTCCTGTTTGCTTCGAAGCTTTCAAGGAGAAACAGTGTTTTCCTTTACTTGTAAATACTCTGTATAAAATATTTCAAGTGTGTCTGGATGCTATCAGAGCTGACTAATGTTAATGAACCCACTAGTCAAATTTAGCCCTGTAATAAGTATGTGCTCATTTGAACTCAGCAGAATCTGCACACACTCAGGCTTACTTTGGCAGACGCTCGCTCTTATCACCTGCTGAGCTTGATATTACTGCAGTCCTTTGGCCTGAAGAACAAGAAATTAGGAACAGCAATCAAAAAGTTTTGCGCAGCTGTGTGGTTTGCAGCTACTAGGCAAGCAGTTGGTCCACTGGAACTTCATCTGGATGTACTGTGCTCAGTGTGTTTATTTGGATTGCCCGGCCTTTCAGAGAAAACCTATATCCATTTCCAAGCTAACTAGTTTCTTAAAGTATGGCAGCTGCCACGACTTTGAAACATAATCTCTGTAGATCTGCAGTAGCATTACATCAAATGCCTAGCTTCTTGTTTGTTGAGCTAATAAAAAAATCATCAGTGGTTTATCCTTCCATGAGGCTTCAGCGGCTGCAAAAGCAGTTAAGACTGAACAAGCCAACTTTGCCCTGCTCCTGTTGATTTCCTATTGTACAGGCTATTAACTTTTAAAGACTCTGGGGTTTTTTTTGTGGCAAAGCCATTATGGGGTCATGAAGACTACAGGCATTTGTACTTCTGGGTGCAATTAAGAGGAAGGCTTGCTTAGTCTTAGTTATGTTGTTTAGAAGTGGCTCTTTTGCACAACCATTTCCTTAGTCCTGACTGTGCTAGAGAAAGTGCATAAGGATTGCTGCATAATTTAAAGATTCAGGAGATTGATTTCATCAGACTTTTGGATTTGGTGTCCATTAGTAAGCTGCCAGCATGAGGCTCTCAGTGCTGAGGTCTGCGTGCCCATGATGGGATGTTCAGTAGCCCCTGGAAGTTTGCATAATTCTATATCTGTTGAAATCATGGACAAGAGCATGCTTAAGCTACCGATGAAACAATTTGAAGATCCCTCAAAAAGTAGAAATGAAAATAAATTTGGTCCTATTGTTAAGTTTGGATTTAATTTTTCTTAATGTTAGAGAGTATCTGAATCGAGGAGATCCTGATGAACCTTGGATGCAGGAAACTTTCCTACAGTAAATAAGTTGTAACTGTGGCTAAATCAGTACATTAACTCATACTAGCTATGAAGGGATTAAAAGTAAACCTCTGAAGCATTGATTTAAACCTTTTGTGCAGACTAATTGCCTATGTAATTGCTTTTGTTAGCTAGCATGTGGACAGCCCTGATCTGGAGTCCCACGAGGGCAGGACAAGGACAGATGTGCCTGTGTCATGTCACCGTTTTCTCTGAACCTGGAGCCATGAAAAGGGAGTTTAGTCTTCACCTCTGAGAGACCTTGCCCTCTCTTGAGGCTGCTAATAAACACAAATTAGCTGGAGGGTCTGGGTTTGGTTTTGGTCTCTCGAGGATGCTGTGCCTGCATGCGCCGGAGACTGAGGGATCTGGGTCAGGATCCCGCCTCCCAGCGCTTCCCTCAGCGCTCCCAGCTGAGACCTGAGCTAAGCCCAGTTCTCCACACGCACGCTGATCCATTCTTACTTACAAGTGTCATCTGGTTGACTTCAAGGAAAATTTTAAAAACCAGCCTTTTAGCAGAAGAAATTAAGTTTTAAATCTGCCTTCTAAAATGTACAGGCTTTAAGCCTGTCTGAGATCAGGCTTGTGTGGGTTTAGACCAGGGTGTAAGTTCCTCTTGAACAATCAATGTAGCTCAGTCCCAACTTGGCCAAAGCATCCAGCTCTGGCATCAGTTAAATATTTACATTCCCCCCTTTTTATATAAATTGTGCTCTATTAGCATACGTTTCACAGTGTATCCTTGTGTTTCAGCCTCTTTATAAATTTGGCAGTTTGTACATTAATCAACATCAACCCATGTAAAATCCTAAGCATGAGGCTGAAGCCGTCAAACGTGCAACATTTACTGTTTCATCATACGCAGCCAATAAGTCATGTTGCAATGTATGCCTTGTACCAAGAGGATATGGTATAAAATGGAGCGTGTTTACACTAGGGAGACTTCTGTGTATTTAAGAAGTAATTGTTTCAGGACCGTTCATTAATTCATGAGCTGACATGGGTACATTTTTCCTCACTGCAACAAAAATAATTATCGAGCTCAAAAAATAATAATGAATTTGCACATGGCAGACTTCTACTGTAATTTTCTTCACAAGTTATAAGGGTTTAATTGTAGATTGCTAGTAGCCTTATCCATTTCAATCATTTCTGGCCCTCAAGTGCTGAGGTGCAAGGAGTTACGGTGTGCTGCAATTTATGGTGGATGTAAATGATTTCTTGTTTGCCCTCCCTGCGCTTGGCTGGGTTTGCCTTTAAAGCTTTTGCGAGTGGATTTAGTGCAGTGGCACTGATGGAAGCCAGGGACAAGCGAGCAGGTGCAATGCAGAGCCCTGTCCAGGCACTTCATCCTTCGTCTGCAAACACTTCTATCCCAACCATGCACTTGTGGGTGCTGCTCAGCCTGCTGTTTTGTGAGATAATTAAATGGGAACCTGCGTGGATGTTGTGTCAGTAGAGGGGCAGGCCCCCAAAAACACTTGTGCATGGCATTGATGCCTTCAGGAAAGCAAGCATCCATAGTAGGTGTGGGCTGGGTGATACGGATCACTCAGATTCGCAAGGACATTTAGGCTTTACAAGAGAGCCTTTTCTCTCTGCTTGGAGGGATCTCAGTGCTCTTCAGATTCAGGACTTTTTCAGGGTGATGTTAGGGAAGCCCCCATCTCAGGCAACCCAGATGTTGCCGCCACAAAGTGCCTAACGGAGAACATTGCCTCCTTCCATTCCTCCCTGGACCCCTTACCATTCCTGGCATTGAAACATCTTCACCTAACGGTGCCTCAAGACATCTTTCTCCACCTCCCTGCCCTCTTGGTACTGTGATGGGTTTTTGTGACTCCTCTGTTTCTTGTCACATCCTCTTATACCCTGGACTAGCCGCCCGGTAATTTCTTGCTGCCGCGGTTAGTTTTTGCTTTCTTCTGTTGCAGTCATCCAGTTTCCTTTGAGTGGTTGCCACTTCCCCTTTCTCTTCTGTCTTTCCACCAGTCTGAGGTGCTCAGAAGAGAATGGCTCAGGGCATGGAAAAAAATCCAGTATTATCTCAGGCAGGTTTGGAGATATGGGAAATTTGCTTTTACTATGCAAATAGCCAACCTTTGTAGATTTGCATGACAAACAGCTGTGCTGTGCTCCCTTCCAGGGTTATTACCACTGAAGAACAACCAGGCTCTCTGATACCTGTGTCCAATAAAAGCTGCCTTTATGGGCAAAAAAATGATGTGTTGCTCCAATATCTTTCTTCCACATCCCTTGTGTTTCAGATTTGCAGAGTACAAATAGTTCTTCCTAGAAAAAGCACTGAGGTGTGTTCAGAGGCTGCCACCTTTGGTGAGATGGACATGATCCTTCTGTATCTTTGTCTCTGCATTGCCAATAGACTCAGGACAGTGCAAGGCACCAGTCACTTGTCTACAAAGTGCTTTTGCTTCAAGTTGACTTAGAAGCCCAACCTTTATTTTTTCTCTGGATTTGCCCCTGCTTCCTTGGCAGTAGAGGTAGAGGTCCTGTGAGTTTGTGCAGTGCAGGATCATGCCCGGTCCACCTGAGCAGTGCTTTTTCCCAGGAACTCCAGGCAGAGTGGTTTTTTGCGCTAGGCTCATGCGCCTGAGGTTCACATCTGGTTGACGTGCGTTGAAGTGCCATTGTAGCCACATTTCTACAGTTCATAAGCACAAAGACTCGACTGTGAGCTATGAAATGCTGGCGCTCAGCCAACTGGCCATTTCTTTTCTTCATTCCCTGTCATTAAAGCTGTGGGTTGCTCCAGGGTGCAGTGTTTTGCTCTTCTTAAGTGGAACTGTTAACGACCCAATTTAGAGCAATGTAAAGTGCACCCAGATTCCACAGTGAGTTCTAAATCCATATAACATTAATGATAATCTGTAATTAATAGCTGCAATCAAAAGGAATTGTAGTTCAGTAATTAGAAATTTAGGATTAAAGTATTAGCATATAAAAAAGGCCTCTTAACAACCTCTTCTTCCAAGAGACGTCTCTGATCCCAGTGAAGAAAACAGTTTTTAACTGATACGAGCTTAGTCAAAGACCAAGTTACTAAAAATATTGTGTTGACCTGACTTGTGTAGGTCATTAGACTGCTGCCAAAATATTTAAAGGTAATTTAAGAGTTTGCAGGTATTGAGTATGTAGCAATTGCATAATTTTTTGATGGTGTTGCCTATTAATATTCCAGAACAAATCTTAAGAACAGTGTGTTTGAGAATAGGCTTTAATCTCCCCAGTAGGCCTTTTGAGGTGAGTGTTACTGATATCCTGTAAGTACAGGAAATCCCAGTGACTGCCCGCCTTTGAGCGAAAAGCTTTCCTGGTGTGTCCTCATCGAAGAGAGCAGGTCTGCAAGAAGATGTAAGGCAGAGGTGTCAGGTGCATGCAGCGCTCTTCGCTTCCTGCCCTGTAATCACAAATAGGGCACCAGGATTATTTCTGATGATGCATCATAAATGGGCTAATCCTTCAATTTATCTCTAGCCCTCGGGAACTTGAGGCATTTAGAAAGACTCCCAGGTAGAGGGATTGTTCATTGCGTACGTGCTGATGAAAGTGCCAGTAGCAGTGATGAGGTGCTCTGATAGGTGGAATAGGCTGTGGTATAAATGAAGGTCCTAACAATTTCCAGTCCTGCACTGAATTAAATCATCCTGCTGCACATCTCACTTTTGAAGCTGAAAATTAATGTATTATATGTTTGAAACCCACAGAACTCAAATTGTTCATTGGTGTTGAAAATTTCCTTATCTAATGCCAATTATTAACCTACCCCAGGCTATCAATAATGATATACTACAGATAAATAACAGATAGCTGTGCTTGAAAGTTTTACATTCTAATAGTGTGGGGAAACTTAACTATTTGAAAGTTATTAGCATCATGCAGTGTCATCTCTGCCCTCATCTGCATGGAACAGCCTGAAGAGCTCCAGCGGGTCCTTTGCCAACAGAAAGTGCAGTTTCTGACACAGCGATGGCAGCAGTTGTGAACTCTGCAGGAATCATCTGGTAAACTCTATCTCTCAGATCTGCCTATGCAAGGTTTTGGCAGAACAAGCTTTGCCTTTGCTTTTTCAGCCATAGAGTAACCAGGTGGAGTAAAGGTAACTAGTTAATGTTAAGCATTTGAAGGAGAAATGCCATCATGCAGCATTTCATCTCGCTTACCAAATAGATCTTTAGTTAAGGTCTGTTCTCCGGCAGTTTTTATTGCATATAATTTGTAGGCTGTTCTCTTTCAAAATATTTAAAGTGACAGTACAAAGGCCAACAGCTTCACCTGAACATGCAAGGTTGAGTCTTTTTGCAGGAATATGTTTTTAACGTGGACTGTGTTTGCTGTGGGCTATATATACTGTATTTTTTACACATCGTTGTGTACTGAAATTGCTATATTCATAACTAATCAATGGAAGGTTTGCCATTGACCTATGGTATTGCATGCTATTAAAGGCAGTATATTCTCCTTCAGAGACACCTGCCTTACTTGAAGAGCAGAAATGCTCTCAACAATTTCCCGTCTTCATGCAGTTTTGCCTCGTTCAACTGATTGAAGTATTTATGATTCCTGTCTCCTTTTGAAACACAAGACTTATATAATGCAAACAGGTCTACTGACACGCAGAGGTACTGATGTCATGAAAATAAAATCCTTTCACACATTAAAGATATAAGCAAAATTTGAGGTATATATTATGGAAATTTCAGGACGGTGCCAATTTTTAAACAGACAAGAAAATTGGTAAATAATAGGTTGTATCCATTACAGTCTGCAGAAAGTATGTCTAGATTTCCTTCAGCACCCCCAGGGTGGGCTGTGGATAGGCTGGTAACTGGCTGATTGCAAAATGTAGTATCTTGGGAGATCAGATGAAAATGTGTGGGGAACTTACAAAGGATCGGTGAAACAGAAAACTCAAAAGGCAAAAAAGGAAGATGAGGGAGATATGACTGAGAAGAAAAACAGCCGTGAGGCATATCTGTGGGAAGATCCTGGAAGAGATCAGTCAGGTAGGAACTAGACGGAGAGAAAGATGAAGCGTCGGTCTGGAATGTGCAGAAAAGCAAAAAATACTGAGCATTTAGTATAATTAGGTTTTGCTCTAATTCTGTATAACTTTATCTTATTACTCAGACTTCTAACTGCTTGGTTACTTTAAATACCTCCTTGCTCTTTTTGCTATTTTGGTTATTCTGCAATGAGATCTGGATTGCATACATTGTAGTCACGTTCATATTTGTATCAGAAAAAATTACTCCAAATTGTCTTGAGGGTATAGAATTAGGATATAGAATGACCCCCTGGTGTGATATAAAGTAAGACAGTGGATGCCCATTAAGAAGACACTTTGAAATTTTGTTTGTGTGTTTGAACTAGACATATCTTCCACCTTAAGAAGATGTGTTCCTGCAAGATCTGGAATTTTCGTCTCTGCACCCAGGAAGAAAGCCTGTCCCAGGCAACCCTGTGTACGTTCCTGTGCTTAGCAGCCGTACAGACCTCATGCATTGCTTGTAGGGCCTTGCAAGCAGAATATCCACATTCTTAGACTTATTTTGCTCTCTGCCTTGTTTCTATAGAGCAGATTTATTCCCCATTAAAATCTTCAATCATTTCTGGGTTTGGTGTCATCTTAGTTATCTGCCTTCTTCCTGTTTTGACTTATACTCTCTTTACTTTGCATTACAAATGCATCACAGAGAGATATTAATTAGCTTGGGCATGAGGCCTGGATCTTCTCCTTTTCGGTTCTGTGGCCAGGGGATGAGGCTGCCCCATCTTTTTGATGGCTCTGTAACCGTGACAGTACAAACACTGGAGCACTGAGTAATGGTTGCTTCTGGTGAGAAAATGAGACAGTAGTGTGTGCCTGTGATAAGAACGAGCTCTGTAGTTTTTCTTCAGAGGCAGATTTTTGTAAACCTTATTGAAGTTTATTTAATCACAAAGGCTTTAAAAGGACTGACTTGTGTGAAATTCACTCTACACTTAGGCAATATAGTAATAAAATCAGATGTTAGCCAACTTCTCTGCGGGGAGTGTATTTGAATACACTTTACTTGGCTTTTCACAGGGCTTATAATTGACTGTTGTGATTTCTCATGAACTTAAGACCAACATTTCTTAATAGTGATAGAGATTTGAACAGATACTTATCTTTCCAGTATTAAGGATAAGATTCATCATTCATCTGAAATGATTTCATCTATAAATAAAATCTTAACGGGATAATGGTTCTCTCTGCTGATCACATTTCTCAGGTTGACTTTTTTTCAAAAAAAATCTTATTGTTGAAGTAGTTAAAGCGGGGCATAAAAGGGCATTTTTAACAATTAAGGATTAATTTTTAAACTCCTCATTTGAAATCCAGTTGCAATATTAAGCACATTTTTTTCCTTTTTTTTAATGGTGACAGCAAATGGGCAAGCCTGTTTCAGTGCCCCAAATGCAAGTCACTCTGTGTAAATCCCATATATGGGATTTACAGAATAAACGGAGCAATTGGTAAGTGGGAGTTTAAAGGTCGGGTGTGTGAGTGAAGTCAGTGGATGGGCCATTGACGAGCGGAGTGATGGATGCTGAGCGCTGCTCCCTGGTCTCCTCCAGGTCGTGGGTGGAATAGCTGGAGGTGTCTTGCATTCGGTGTGACTTTCTTGGTGCTCCAGCTCTTTGACCCACCAGCACACAGTGGGTCCCAAAGGGGAAAAAAGTCCTACTCATTCCCAGTCTGGTTTTTTAAACACGTTTTCCTCCTGGAGGCAGAGTTACTGAGTGACGAGGTTCAGGCAGGAGCAGGCGGTGGGTTTGGTTCCAGCGGGAGAACGAGTTTGCTCAGACAAGGCTTTGATCCTTCTCCCATCCATGACTCATCTCTCTCCATGGGCTGGCTGGGAGGTCGTCTTCCGACAGAGCATGCTTTGGATTTGGCCTGAAGGTTATAACATATTTTTTCCAAGGAGAGGTATCACTGCTCTCACTTTCATGCACAGCAATCCTAAGTCATCGCAGTTAGAAATGAAATTAATGCATGTCTTGTGGACTTCTTTTCTGGGGTACTTGTGTTTTCTACATTAACTAACTTTGAATTGATGGTATGTTCCCAAGCTGTGTAACTGCTCCGCATGTTCCTTTCAGTCAAATAAAATGTTTACTAAGGGCACAGTAATATGTTGCTCTCAAATTGGAGCTTTAATTCAGGAATATCAGAAAATTACCGGTTACCAGCCTGGAGAACTATCTCACAAATAGTAAAGTTTGGTCTTCTAATGTTGTTTCTTCTGTAGGTCAGGTGATGGATGTCTGCTCTGTGAGATTTACGGTCATGTTTTCAAAGCCTGTTTAAGAAAACATTAATATGAACACTCTGGAGTTTTAAATAGCAAAATATTTTATTTGGTCATAGTATCATTAGTACTTTTTCTTTCATTTTGGTTAATGTGTGTTAGCTCTTTGCAGACTACGGTTCATTTGTAGGCTCTTAGTACTAGAATATTTCCAGGTGAACAAAAGTAATAATACCTACAGAAAATATATTGTCGAGTGCAAAACTTGAATGTGTGAGCAGTGTGAATGGCAGAACCCATTGCCCCTGGGTTTGAGTGGTGCGCTGTGGCCATACGAGATGGACCTGTTTGGTCTGAACGGCAGGTGTGAGAGGCAACGGCACCTCAGATCCCTCTTGCTGAGCGGTTTTATCACAGGCCTACAGGAGCTGCCCCATTTTTTGGGTGGGAGGGATGGAAGGGCAAGGGCCCAGGGGAGGCACAGGAGATCGAGCATCCCCAGCCTCCGGCACCAGCTTGATACTGATGGGATCCTGGTCAGCATTTGCCCGCTGGTTATTTGCCAGCTACCCCATGTCTTTAGCCTCAGTGCAAATCCGTCAGCCACAGTGCCCTGGTGCTTGGATGATCGTGGTCACCATGAAGGTGATATTAGCACTGGATCCATTTTGTTTTCCTTATACATTGCAGGCCTTTTAGCCATGTGGTCCCTAACATTTGGGTTAGGTAAGAAGCTCAACTGTTAAAAAGTAAAGAACGAGGAGGGATGGACACAGTGGGCCAGAATCTCAGCTTGTGTAAACAGGTATCACTGCTGACTTCAGAGCAATGCCATTTTACATGGGCTCAGGATCTGTCCCCGTCAGTGGGTTTCTGCCCTGCATATCTGTGCAGGCCAGGGGCCATGTATGTAGGTGAGTTATAATGCCTTCAAATTCGGTGTTTACATTGGAAATACTTGACACAGTCTTAAATAAGCAGTGCTACCAGGTGGGCTTTTAAGAAAGATGATATTTATAAAAACTGTAGTGGCTGTATCTGAACTTAACAGCTTCATACATTTGTATGACTTTATGTTTACAATCTTCTCGTGATTTTATAATGAACTAGAATAGTTGCTGACTGGTCAAATAAACGCAGAACATCTTTGGATATCCTTGCACTGCCACAGTTTTATGAGTGAAATTGCTTTGTAGTTAAAAGACGTCTGGGAATAAGCTAAAGGGATGGTGTCAAAATAAAAATAATATACTTCAAAATATTCCCATTCTCATCTGGGATCCTGCTGATGCTCTGCATCCTGACTCTGCCTTCGCTGTGCACATATGGGACCAAGTGAAATCACCTGGCACTGGGGGTCCAGCCATGATGCAGGATTGGGCCACAGGGTGTTAATTTGTAGTGAGTCTTTTTAGCATCTCACTCAGATCAGGCGCTGACACATTGAGCACTGCTTGTTTTTATTTCAAATTCAGTCCCACTTTATGTGCCGTAGCACTCCTGTCCAGCATCGCTCTCCTCCTTTTCAAGGTCGGGTTTCCTGGGGTTGGGTAGACACAGGGAATTCGGAGGTGCACTGTGTTTCCATGCCATGTAATGTCCGTGCACACCCCTTTTTCCCACCCTTCCCATCGTCACTCACTAAAGCTCGTATATGTGTGTATTAATCCCTGGGGGTTCACTCTGAGAGATTGCACTCCAAAAGCAGTCCTTCCCAGATACCTGAAGAGCCTCATAAGGCGCACGTGGGTCAGCTGTTACAAGGGGACAGTAATTCCCCCCTGACCGTGTGGCGATGGGTTTACACGGCTGAATGTGGTTTTGCAAAGACCCTCAGGGAGGCCAACAAACATCTCATTGTGGATACTGCACCAGGCCACCGCAGCCTGTTGGCATGTGGCAAGTGCTACGGCAGCAGTTACACGTCAGAGTCCTCACATGCGTGTTTGATGAAATTATCGACATTCAGATACGGGGAGGTGTTTTACTGTGACACACAGCTGAGGCTGGAAGTAGGCTGGCAGTTCCCTCAACACTGTCCTCTGTACAACTTACTGTTTGCATATTAAAAAAAAGGTAAAAATATCAATGAAGACTAAGGTCACCATTCAACTTTTTCTTGAAAAGGAAAAAAGTACCATAGCAATCAGAAAATGTTACTAATGATCAGATCAGTCTTTCCAGCCTGTGTTTACATGAGTCGTAGGAGGATTTTTCATACAAGTAGCCCGATTAACTTCAGTGCATAAACTGCGTCTCTTCTTGTGCACATGGGTTTGCAGGATTAAAATTGCTTGTAAATGTTAATAGATAACATGTTCAGCAGCCTCATAGTGTTTGTGTTTTTCTTAGCTGTAGCACTGCAGAGTCATTCTACCTCTATAAAAGTCGTGGAGAGATTTTAAGGTGGGCCAAATACATCCCAAAGATTGGTTGCTTAATTAACACAAGGCCTCACAGTGACAGCATTGCAAAACAAACTCCAGCACTGGCCCTGTGCCTTTTTCCACTTCGCTGGTTCTGCTACCCATATGTCTTAAGCCTGCCAACACAGAGCATTGAGTGCATTTTAATAGCTGCTGTTCTTCAAATAATTTTATTACTGTGACAGTGACTTTATAAATGGATAAATTACTCTCCTGATGATACAGAATTAATATATTAACAGCATCTTTTTTTTTTTTTTTTCCTATTTTTCTCTTCCAGGAGCAAATTCATCAGTTGTTGCTGATTTCATGCCTACATCATCATGGAACATCTCAAGTGAATTAGATAAAGGTAAGTGGACAGAAAAAAATAGGAAGATGTGAAATTAGATTTTAAAATCTCAATTCTTCTTCTTGACTTGGCCAAATCAGCAAGCAAAGGGGCGAGGGGGCATTTAAGATAAACTTTGTTTGCCTTGTGATCGTTTGACGTTTAATTACATGTGGTTCTGTGATTTCTGCAGAATGCTGTGTTTGTTTCTTGTACTAGTAAAATGTTCCACATGGTAAAAATATTTCAAGATGTGAGTTCTGTTGGTTTATGAACTGCTTGACATTTTGTCTGTTGGATCTTAGGATTTGAACTCAAAATTAACAAGCATCAGGCGGTCAGTTTGTCTCGATGTGTTTTGTTATGAAATTTTGAGGCTTTAAATGAATAGATGGGGAAAATATATTTGCAGGTGGTAATTATGTGTGATTTGGAGCTCTCTGAAGGGTGTATATTGTGAAAAAAGGGATGTATTTCTCATTCCCCTTAATTTTGTAAATTATGCACTACCAATTATTTAAGCCAAATTGCTTAACTTCCTCTAGCCCTTATTGCAAGGCAGTGGCCTGCAGCTCCTTAGTCAGTGTGGTCTTTGAAATGCTTCTAATGTAACATTTACAGTGGAGGATGCTGTTAGCCACACTAACTGTGCAGTTTGTCAACGACTCTTTTCATTTGCTTATATCTTTGCCAACCATTAACTATTTAGACTGAAATTTCCCATAGTGGTGTTCTGCCACAGATGTTTTTTCCAAATGTTTTTGTCCGTATTCTGTTAATGTTTTTTATAAACATGTGTTCATAGTGTCTTATGTTTATGCATAAATATGTTTTCTGTGCTTAAGTGTGAAGAGAATATGTAGTTCTGAGTACTTGAAGGCAAGGTTGACTCTTTCATGTCTGCCTTCCCACCAGGGAAGAAGCAGGACTTTCTGGTGATCCAGGACACATTGGAGAAGACGAAAGTCAAAGGGGTTGTGCTTGCTGGTAGGAAGGGGAGAAAAGCACGTAGTCATTAAGCAGAAGATTCCAATTCACAGCAAATTGCTGAAAGAAGGTGTTGATAGAACGGATGTCTTATCCCAATCCCATGATAGATGAAAAGCTGGACATGAGCTGGCAATGTGCTCTCGCAGCCCAGAAGGCCAACCGTATCCTGGGCTGCACCAAAAGAGGCGTGGCCAGCAGGCTGAGGGAGGAGATCCTGCCCCTCTACTCTGCTCTGGTGAGACCCCACCTGGAGTACCATGTCTGGCTCTGGGGTCCTCAGTACAAGAAGGACATGGACCTGTTGGAGCGGGTCCAGAGGAGGGGCACAAAAATGATCAGAGGGATGGAGCACCTCTGCTATGAGGAAAGGCTGAAAGAGCTGGGGTTGTTCAGCCTGGAGAAGAGAAGGCTGCGGGGAGACCTTTTTGCAGCCTTTCAGTACTTAAAGGGAGCTTATAAGAAAGATGGGGACAGACTTTTTAGCAGGGCCAGTAGTGATAAGACAAGGGGTAATGGTTTTAAACTAAAAGAGGGTAGATTCAGACTGGATATAAGGAAGCAATTTTTTACAATGAGGGTAGTGAAACACTGGAACAGGTTGCCCAGAGAGGTGGTAGATGCCCCATCCTCTCTGGAATGGAAACATTCAAGGCCAGGCTGGATGGGGCTCTGAGCAACCTGATCTAGTTGTAGATGTCCCTGCCAGTTGCAGGGGGGATGGACTAGATGGCCTTTAAAGGTCCCTTCCATCCCAAAGCATTCTATGATTCTGTGATTCATCCAGGTGCCCATGGCAGGTCCACAGGTCCAGGCTGTGCACTGGGGATGTCCTGAAGCCATGGAGAATTGAGGGCGGTGGTTCCCCCAAACAGGATGCCTGCATGTTTTTTTACTTGTTTGGCAGCTTTGATTTAGTTTTTCAAAAAGTAAGAAATAAATAAGTGGCCTAGAAAAAGCAAGTTAAGGCCACAAAGCCAAACACTCAAAAGTTAGGAAATGCCAGAGGGAAGGCCATCGGACAGTCTTAATTCAGGCCTCTTACAATATCCTTGGTAGACAACCTTTACTAACCTACAGGGTAGATTTTTCTGTAGGACCGCAGCCCATGATCACAGGGGAAGACAGGGTCACACTTTGTTGAAGTGGTGAAAATATTTTTTGCAAATGTTTATCAGTTATGTATTCTTTGTTCTCCACTGTAAGCCCAAGGGTTCAATTGGTAAAGCACCCATAGATTGCTATATATTACAGGGGAAGCTCTGTGCCTCCAACCAAAACCTAGACAGAGGGGAAGGTACAGATCAGATACAATTTACTGTAAAATTACATTCTCTTCAGTATCTGATCTGTCCTGTAAAATAGCCCCCAGTAGCTTCTTTGTTGTTATTCCTAATGGGAGGTTTTGTGTAGACTGGTTTGTTATGGCCAGGGTGATTTTTAACCCATATTTTGGTTAGGCTTACTATCAGCTGGTAGTTCAAATGCTCCCTTTTTACAGTACCATGTGCCCCAGGTGGGCATTCTCCAAAGCCTTGGTTTGATTGACATAGCTAGGAAACAGAGAAAGGTGCCTGGTGGCAGCACGGACTGCCTGCCTCCTTTGGTGTCTGCTTTCTTCAGACTACTCTCCACACTGGATTGTATCAACCAGGGTTCAGGTGTCCCACCCTCGGTGTGCCAGCTCTGTTGGAAAGCAGCAGGTCCAGGGCTAGCAGAGGTAAAACTTGGGGCGCCTGCCACCATCCTGGACGTTGAGTCATCTTACTGCTCAAAGAGAAGCTTACACTTTCTGTGCCAGCACTGAGCCTGGCCTCTACGTTAATAATTAAACCATTTTCCGCGTTACTTCCATGGCACCTGTTCCTGAGCTATATTGTCAGAAACAGGTAAAATGAAGTTTCATGCTTCTAATCCACCTGGAATGTGGCAATTACCACTCGTTGGGCTGAATCCTGCATTCCTGGGGGATTACCGGCCCCTTTGCTTGCTCTGATTAGCATTTAGACTGCTGTAAGCTTACACACCTAAACACGGATTTACATATGTGATTAAAATGCATTTGCTGCCCAAAAAGCTTAGTCAGAGGGGCGGATTCTCCCAGTGTGCCTACAAGCAAAGTAAGGCACACACGTTTTGTCTTGTCTAAGAGAGAAGCAGGGGCTTTAATGTGGGAGCTACTGGTTCTACTAAAGGTCTTTGAAAGTCTTGCTTATATAAAGGCAAATACACTGTAGTGCATGCTGACTTGGTGAGTTGAAACCTCAGAGGAGAAAATTAGGTGTGCACTTAGTTTCCATTTCTTTTGCAAACAAGCATCTCAAGAAATCAACATCCACTTGTCTTTGCTGCAGTCCGCCATGAGGTCACGCAGGCATCCCAGTAAAACTCATTTTAAAGCCTATTAAGTTCACCACATGAAAGTGATTTCCAGCCAAATTTCCCAATTAAATGGCTGTCCGCTTTAAGTGGCTCTAGCTCTACCTGCTGCCTTTTGGAAATGAGCATCTCTTCCTCAAATATGTCTCCTGTGTTTGGGAAGGAGGAACAGCTCATAGTCTTGCTAAGCAATATTCTGCCTTTTGAAATAATTACTTAATATGGTGCTTTCCCTAGCTCAGTGAGTTCTGCAGTGGTTATCTTACAACTGAGCCCTATTCAGGTTTCAATTTCTATTAAATAAGCTAAATCGACAGCATTAAACAGTTGCCTGTTTATTCTTTTTAACAGGAAATGAATTTAAAAGAGACGCAGCCACCCGTGAAGAGCTGTTGAAAGCAACGATTGATGGGAGGGAGGAGGTGGTTTCTCACCAAAACCTTAAAAAAACAAACAAACTGTGCATAAAAAATAAAAAATAATCACTTTTAAAACAGGAGAAATTTAGCTATGAGCATTTCTCTCTCTTTTCTGACTAGTAAATCATGGCGTGCAGAGGGAATGCCACGAGGGAAAAAGAGAAATGAAAATGTGATCCAATAAATACTTAATTATATGAGGAGAAATAAGTGAACTTCAGGGAAAGAAGGGGTCTCTGGTGGTAGGAAAAGGCCCGTCTCAGGGGGTCGGTGGTAGGATGCGAAGCCTTTCACCCACAAGTTGCTAGTTGAGATTTCCCTGGGGCTGGGGGAGCCTGCAGCTGCCCAGCGAGCAGGAGACGTCTGCGGGGACCATAGCTCATCGCTTCGTGAGGCTTGGAGAAGTCCCCTTCGTGTGTGCTCCTACATGGCCCTGTTGCACCAGGCTTTGTAACCGCTCCTGACACTCGCTACAGCTCGGCCATTCGCTCGTGGTGGCTTAAAGCAATTTCGTTATCCGGAAATTGTTTGATATCAGCTACAGCAATAGGTGATACGTGAGGCAAAACAAAAAGGCCATATGAAACCAGGAGTAAGTGGAGTTCACGAGGACGCTCTGCCCTGGTGCTGGCTTTTAGGGTCCATGCTCTGTTCTTTAATGCGACTCTTTTTTGGGGTGTGCCAGCAGGCAAGGAAGCATGGCAGGTGGCCTCAAGGAGTTTTTGTCTTTCTTTCTTCCTGTTGTTTAAGGCACTCTGATTTCTCATTTCTCCTTGCTTGTGCATTGCCTCCCCTCTCTCCCCTCACACCATGGGACAAGCTCCGGCTCCAGCTCTTTGTTTGAGAAAGCTTCTGATTTACCGTGAGCTCTTCTTTTCCCTGATCCTTATTTAAAAAGGTGAAGAGCCCTTCATTCAGCTGCTTCTCTTCCACAAAAATGATTGTGAAAGGATAGGCTTTTCCTTCCATCAGATGTCAGTCTGTTTACAAAGAAATAGATAGGCCTGAATTTGAATGAGAGCCTACTTATATCTGATACAGTAGAGGAATTGTTTGGGAACTCTTCATCCTTAGGCAACAATAATATTGGAGTCTTTGCCAAGAAAGAGTCAGCTTTGAAATACTGTTTTCTTTTAACTGTGAGTAGGATTCAACTTCAATGGATGTTCACTTTACAGGACTGATAAGAGAACGATGTCGTCACTGCAGCTTTTCCTGATCAGGTCCTCCCGGTCCCCCCATGCCCACCTGCAGCCTCCTCAGGAGCTCGTTTCATCATGGAAGCTCCCTGACCATGCACAAGGATGTGTCCCGGCCGTGGTTGAGCCAGAGCTGAGGACATGAGTGCTGGGGTGCGGCATGTTATCTCATTGCTGGTACTGCCTCCTCCCAGGAGCTCTTAACTTGGTCCTTCAGTTTCCAGAGAAAACCTATTAGTGTGAGTTTTTGCAGATACTGCCTATTTTCCTTTCCCTTTCATGGCCTATCTGCTTTGGCAAACAAGTATAAAGCATTAGAATGATTCAGGGCTTGGGAACCATTTTCATTTCCAGACATCCACGATCCCAAGCCCAGGCTTTGAGCTCCCCATCACTCACAGCCTCTCTGTGTGGCATAGACCTTGCAGTCACTGCTTCGGCAACACTTAGCAGTCTCGTGGTGCTCCAGCTGTTATACGGAAAGCAAACGTTCCCCAGAGAGCTTGGCAGCAAGAGTCAGGATTTTACAAAATGCACCCCAAATCACTCAGTGGTTTAAGGTTAAGCCGGGATTTATCCTTAAGTATTCAAAGGCATATCAATACAAGGATCACCTATAGCAAGCATCCCTCCCCTGGGATGGTCTGGGGATCCAGAGCAGAAAATAACTGTTGAAGGCCAAAACGGGATGGGAGAGCTGCAGTATTTGCTCCACTACCCTGCGCATGGGACTGTGTCATGAACTTCTTGGAGGTCCTTGTGCGGGCAGAACATTCCCTGGCAGGGTGGGCTGGACGACAGCTACAGCGCGTGAGGAGGCCACGGAGCGCAGAAGGGGCTGCAGGACATCCCGGTGGGTACAGCCACACTGCTGATGGACCCTTTGGGTCTGGGGGCTTCCAGAGGGGAGAAGCAAGCCTTACCGTCCTTACTGATGAATCCAGGCTAAAGCTGTCACCTTGGTAAGTCTTTCCAGGCAGGGAAATGACCTGGCTATGAGTTCTTCTAGAGAAAATCTTTCTGATGTACCAGGGAGAATTTGACTCTTAGGCAAACTACATCTTAAAAAACATATACAAAACCAAACGTGGAGAAAACCAGGTGGATCAAGGCATCCTGACTTTGGCCCCAGTTCTTTAGAGATTTCCAGATTTTCTTTTGAAATCACTGGATGTGAATTTGATACACATGGTGAAAGGGGAAGAATTACAGCTTTCACATTCATGCACAATTTACCTTTTTATTTTCCTTTATTATCTGGGGAATATTCGGTAAATCAAGCTCCCCCGTTGGGGCTCAGGATTCTGATACTATTTGTGAGGTCCCGTTAGTAGCAAGGCAGTAAATTACTGCTACTTTGTTTGAAAATTTTTTTAGCCACAGTACATTAGCTCCTTTTGTTTGCTTTTCCAGTGACGGAGTATACGTTTTTATTTGAGAATTTGTGTTTCTTGAATGTCTCATTTATAAATAATACAGGGTGTGAAATTTGAAGGTTACAGAACACAACCTGAAAAAGAAACCACCCTGAGTAACATCGGGCATTCATGGCAACAGTCTTTCACAAAATGCTTCACTTACATTGGATTTTTTATATAACCTCAGTGTGTGCAGTAAATATCTGACCATTATACATAAGGTAACTATATATAATAACCTTTTCCTGGCTCATCCAGCTATCTTTGTTTATTTGAAAGATTGATAGATCAGAGGGTCAAGGGACGTGTTTTATTGTAAGTTTCTGTTCCAAATTTCCTGACATTTTTGGTTTAAAAAAAAAAATAGACCTTTAAAAGGCACAGAAGGGGCTAATAAGAACCAGATCCTAAAGTGATGCTATGTCAAAATGTCAAAAATAACAGCTTTTCTTTGACTCTACAGCATTAATCTTAAGGCACATACCTTTCTATACACCCTTCCTTTAATAGCTTGAGTTTTTGTATGTGGCTCTTTACTGCAGAGCGGCTTCTAAAGTGACAACAAAATCCCTTGATGGTTTTCAGTAGTTGGGTTTATAGCTGGATGTGGACATTTGTTTACCTATTCCAAATCACTTTTTTTTGTGATAAAGTTTAGAGGCTTCCTACTTGTGCTATAAAACTGGTTCCTGAGTAAAGAAAAGCTTCATTTCCCCTTGCCAGATTACAGCGTCAAAGCTATCACCAAGACATCTGTCCTTAAACCTGAAAGCTGACTCATAAAAGGAGAGGCAGATGTGAACTCTCAAATGCATATTAAGAATCCACATTGGCGAGAAGGGCAGTGAGTTGTCCAGTTCCTATCCAAAAGCAATGGGATTCAGGTGCTCAGCCACAGATAAATTTTTGGAAGTCCACGGGCATCTGTGCTCCAGTTTCCCTCCACAAGCTCTCCCTCCCCTGTGGCCCAGGGCAATCTCTAAGCTGCTAATTATCAGAAAGTAGCCATTAGTTCTGAGAATCCCAAATACAGTGAATGTCACATGTGGACATCTGAAAAGCCATAAAGCCTTGGGCAGTGGTCAGCCTGTTTCAGTTCAGTAAATTATCTTCAGGTGCCACTAAACCCTCTAGATAGTGTCTGGGCAGAGAAAGCCCAACACACAGCTGCAGCATGTATCCTGAATTGAGTCTTGCACATACACATTGCTGAGGAAACTCATTTGAAAATAAGCTGGGCAAGCAAAGGCAGTAGAGTATATCCTTTTGTTCCAACACAGTTGACATTGAATATTTCCGCATGATTGTCTGGACTTCTTTAACTCTGATAGTCTTTATATGGGTTGCCAAATCATGGGTTGAGTGCGGTATCCCTTTACTCCCACTGTCATTCCTCCACTTTTATTCATTTAAAATAAGTGAAATTCCAGCTGGGAGTCTTCCTTTTGCCCCTTTTAATAACAAGGGTCTGTTGATCAGACCCACAGGTCGAACCTGCCAGGAGTTGTCTTCCTTTGTGAGTTATGGGCAGATCAAGCAATCAATGGTTAATCCTTTTTCTGACTGAGAAGTATATGCTCTGTCTGTGGCTATACTTCAGTCAGAAATCCTGCTGGTTTCTTCTTTAGTGTAAAACTCAAGTTGTTTGAGTCAATAGATACGGAACAACCAGCAAGCCCCTCCAGCGTCTTCAGGCTGGGTGGGCTCCGCCTTGTTCACTTTCCCCAAAGAGAACAATTCCATATAGAAAATTTCCAACGGTCTGAGCTCAGTGGTGGTGCCGATCACATGTGAGTGTGGGGCGCGTCCAAGTGTAGCATCAGATTGGACTAACGTGGATAATCCAGAGCTCTGAATGAATGAAAATGCTTCTTTCCAGTCTATTATATTAAATCGGACTGACTATGTCAGACCCTCTGATGTGCCTAACAGGCTCTTTCCCTTTAGACAAAGGTTATCAACTCTTTAAGTTACCAATCACTAAACTTATCTGTCTTGCAGTCACTGACTGAGACACTTCTTGCATTTCTTCTTGCCAATGTATGTTATGACAAAGAACCTGTGAGCTGCTAAACTTTTTGGTGCAAACAGATAAATGCAATAAGCAGTCTGTAAGACTGGTGTCCCAACTGCCTTACTCCAACCAGGTCAGGTGGTTGCTTTACATGCTGCAGTGCAGATTTGAGTTTTCAAATCCAGAATTAAACTTATTCTCCAGTCCAGCAGCTGGAAACAGTGTCCCCACAGCTGTAGGTTTGCTTGAGAAAAGGTCTGGAGATGTTCCTTTCCAGAGAAATGTGTTGTTACAAGTCTATAATGGGAAGTAACTTGGTACACCGGCCTCTCTGTTGCACCTGGATTAAAGCTGTTTTCAGGCTTGCGACAGCCTGAATGGAGACTTTAATTTTAGCTTTTCTTTGAATGTTCTGGAAGATCAGAAGGGCATAAAGAAACAGATAAATGAAACAACAATTCTTCTCATAAAATGAACATTTCAGGGTCTAATCCTGCATCCCCATCGTGCTTTAAACACCTAGTGAAATCAGAAACACATAGCACACACAGTGCTTGGGGAAAAAAGGTCGCACTGTGGCCAGCAAAATCCTCCTCCAAGCAAAGAGGGTGTTACTGCTCTAAGATGTGTCTTTGGTAATTTAAGATAGAGTAACCATGTGGTCACAGAGGAGATTAACATTCCTTGGCCAGAGAGGACGAGCTTTTATTTTGAAAGCCACCTGGGTTCCACTTAAAAGTAGTAGAATACTTCAGGATTTATTACGACTGGGCAGGCTCCTATTTAACAATGTCAAGACGGAGCTGTGGAAATACACACACTTTTCTTCTTTTGAGACACGCAACACACTACATTTTGTCCTTGCACAGCTGTTGCTATTCTGTAACATCAAACCAGCAAAAAGTTTGGCCATGAAGGATACCTAATATTTGGATTTTATATGCAGTGTCTCCAATTTATGCGCTTAGAATCATGAAGATGACTTATGATGTGTTGTGTTTGCATTGGCAACGGCTCAAAACCAGAAATATATTTCAGGCTTGGCTTTCCAGATATTATCTCAAGTCATTTAAAAGTTCATTATAGGGCACCCGCTAGTACTGCTATAGTAAAGGGGCTGTCAGCATTTTTCAAGGGTTTATAACTCAGCCATTAAAAAAAAAAAATCTCTGTGGGCTGAAACTTGGCATTCAGGGTCTAGGCCCAGCAGTAAATTGTTTTTACAAATTAAAAAAAAATCAGTTTGACTATTATTAAATTATAGGTGGGCTAAATTTTATTTAGACCTTTTTCAGGCCATTCTCCCATACTTCTGTAAATTAAAATGTTTCCAAAATGTTTTTATAGAGTGCTACTCTAAAATATGGACCGGCTTTTGTTATGTTCTTGAAACCCTGAGATTTAACTTAAAATATAATAACAGTGCTTATCCCAGCATAGCACTTTTCACCTTCAAAGTGCTTTACGAGCATTATCTCATTAATGTACATAACAGCCTCCCCATGATGTAAGAGGGATTATTATCCTCACTTTATAGCTGGAGAGATTGAGCCAAAAGGTTTAAGGCTGTTTTTAAAAGGACTTAGTTGCACAAATCCCATGTGAGCTTTGATTGGCTTTGGGTGTCTACTTCCCTTTGGCTCTTCTAAAAATCACAACTGAAGTGATTCACCCAAGACTACTCAGAGCCAGGATTACAACTCAGACTTTCCAATGGCCAGTGCCACTAGACTGGTTAATTCTCAGAAGCGCAGTAATTACTTTGTACATAAGAACCATTGTGTTTCTAAGAAATTATTCTTCAGGTCAGAGGGAGTCAACTCCGGGCATCTGGGGAGCTCCTTGATGGCAGGGAGACTGTCAAATGAAATATGGTAAAACATGGCGTGCTCTAAGACCGTGGTCGTGAGACACAGTGTCTTCATCGTGTGTGCAAGCAGCGGGTCCATCCCGTTTTGTCAGCCCTGTTCCCCTCCTGCTGAAAGCACAAAAGGAGGATTTACTGCCATTTTTCTTGGCATTCGGTCCCAGAAGGAGGAGATGTTAATGCTGATGGCACCACAGAGTGGCTGATGGGACAGAAACCTGGCCGCAGTCAGGAATTATTTTATATGTTCTTTGCATAGTTGTTATTAAAAGAAAAGGATGGTGGCAGTAGCTTTAGAGATTTGATGGGCTTTGATAGGTGAGAGTTAAACACAAGTATTAAAAACAAAATTGGGCTTCTCCACACTGGGCAAGGGCCGCAATGGATGGCTTTTTTGCATGCCAGGGAAGGAACACTCGTAATTTTGTATGCCTCAGTAACAGTCCAAGGTTTTTTGGAAGTACTTTTAGACCTTCAGTTCATTTTCAATTACAGAACTGCTCTATCTGTGAGAAACATCTTCTCATGAAGCTTCCAATTGCTTGAAACCTGCCCTGTTTAAATCTCATCTCAGGTGACCTGCTTGATCTGATTCATTATTTGAATGCAAAATTTATGGATTTGAGGACTAAGCTAAGCTGAATTTAGCAGATGCATTTTATTTTAGTGTTTCTGTAGTAGTTAGTGGAGGAAGGTGGAGAACACTTAGAGAAGAGTCAGAAGCTCCTGATGCTGAGAGGCTATTTCTGTTTGTAACTGTAGAGAAGTTGCACCATAGCTCTTGCATTACAGCCATACTTTTTCACTGACTTAATGTTGCTACTGATACTTTAAAATCCTTCTCCAGCCTTTGGAAACCTACCCTACATCCTTACTCCCTTATTTGCCTCTCCTGTATACATAGGACCTTTAAAATACTATATTTACTGTGATGTTTGTCAGCAAGACCATGAGAGGACTGAGGCCGTTCTGTTCTCTGACTGTTATATTGTAGATGTCTGAACCAGTCTTTGAAATGTTATCAGGAATTATATAAATGACTGTGGTATAGAAATGTTACATTGGATAATTAAATGCGGTTATCCAGTTCCATGCTATTAGTGTGATTTTATTAAACCCAGATTGTGGAGAGAACCCAAGAATATGTGTGCTGACTTAGACTATGCTTCCCGGTGAGGTTATTAAGATAGCAAGTCAGAAACATTTCTATTCTTGCAATGAAGCATGCAGACGTGATTCTGGGGAGCAAAAAGGCCAGTCTGACACCCCTGGCAAGAGACATCGAACCCTGTTGTCAGTCTTCACCAAAGGCTGGGATCTCTGCCCTTTTTGCCTCATGCATAGATTTCCTAACTAATTAGATCCATGGGAGTGTAGGTAAAAGTAGGGGTTTTTTTTGCACACTGTCATACCTGCACATTAAAAGGCTAGTTGATCAGTGAAAAAAATAAGTGTGGGCAGTTCCTTTGTGCTGAATGTTTATCCTAATAGCTCCTCAGGACCAAATGAGAACAGGGACGTATTGTATAAAGTGCTATGCAAATACTGGGTAACGGCTTACATGCTAAACAGGTTAAATACAAAGGAAAGAGATATTGATATACTCAAAACATAATGAAGGGAGTAGCTAGTGAAGACATGATTAAAATAAATAATTAGTTAGGCAAGTTAGTTGGCTAAGCTGTTTTTATACATGCTAGAGATTTTTTTCATACTTTTAGGCAGGCGTATTGCTGGAGTTAACGGTAGATGTACCTGAGAATGGTGCAGCATAAGCAGCACAGGTTTACTTACTGATAGGCTTTTCTTGACCTCCCAGCTTGGCTCTGAGAGCGCAGGAGCAGAGTACAGCCTCTGGATTTCTCATTCCTTGGCCTCCCTGCTGAGACAGCCAGCAGATAATAATGGGGTTTGGCCACTAATGACCACTGTTAGATTTGAACCTGTGACACGGAGATGAAAGCCTGTGTATTCCATTCCCCATACCCAATCCATCTCGGTCTCTGCCTTTAAAGGATTTAATTAAATGTTGAATACAGTTAACTAGAAATAGTCCTCTTTCTGAACGATGCAGAATGAAATAGCACTTGACAGGACAAGGCAATGCTCACAAATGGATTAGAAGAGATTAATTTTGCTAAATTTTGATTTAACATTCTCTATCTTAACAAAAGAATTCTTGATCCTCTGCTTGCACCTATCATGAGACCAATTTCAGATTTAAGATAAACTTCAGTACTCTTAGCAAGGGAAATACTGAGTGAGAAAAAAGTCTTCATCTCCTAGATATGATCCTTATTCCTCATCTATACAGTTAGTGCTTACAAAATCAGTGACAACGCACTGTCTACACTGCTCTGCGAATCAATTTAAAACAGCTCTGAGATCTTCACCTCTGAGCGATTCATTTCATATATTCCTGTATTTTGTGGGTCCTAACATAAGCAGAGGCAGATCTGCATAGGCAGAGGCATAAAAATGAGCAGCCAGATTTATGATACATGTTTTTCATGTTTATTGGTTAGCAAAAAGGAAAAATAAAAGAAAAAAGATAAGCAGTGTTACCTCCTTTTTCTGTGTTGAATTAAGCCCAATAGGATAATATTGAGAAAGTAGAGGGAATCCATGGGTATATGAAGGAAGAGAAATTTTCAAGAAATACAGCATTACTATAGTGCAATGAGAGTTCCAAAATTTGTTCCTTTTATTACCATGCAAAGCTGTGTGGGACTTATTGCCTGCCCTGAAACATCAATTAACAAGTATTATTGTTTTCTGCTAACCCTGATGGCCACTGCCTTTGTTTCTCTTTCAAAGACAAGCATGAGCTTTCTTTAAAATGACATTTCCTGAGCTGAGTTCTTTATTCACCCTTTTTTCCTTTTACATAACAGACTACTTCTTGACGCTTGATGAACCTATGAATAACATAACTACCACCCTTGGCCAGACCGCAGAGCTGCACTGTAAAGTCTCTGGCAATCCTCCTCCGACGGTCCGTTGGCTGAAAAACGACGCTCCGGTTGTCCAAGAACCCCGGAGGATCTCCTTCCGTGCCACGAGCTATGGGTCTCGACTGCGAATAAGGAACCTTGACACTACAGATACTGGCTACTTCCAGTGCGTTGCAACTAATGGCAGAAAGACTGTTTCTACAACTGGTGTGCTGTTTGTGAAATTTGGTAAGTTTTCTCCTTTTAAGCTGTTCAAACTGTTACTTAAAAAAACCAGCTCTGGAGAAAGGTGTGTTTATCCACTGAGAATGAAGACACTGATGTAGTAGTATCAGCCAGTTGCATTCAGCTTATTTCTGGGAGCATCTCTGGGATGGCAGCTTATCCTCTCTGCCTGTTTGCTCTTGGCTCAGCTGAGATGCCTGTGTTGCCAGCTGTAACAGTGGCTTTTACTATATAGAAGTCTGCTGGAAGCAGGACTGAAACACAGGGGTCACTAAACAGCAATGTTCATTAATATGCTACCTGAGTGGATTCAGACCAGACAAGAAAAAATATTTTATTCTCAAGTGCCTGAGTGACCTCCTTTCTAGTCTCTAGTAAGTGAGAAATTTCAGCTTGAAGTGTAGATTGGATACATGTTAGTGAGATATATATATACCTGTCAGGTAAAATAAGCACTGTTTCTTCAAAGTTTATATTGAGATAATTGCCTGCAAAGCTGATCTTACGACCGAGAAGATTCCAAACAAGAAACACGATTTGTGTGTCTTCTCCACCTCCACGCTTCAGAGGGAAATAATTCACTGAGATGAAGATGTTTGCAGAGAGTCCTAGTTAATCCTCTTAGGAACTGGACAAATAACACACAATGAATGATGTATGTGATGAGTTTCATAGTCTTTTTTCATAAATCTCCCACATTTTCTAAATTCTAATAAGAAATTAATCATTAGATGTTCTCTCATAAGGCAGTTGTTGTCCTTTAGCCTGTATCTGAAATGTAGGAGATTTTTATCTGAGCAGTGATACTTTTATAGGTGCTCCTGTAGAAAAGAGTGAGTGTTTTTCTTTTTTCTGACTGGAGCAATATTTAATGTCACAATTCAGTTCCTAGAGCAAATGCTCGTTAGTAAGAACTTCCCTGGAATCTACTGCAGCCGACTACTCAATCTGTGCTGTGCCGGTGAACGTGCACTCCAGCCCGCTCAGCCCTTCCAGTAGCTGCCAAAATACAAGCACCGAGGGCAGTAACAATGAAACCCTCTCAGCCAAAGCCCACTGAGGTCAGAACAAATTTGATCAGTGCATCTGAATTAGGCCTAGGATGAATTCCCTGATTAATAATGAAGATTGATAGGGGGAAATGATGCTGTTTTCTCCCAGTTATAGTTACAACATGCTTTTGTACAAGCCTCCTGTGGTTTGCTGTAACCTTCTCTGTGATGGCCCGAGACACAGTTGAATTGCAGGATGAGTGCCTCACCTGTTTATTGTCCTTGTCTACAGCATTTTGCAGACAATCACTGCTACAGAATACACTCTTGTCTTTGGTACTGAGAAAGTGCGACTTGTCTGTTAAACTACATAAAGCACATCCAACATGACAGACTGTTACTTATATCTTTTAAAAGGTTTTCAAAAGCTTCCTGCTTGCTACCTCACCATAACTCATCACACTGTTTTTCTTCTGTCACTTTTCCAGGTCCCCCGCCAACAGCGAGTCCAGGATCATCGTAAGTTGTTTCATGTCTGTTATGTCGATTCATTAATCTTGCGCTTCAGCAGTCAGAAGTTCATTTTTCATTTTGTGTGACAGGAGCACTTTTACATTCCACTCTAAGTCAGATAGTGCGGTAATTTATTATAACGGAATTATCTGTCTCGTAGATATATTTTCATGTTATCATGTCAACTCCTATTTCTTACCCTGGACTTCTTAATTTTCAATATTATTACCTTTAGATCCTCTGGTGCCTTCAGTCTTTGCACTGATTTCAGGTATGACTAGAAAGTGATCTTCATACATGTCATGGCCCAATCCGAAAAATATTTATTGCTATAGGTACATTTCACTACCTAGGGGCTGCTTACTGATTTTAAGGGGACTGACGGTCATAAACTGTATCTGTATCTATCTGTACCTGTATTAGTAAACTGTCTTAAAACTGAGCTTTTAAAGATTGAGTACATGGGTGGGAGTAGTGGCTGTTTTTACAACAGTTTCATGTATCCTGGAGCTCAGGTTTGGTTCCTGCTTCTGGGCCTGAGCAGTTGCCACGTTGTTGTATTTTGGCAGTGGAGCTTCTGTCTTTGGTAGCTTTTGAGAATGTACATTTACCTTCCCCTCTAGTTTCAAGATACATGATCAAACTTGCTTATTTTTTGTGGTCCCTTACTGTTTTCAAGTGTGATCTTCAACTGTTCTGAAGTTTGAAATTAATTTTGTGATAGTGTGTCCAGCTTATTCACATCTTACACGCATGGAACAGTACTGAAAACCCACCTTTCCTGCTGAGGGAAGCTGCACCATTAGAAGAGAAATACGGTAGCAACTAAAACATAAAATGAAACTATTAAAATGATTACAAGGGATGCAGAAGCTTGTGGATGTGAATGTTCCTGACTGTCCTTATAGAAGATCGTTCACAAAGTATTGCAGAGGATATAAATTAGGGGAAGCATCTGACCACAAAAGGACATGCTAGGATGCCCTCTAATGGAACATCATAAAATGTGCTTTTGTCTTCCCTTTTGAAGGTACCTGACAGGGAGTTTCCGAGTTTGTTTTGGAAGGGGAGCTCTTTGCTCGGACTTAGGCTTGGTTTTGTGACTGCAGTGTTCTGGGGAGGAAAGCTTCGTGGTGCTGTGGGAAGTGGGGACTGTTGTGCTCTTCAGCAGTTTGGAGACTTAATTAATGAGATGAGAAGATGTGTATTTTGTGTCTGCTTCCACCTAGTTGGGGGTCTCTGAAATGTGTAAGGTTAAGCAACACGTCCTTGGTGGTCAGAAACCCATGGGAGAGCGGTGTGAGCACTGAAAGAGGAGAGCTGTGCTGGAATTTCACTGTCTAGGCCACTCAAGATTGCCTCACTTTTTTAAAACAAAATAGATTTGGGAATCTTTTTCCCATTTTTCTTTCTGGCAGGGTTTTGGGGTTCTTTTGCCCCTCTGCAAAAACAAAGCCACAACTTAACTAGCTGAAAGCCTCACACAGTTACAGAGAAGTAACAGCCAAAGGTCCCTCTAATTCACTGAGTGTTGGACTGAACTCTAAGGTGATGTCTACACAGCATCATCCAGACCGTGAGGAAAAAACAAACTAGTGTCATGAGTGCTCGTTTGGAGACCAGGAGTATTACGCTCTGCCCGAGCTAAGCACCCTTCTTCTAGCTTAACAAGGCCCTGTCTTACTCTGCATGCAAAGCCCATATACCCAGGGAACAAACAATCCCTGTTTACTATATGCACCATATTGAAGATTAAATTGGCTTTAAAGTGACTTAATCCAAGATTTTAATTTTGTTTTCAGCTTTCACTGCCCATTGGTATACAAGCGTACAAACACAAAGAATGTGAAAAGGTGAAAAAAAAGCGAGACATGCTTTTTAACAGTCCTGTTTAATAGTTGACTTTGTAATTGTGCCTTACAATTTTGTAATCAAAAAAGATATTTAATCACACTTCATTACCCTGGGAGGTTGTTCTCTCATTGGAGAGAAACATATCCAAAGAAATGTTCAGAGGGATCTCCATTTTACTGAATGGAGAACGTTTACATTCCTGTAGAAGCTAACCAGATTTAATCTATGAAATAAGAGAATCAGGAAGGAGCTTATGACAAAGAAATGATAAACTTGGAACTCATACTAAATTAGAGTAAAAAAAAAAAAGGTCAGTCTTTCTACGTCATCTTGAACCTAGTTCATATCTGCTGCCAGTGGCATGAGTGCAAGAGCCTTACAGATAGCAGCAGTGGGTTAGGTCCAGCAGTGTGAAGTGAAATTGCAAAGAGAAATTGCATGTTATGGAATGCAGGGGGGAAAGTGCCTCGAAATCGGTTCCTTGCTATTTGCTGTTCTTTCCATGCAAACAATATCTTGAGTATTGTGTAGCCTACTCATGCACAGCCTTCTCCCCGTACAAGTTGGCAAACAAATTCGTAGCTATGAAATTAATGAAAATTTGGTGGAAGTGCCTGTGGTAAGAGTCAGCCCACATTACATAGGTTAAGTGTCACAAAAAAGCATTTGAAGAAGTACTGGCTAAAGGCAGCAGTACTCTTCAGCACAGAGGAACAGAATATTTTGTACAGCTCTGCTAAATTTTCTTGTCTGAAAAACAAATTTATTCAGGTTGTTCTAGAGATTAATACCTCATTTTTCTGGTATTTTGAATGCAAATTTCTTCAAATATGAAGAGAACTTGGAGCCTGCTCCCTGTGAGACCCTTCGAATGCGTCTGCCCTCAGACTATTACATTGTTTCATAGTCTTGATGCCATTTTAGTACTCTTCATTGCTGTTAGATAAGCAATAGGAGTAGTCATGAGAGATACCTGGTTTTATCTGTGAAAACCAACCCCATCTATGCCAGCCTAAATTTTCAAGTTCCAGAGTGATAAATGTTTAAGACTCATGGGAGTCCTATGGGGAAACACTTTCATCAACGAATAGTCCTGGAAGCTGGGTCAGAAAATATCTTCCTGCCATTTTCTCAGAAGTTAGGGCATTGGTCCTGGTGCTTTGGCTAAACTGGTTGTGGGTCTGTGGATTCAGCTGATTTAGGTTCCCCAAAACACATTCACGGGAACCTATGTCTTTCCCCTGCTGTGCCGGCTGACTGCTGGTGTTGCTCTGAGCAAATGGACACTTACTGTACATCATCATAGGGACATACCATATTATTTTACAGTGTTTAAATGAAGGCTAAATATGGAAAGCACTTTGAAGGATGTTGTGGAAACAAAAACTCATACTTGGGTAGTGTTTGTGCCTTATCAGCTTGAATTTCTTCTATGATAAGGCAACGAACAAAATTGATGGCAAGTAGCAGCCTTGCTCAGTGGGTGTGCTTTTCCCATGTTGTCTTTATCAATCTCCCATGAGTTGAAGGTTCTGTTCATTTAAGGATTTAATTTGAGGATCATGTTTTTAAAAAAATCCATATGCTCAGCACTTTTTCTTCACATAATTTATAAGTGCAGAGTTCTGCATTGATGTGATGGCAGACAAATAGATGGGCCAACTGTAGCTTAAAAATAAAAAGGTTAAATGGATGACTTCTGTAAAAGAAGACAGGCAATGCTAGATAACATAATAATTCACGTGTGTGTTATATCCTTATTCTTTCTGCTTTCCTTAAGCAGTGTTACAGTTAGCTAGAGCCAAATGTCCAATTTGCAAATCAGTCTGAAGCGAATGAAAGAAACTCCAGCAGAAACATACCACTGCAGTCCATAAGGAAATGAAGAACCCAAGGTATTGCTGCAGTGTAAAGCACTGGCTGACCAGAACGTCCTTCCTTTAACTCTCTTGTGTTTGGCAAAGGTCAGCTTTAAGGCCCTTATCTGCGAGGCCGTGGAGTTACATTCCATTAATGTGCTCTGTGGCTCTGCATCTCTGACATAGCTTGAAGAAGCTTCTTTTGTTTAAAATAAAAACCAACCCATGCTCCTGCTTTATAAATAAATCATTATTTTATCTTTCATTTTGCCGGAAGGTGCTACAGATACAGCGCCAGCTACAAGCAGCTCAGTGAGCTGTGGGGAGAGTGCCAACGCCTCTGTCCCGCAGTCCGGATGTGTGCTCAGGAGCTGGGCGGCCGCACCGGCTCTGGCTCTTGGACTACTGGAATAGTTTCCATAAAGTGGATGGTGTCAAGGGCACCTCCACAACAGGCAGGAGTCTGGGGGGGGGCCTCTTCTGGCCGATAAGTCAGGTCCTGCTGGTTCTTGGTGTATAAGGCCACCATCAGCTAATTTAGCCCTTTCTTTTTTCCATGGAATTCATGAATGCAAACTCAAATTTAATCAATTGAATAATTTGAGGAAGATCAAAGGGAGCATTTTGCTAGTTAACTGTTTTCCAGCATGTGTCGGTGTATACTTGTGCATTGCATATTTCTGTGTGTGTGTATATATATTGTACACACATATATATTCATGTCTGTAGCCATTTCTTCTAAAAATTTCCGGAAAGACCATAACTTTAACATTATTTTTGAAGTTCCCATGCTTCACATCACTTTGAAACTCACTTTTTATCCATTGTCCATGGCAAGGTTTGGTCCTTTAAGGATGTAGAAGTGTGTATCTTAACCTCAGGTCTCTGGTTGCTACAGAGATCAAAATCAGAAAGGGCTGAGGTCAGAGCACAGCAGATTCCCGGAGATGAGAGAATTTAAAACAACAATAGAGATACTTTGGCCTGGAAAATGGTTGTGTGCCCAATCCTTTCCATTATTATTGTCTTTTTTTTTTTTTCATTCTGTATTGTTTCCACTACTTGGAGCGATGGCCCTGTGCTTGCCCTGAACTTCACCCGCTCCAGGAGAAATCCTAGGCGCAAGTCACTGAAATTAGAGGAGGTAGAGCACACTTGCATTCTGTTCGGGAACTGCCACAAGAGCTGTAATGGGAAAGAAAACAAAAACGCCATTTTACACAGTCCAGTCTAAAAACGAGCTAGACAAACCCTGCTGGAGTGTAGTCCAGTGAGAAGAGTTCAGGAAAATGCTCCGTATATTCTGTGTCGGAGCTGTACAAAAACCACACACAATTTATTGTGTTGTGAGTACATTTCAAAAAGGCTTAACCTACAGGTGAAATATTTCACTCAGCAATGCAGGCTTTTGACTTTATTACAGCAGAAACATTGCAAGAACAGCATGGCACCTCTTGGAAGTATTCTGTAAGTTCGCAAGACACAGTGTGCTAGGTTTTAAAGGAGAAAAATGGCTAGCTCATCAATATTACTGTTCTTGGATGTGCAGTGGTTACTGTGTGGCAGAGAGACAACAGCGTGAATGTAAATCAGACTGGATGTGTATACCACGGGCTGGCACCTCCTGAGTAGAGTATGTGCAGTCCTTGTGTCAGTGTTGCTCTTGAACAGTCCTTTTATTCTTAACAGAGCCTTTTCTATATATATAACCTAAATATGGTATTGTTTTGTTCTTTATTTAACCACTGGGAATGAGGAGAGGAGAGGAGGAAAAGAGGAGAGGAGAGGGCTGTAATTTTAAGGGGCATTTGATTCATAAAATCAAATGGGGTTTGTGATTCCCAGAAATAGCTTGCAAGGCTTGTGAAACCACAAACCCCACAGGATTCTCCCATCCTCTTTTTCAGTGATTAAGATTTTTTTTTTTTTTAGTTAAACACATCTGGGTTTTTTAGTAAAACAGATCTTTTATACAGTGGCTCTGTGTGACTGGATGTCAGCATGGTTCCTTCAACGAGAAAACACATAACCACTGGCCAGCATCCAGGTGAGACTTGGCCAACTGTGTATTTGATTGTAGATTTCAAAGAGTAACAGGGAGACTTTCCCCTTTTGGCCACAGAAGCTACATTTTATGGAAGAAAAAATGCCAATAAAGAGGCAAGAGTAGGTTCACCGGAGAGCCACTCCAGCAGCATCCTGAGACTGACCTCCCTGCTCCTGCCCACGGCCAGCACCCAGCACCCCAGGGCTCCTGCGCCCAGGCTGGGCACCAGCCTTGACCCCCAGGATCTTGGTGAAGGAGGTATATTGATTTCCAGTCCTATGACATGTTTTGTGGCTGTCACAGAAACTACCTCAGTGTTGCTTAGTGATGGTGGAAATTTTGAATGAGGACTGAAGGCAAGTCCCACGAGTTTTGGCACGGGATCTTTTATAGTCCCACTGCGTGTTGGTGCAACAGCTTGTACATACAGCATATAGAATCTGAGATGCAAACTTGAAGTGGGATATTCTATGTGGAGGCCAATATAAATATATTTGTGCAAAAAAATCACGGGGTATGAAGATGAAGTCTGAGTGGCTGATGCTGACAGAAACCATGTTACGTTCTGTTGCATTACTTCATTCGAGTGAAAATAATACTCCCTTAGTTTTGCCAGGGTCTGAGAGTCAGATTATCTGCTGTGAGCATGCCAGTCATGGAAATGGAATGTTTCCAGGGAGAGCTGGACTTGTCCTCTTCACTGGGTCTTTGATCTGGTGCACGCTTATTTGTTATGCCACTGTCTCACCTTTTGCCATGTTCTGATTGTTCTGCTGCGATGTTCTTTGCGACATTCCTGCAGCATCGCAGGCAGTAAGGTGACTGCTGAGGCACCAGGGTGTACGGTTTAGGAGAAGGCATGCTCTTGGACTTTTCCTGAGCAAGCAAAAATAAATGAAAACGTCTGTGTAAATGTGGTGCAGAATTTAGGAAGCCATATTTGTGTCTTGTTTTAAATGAATTTGTTATAGACAGTATTCTAGTGCATTTTACCTACCTCAGGGTACTTACATAGCTAAATATACACATTATCTGAGAATCCCAGAATCCTTTGCCTCTTTACCTCCTCTTATCTCCCAGACCACATACGGGAAACTGAGCCAGAGTGAGATTAAAGGTGTGTTTCAGTTGCCTTAACTGCAGCTGTTTGTGCTACTTCAGATGCAGCTGAAGTCACCCTGGTCACCTTGTCTGGGTTTGACACCCTGGGGTCATTTGCCCAAGCTGTTGCGTGTGTAGCCTGTAACACAGCAGAGAATTGAGCTCTGTCTCTGGAGGTGCAGGCCAAAACCTGTGCCACTGGATTGTTGTTCTTGTCTGCTGTGGCCGTGCATCGTCCGCGGGTTTTCATGTGAGCAATGCTGCAAAAATCCGAGTTCTTTGCCACAGAGCTCTTACCCCAGCTCTTAGTAATGAAGTGGATTACATTGTATTTTGTTATGCTGTGGTGAATCTACAGAAAAGAAACTGACCTGTAGTTTGGATCGAGATTGACCTTAGAAAGTGCTTTTCGCTTTTGAAAGGGTACCTGATAAATATTTTTACAAATTTTAGATGAAGTGTTGCACCCTTATCTGCCTGTAGTGCAAACAGAAAGCCCTTCTGTCTTCATGTGGCACAAAGGAAAGGTATGACACAATAAGAGACGTAGTTGTATTATCTGAAAACAAATTAATTACACTGATGTCAATATTTTTTTAAGTGGGGAGGGAAAAATTAGTAAAGTACATTATGACTTGGACATCGGGAGCCAGAGTTCCCTAATGCATTTTTATAATACAAGGGAAAATACAATGTGCTATTAAGAACTGGATTTGTTTTCATTCTGCACAGGATCACCCATAGCAACTACATATGCAAATAAATGTTTGGTATAGAAATGGCCTTTGTGGAATGCTACAGCCAGTATTTGAAGAATATTTGTACTTTTATTTCTACGAGGCTTTAATACAACCCAGTTGCATAGTCAGTAACTCCTGACATTGCACACAGGATTTGTAGCAAGACCCCAGGAGACTGGGGGAGTTGAAAACTTGACCCCAGCATTTTGTTCCCCTTGTCCTGAAGCCAACCCGTCTGCTTATGAGCAGCACCATTGCCTGCTCACCACATCTTTTTCAAGCACAAGTCTACGCAGGCAGCTTAGTGCAGCATCCTGCTACACCCAGCTCATTTCGGCAGCTGCTCAGTGGTACCTAAGGACAGGAACACAAGCACTGCTATTTCATTTCTTGGAAAAATCAGTTCTCAGCTCTGTGTGGTGGCCTTCCTCAAGAAGTGGTAACACAGTTCTTGTGCTAATTCCACTGCACATCAAACAGAGGAAAAAAAAGTATGTACAGTGCATTTTATACAGTGAAAGAGTTTCTCGACGTGCCCGCAGAGGTCAGAAGGAGGCAGGCAGTGTGGATTGTCCGTGTATTACAATCCATGGTGGAAGATGAAAAGATAAAATTGCTTTTACTTGCTTAGGGAGTGCTCAGCTTTCAGCATTTTGGAAATACTGGATTGGGTCTTACGTCTTTTTATATTTAACTGCTTTTTAGCATGTTAATTGAGCCTTGCTGCATTAGTCCTGTTGCACTGAGCTTGTTTGACCATGTTTGATAAATGCTGAGGATAACACTGAAGGGTGAATTTACACTGTCCTTGTAAAGTAGGCTCAGATACCTTATTGTCATTTTTTAACACCGTGGATCTAGGAACATTTCAAATTCCATGCAGGAACCTGGCGGAGGGCTGGTACCTAGAGCGCGGCTAGAGGATAGATTTTCCTTTCTCTAATTGGCGATCTCAATTGTCATTGTTTATACAAACACTTAAAGAAATCCTGTAATTATATAATTTGACTGTGAATTACAGACTGTGTGTGTATTTTTCTGGTTTGTTTAAAAAGGAGCAAACTGAGGATCATTTTGAAGTTTCTTCTGTTTGGCAACATAAAGGAAAAAAAAAAATCAGGAAAGGATGAAAAGTTGCATTACTTACCCTGAACATCTTCTGCAGCCTTCAGAGTATTGTGTTCATGGAGATAATATTTAACTGTTGCAAAAAAAAAAAAGATCATTATGCACAGTTGGCAATCTGTGTCTGACTAATAATAAACTGAGTCTTGCAAGTTCAACCAAATAGTCAGACCTGCCAAATGTTGTTCCTATTAATGCTATATATCCTTAATGTCACACAGAGGCCTTTTTCCCACTGAACTGCCTGGCAGAAGTTGTCTGGGTAGGAGTTCAATCCACCCCAGGACAGAGGACCTGTGCTACCAAGCTCCACATTAAGGCTGCAGCTAAGACTGGTTAGAAAAAAGTATTGGATTTGATTAAAAATATTGAGCCTTCGATATTTGGTTTTATTCCATGTTGAAAGGAAGCTGAGACCATTAAGCATTCTTCTCAGAAAAAAAATGTTGCATAGGCCCTAGCCCGGCACATACTTGTGAGGAGGAAGACGCTGGCTCTGCTTTAGAGCAGAGGTATAACCTGGTTTTCCCATATTTCATATGGTCATTCCAGATAACAGCTGTTTCGAAGCCAACCCAAAAATTCCTTCTGGAGCTGCTGAGAGATTGCAGCAGCAATTTTGTCCAAACCACTGTGTTTTTGTGGAACATTCCACTTTTCAGAAGATGATATTTTCTCTCTAAGACAATTTTAATAAAAAAAAATCTCATTTAGCTCTAATCAGAAGAGCAATTTAAATGACTTACAAGGATTTCTTTGAGCCCGAAGGCTGTGAGGCAAGATCTGACAATATTACAATTAATTTCACCCTTCCTGGACTGGGTCAGGTTACAGTACTGGCTAAACAGTGCCTGTCTTTGTGCTGCTTTATTTTGGAAAGGACTTGCCCTGAATGTATGTCTTGTCCTCAAAAAGGGCAAATAAAAAATTATGTTTTAGAGTGTCTCTGATTGGCATGGGATTAGACCTGATTTGTGTTATGCTCAGACAACATGGTATCTTAAAGTTTCTGGCAGAGATGATTGGTCTGTTGTTTTATTTGTGTGTATTTACAACATAGTACCTTCTTCAATGGCTCTTCATCTAAGACTTGCTAAAATAGAGATGAATATTGTTGTTTTGGGGAGGAGGGGTGTATTTTATGCTGTAGCCCAAGTGCCAGAACCTCCTCCCTCCCAGTCCCAGGCTTTTGGAGCTTTCTATTATATTTTGGGTGTTTGCTGGTCTATCTTAAGCAGTTAAAAAAACCAAACAAGCAAACAAAAAAACACAACAAAAAGCTAAAAGACTGGAAACCAACCTCCTTGATTTCCCTCCCCACCAGCTTGCAGTGGGATGACAGTCAACATAAGACTTTGGTGTTGCAGGAGAATACATTACTTGAGTTTCTCTTGTCTGGCTGTTGTCTCATTAGCACTATTGCCCGGTGTGTACAGGTGTTACTTCTGGGGAGATGGGTGTAAAGGTCTTTAGATGTAGGAGGAAAGAAGGGAAATAATCATACAACCTGTGTCATGTACTTATGGTATAAAATGATTTCTAGCTGTCGTGGAATGAATTAAATGTAACTAAGTCAGAAAACTGACAAATTAAATTGTAATCAGTCATCTTTATTATGATTTTCCGAAAGAGAAAATTGAACTTCTGCCACATGGGGCAAGCATGTTTAAAAATCTTGTATGGTCTTGTTTTACTTAAAAACCTGCAACTTCTAGTGGTCGAATGTCCTTACAGCACTTTCCTGGGCTTCTGGCAGTTTGCACAGCCATGGGAGTTGGTCAGGTGTAAGAGGTGAAATAAAGAAATAGTCAAACATTTCAGAAACCAGTTAATGTCTCAGGTCATCTCCAAGGTACAGTGAGGTTCCTTTATGCCATAAGACCTTTAATTATAAGGGAAATCCTATTTAAAGGCCTGTAATGTTTCTGTGGTTGTAATATAATATCCTGCATAACCAGGTAGTAAAATCTCAGTGGGCAATTCTCAATCTCTTTCTCATTTTGCTCTTCTTTTACTTTAGTGCCCAGCTGTTGTTGATATTCCTTAAACAAATCCTCTTCTGCTATTTTCAGTTTGTGTTGATGGGGAACCAAGAAAAGGAGGAGCAATGAGGGATCTGTTGGAGATTCGTCAGATCGTAATGGCGTGCAATGGCTCAGCTCTGGGCATAACTTCTAGCAGGTTTTTGTTTTATCTGCTAGCTGCCAGCCCTGCTACCAGCAGGCTGAAAAGTGAATTAAGATGAAGCATTTGAAACATTAGGGTAGTGAAAGCTCCGGTTGCTTGTGGCAGGAATTATTCAAGAGAACAAAAAATAGTAATAATAATGATTACAGTATTGCAGACAAAGCGTGGGTACTGGAAGGGAGAGAGGCAGTGTCTGTGGCCTCCGTGCGATGGATTTGTTTCCTGTCTTAGGCTCCCTTTCACCCACATGAAAAGTTGTCTCTGTGCATATGTAGCCCCCTTCTTCCTGCCCCCCTTCCCATGGGCACTTTATGCTTCTCCTCCCCCTTCAGATAGACTCAGCACCAAGCCTTTGCTTTTTCCCCTAATGAGACATCCCAGGACTGGGACCCGGAGCCGTGTGCTGGACCACTGCTTGTCCCTCGAAATTGTTGCCCCAGCCAGGAGCTGGGCAGCCGCAAAATTTCCTTCCTTCATCACCCCCCATGTATCTTTAGATCTTCTGATTTCATAAATGGTTTAGTGATTATGGCGTGTTCCTCCTTCCACCTTGAATAATGTCCTACCTCCCTTGGGCTGGCCCAGTGTGCCTGCTGGGAGCAAGCTCCTCCACTCCAAGGGGAGGATGAGTACAGGTATGCTTCAGGCATCCCCACGCTCAAGCGGGTCTCTCGTGTGAAGACCACCTGAAAATCAGCAATTTAAAAGGGCCACCCAATGCCATTGGCAGCCACACTGTAATCAGCCAACGCCAGGAGTGTTGTGAGCAAGAGCCCTGTGACGAAGCAGCTGTGAAAGCCCACGTGAAGCTGGAGGGAACAATCCTCACCCTGAACTAACAGCATGGCTCCTTGTTGCAAGGATGTGTCAATCATGCCAAGCTCAACCTAAGAGTTTACCCTGGGCTTCCGCAGCCTTTAGGAGAACCAGTGGTTTCAGTCTTGGGGCAAGTGTTTATTCAGTCTAGTAAAAACATTAAAAATGGGAATAAATCTGTATTGACCCAAGCTGCTTTCACTACTGCAATACGGTGTAAAACTTTCAGAATGAGTTTTCCTATAAAGATAACATCATTGCATAGCCCGTCTGTATGTAGTTACCTACTCAATTGCAATTTGTGTTACTTCATCACAAAATCATTAAGTGTGAGGAAGAAGATTATAAGGTGCTACATTATTTATCCTGATAATTAAAAACACGCATGACACTCTAGCTTTGGCCGTTCAAAGAAATAACCCTGGGCGACTTCAAATACTGTAAAAGGAGTTAATCATCGATTTCAGAATGTGTCAAGTTTATTGATCTTGTTAACAGGAAAATATGTGTGGGTACCTCGGTGGGGAAGGAAGGCAGTTATCATCTGACCTGTTATTAGTTGGATGCTATTATTGATTCCTGAGCCAACAAAGATCCGTGTTAAGCAAAAATTAATTGCAAATGTTGCCCTGCCTTAGTTTTCCAGGCAAATTTCTCGTGTCAGTAAATTTACTTTAAATAAATAAATTTTCTCTCAGTCCTGATTTTGCTCAAGATGAATGGGCACATTCTTTTGCCACAGTTCTGCCTGGCAATTAGCACCAAGAACACTTAGCAAGCCGATCCACTTTCAAGGTTCACAGCTAGTTCAGAGATTTAGAGGTTTTAGAGGTGAGAAGAGACCGTTGCAGTCCTCCATCTAACCATGCTGGGGACAGCACAGGCTGTAGTACTTCTCTCGAGTATGTTATGTTCCAAATCCGGTGGTTTTGAATTAACTAGGACACATCCTTGGAAAAAAAAAAATAAGTGTCATGTTGATTTTATCTGTCTTTAACTTCTGAACATGCTTGTGCTGTGTCAAGTCAAATGCCTTTCTAAGATTCTAAATATACAAACATTGTTATCTTTACAACCCAACTCTTGACTTCACCAAAGTGCGTCTGAGAGGTCTCTTTTCCGTAAGCTCCTGGGAATTGCCACCAGCTCTGTTACTGCCTCAAATCCTGTGTTGTTTGGGCTTCATTTCAGCCATTCCGCTGTTTTGTCTTGGATGGTGTAAGGCCGGCAGATGGGGAGTCACTTGGGTCTTTCCCCAATGTGTGTGAGTACCGGCAATGCAAGGGCTGCCAGGCAGCCGGTTAAGTCGACAGCCATGAAGAGTTCATGGAGGCATTGTCTTTTACAATTCTTGGATGCAAGCTGTCTTGACCTGCCTATGTTTAAAAGATCTGGTTTTAGTAGGTGCTATCTAATGTCTTCTTTAGTTACTTTTGGAATAGAAACTATTTTGTTGTATTTATATGATAAATAAATAAATAAATGCATTTACTCTGCGCTGTTGTTGACAGTTCCACCATTTCCATCTTGCGAGAAACAAATATGAATTATAGCAGAATCTCTCAATCTTGGACTTAAAAGCATAGTAAAAGCCTCTTCTGTAGTGTTTGCAGCTATGCTAGTTTCAGAAATCTTCTTGTCTGACTTTTGCTTCTCATGGTAATTTTTTAGCGTTTATTTAAAATTTGGTAGTGTCAGTTTTTCCTCCTCCACGGATGCAAATTAGCCCAGGCACAAGTAGCAGATGAGGATTTGACCTTCTGTTAGTGTACTGTCTTTTGCAGATTTGAAAGGAACAAAAGATAATGAGAGAAAATATTATTCTAGCAATGATAAATGCGAAGGAATTATCTGGCGAATGTTTGCTTTGCACTGGGAGCTGTGTTTGGGGCAATGGTTGGCATCAGGAGCTGTGGCTGTTTCAGAGTGATCTCAGCTGTATGGGGATAAACCCAAAGGAACTTCATGGGTTTCTGTGGAGCTGCTCCATATTTTTCCTCAGTGTGAATAACACGGGAATGTTACCCCATCCTTGGCATATAAGGCATTTTTGTGAGACAAAATGGGCAATCGTGGTCTTGCCAAAATAAAGTTCCTCGGCTGGATAAAAGGAGCAATGGTATATAAATACCAGTGTTTCCTTTGATTTTCATCTCACACACACTGTGTGTAAATTGCTTTGCTGCATGGATGGTATGTGTGCATGCCTTTTTAAATGATGTTTGGCTTAATCCTTATTTAATTTTTTATGCAGTTGTAAAATACATGTTTTGTATTACCAGACCACGATAAGAGTTACTATTGATACGAACCAGCGTTTCACCTACTCAAAGATAAAAAAAACAGCTTTTAGATTTGATAAAGTACAACTGCAAAAGTATGCCAGGACAGACTTTATTAAAACAAGGTTCTAGAAACAGTTCTGTTATCTTAAATAATATTTTTCCAGTGAGGGAATGCATTAATATAATACATAATGTGCATATAACCTTATCAATACCAATTAATTTCAGAATTACAGCTAAAATTTTGGTGTCACGCAGCTCAGCCCATCACGCCATGCGGAGGCAGATACGAAATCTGGCAGACACGGCTGTGCTTTCTTACTGAGAAGTGGTAGAGTACCTTGAACATAGTTTGCATCAAAGGACACAAGTAAACACGTGTAAAATATCTTAGAAATTTGTGATCCATTCACAGTGGCAAGTTAGCATAATTACTTCTAATGCAAAATTCAATCAAATTACTATTCTCAATTGCTGACACACTGGAATAATAAAATAAAACTAAATAAAACAATGGGGATAGGGTGGGGTTTTGTTGTTGTTGGTAAATATAAATAAATTGCATATCCTGCAAACTTGGACAAGACCAGAGAAATATGTACCTTTTCCTTCTACTGCCACTTGAATCATAAAAAACATGGTGCTGGTTATGGGGGGAGGAAAGTGGTTTTTTCACCTTGAATACCAATTATTGGCTGTAAATGACCTGCAAAGTGGCATTAGCTTACATGTTTTCTGCAAACACCTTACTGCAAACAAGCTGGGCTTGTTTGAGTTGCTCAAACACTTTAAGTTTGAAGTGTTTCAAATTGATTGGCCTTGCAAAGTTAGATGTTTCCATCTTTATTTAACACAAGAAGAAATAAAAAAAATGGAGGTCAGAATTTACTTAAGAATTCTTTTAACATGGTGTGTTGCAACGTATTCACTTTTTGGGGTAGCAGGAGGAAAAGGCAGTGACTGCCTTTCTACAAACAAAAGTTTTAGAAGGGATTTGGCCCATTTCTGAGTAGAAAGCTGCCATTTTTACACAGTTCTTCCTTCAAATCAGGATTTTCAGAATTTAGGGCTAGGCATTCTTCTCAAGACTAACTGAAATACGAATCTTTTGGTCCCCAGCCTGGTTACTGAAGTGTGGTTGCTTCTCGCTCGTCTGTGCAGCCTACGTAGAGAGGCAAAATGCTTTTAAAGAAAACAAACAAGTCCTCTGTGCCTTATCCGATTACCATTAGGGAATGGATGGACAGATCTTAATTTTCACTGAAGCATATTTTCACTCATGTTTGTTGTCTTAAGAATGAGTTTCTTATCTTGAAAACAATCTTTTTCACAAGACATGCTCAGTTTAATATAACTCGTGATACCCTTTAAAGCAGACTGGCTATTCCCAGCTGAAGAGCCTCTATTTATGTGTGTCTGTCAGGAGCAGAATTTATGATAGACCTGCAAGTTATGTGAACTTTAAATGTTTTCACAGTTGTTAAACTTGACCAACTATTTCAATGAGACTAACTGCTTAAAACGGTTTTGGAGTTACCCGCTACCCCAGCCGAAGTATGAGTATTATGCTCATAAGCCCAGCAACGCCCAGAGTGCTCATCAGCGGAAAAAAACGCTGTATTCCTAATTGACATAATTCCTAGGAAGGCCATTTAGAAAAATACGTTTTCCACTAGATTTTTTAAAGGACTCTGGAATTTTAGATCATCTTTTTCCATGTAGTTGCTCTCTGTCCACTGTCCTTGCTTTGTAGTGCCTGCTCTCTCCCCTGTCCCATCAAAGGGAACCACAGATACGCATTTCAGGGCAAAAGTTACCACATTTAGAGGAACGAGGCTACATGCCTGTAAAATTAGTTATCTGCAACTAATTGTTGGTATCTGAATTAGTATGAGGCATGTTAACAGCGATGCACAATGCTGAGCAGGTACAGGACTTGTGTGTTGGGGTCCCGGTGTGCTGAGCTCTGTACCCGTGCCCCCGTGTTCAGACAGCCCTTGCGCATGCTGTGTGCTCCAGCATCTCTTTGGGTAGAGCCCTGCAATTTGACTCAGCAGCTTTGGCAGGATCTGTTAAAACTTTTGTTAAATAAAAGGACAAGTAATATAGCTAATTTTTGCAGTGGGTTTGAGCTTATGATGGTTACTGTTATTTTTGTAGCAATTGTGGACTATAGTAGTTATTGATGGGTGCAAATTTTTGGTCAAATAATAGTTTAAACAAGCTAACATTATACATATTATTTTTAATTAACTTGTGCTGAGGCATGTGTTTCAATTTTAATTTAAGTGTCAGATTTGTGAAGTCTGTTTTTCATCATGCTTAAGGTTAAAATATTAGGTCACCAGAAGAAAGACCTATTTGAGTCACATAAGACAAATTAAATGTTAGAAGGAAGGAGAGGGGAGGGAGGAGCAGGAATAAAGCTGTGACTTCAGAAAATAAGGTAAAGCAGGAAAGAGTTAGTGAGAGATAAATTGGGCTGCAGAAGTTCTGAAACTCATTTTGTAGCGCTCAATATTGACTCTTGGTGCTTACAAGTTTTTGTATTGGTTAGGAATAGTTCAAAGCTGTATTTGCAATGTCCTGAGGCCCAGGAAGGAGTGGGATATTGCCTTCTGTAAGAAGTACCTCCTGGGCAAAGAACAGTCTGCAATAGTTTTATCGGGGAATAAACCAGGTCTTTAAGACATGTTGCTGGAGAATGGGAAGTTTGGGTGTCCTTCCATAGGAGAGAAAGAAAAAAAATGCATAGGATGGAAAAAGAGCTTGCAAATGAAGATACTTTACCACATTATTGAAATAGTTTATGTGTTAATTCCCCCCCCCCCCCAAATTGTCTTTTGCTTTAGATGAAATGGTTTTGGTTTTGATGTCTTTTGCTTTAGACGAAATGTTTTCGGTTTTGATGTTCTCATTTATGAATGTGTGTTATTTCCTATGTATTCCAGAAAACTTGACTATCCTGTTGCAAAGGTAGGTGTGTATCATACAGTAGCAAGCAAAATCTCTTTTGCTGAACACTTGAGCAGTTTTAGTCCTCAGCAATGAATAAGCAGTTGTGAGAGAGACAGGAATCATTAGCAATGCTAACTGAAAAATTTTAAATGTTAATTTTTCCTTAAAAAAAAGGACATCTGACAAAAGAGATTTAATGTAAGGCAAACAGAAAGGTGTTACTTAAAACCTTGTTATTATTCTCACCCTCTTCTAATCACAAGGGTTCAAAGTACCCTTGTCCCTGCTGTTTTCTCAAACCAATGCTCCTCGGAGGACCCAGCTCCTTATGCATTAAAGCCTGGTTATGCCACACTTTTGGTGTGAAGAGACCTTCTCATGTGGTGTCAGTTGCATGAATACATGCTCTGAGGCCCCATTATGCCTGTAAAGAGGCAGTAAAATATTTGGGAATAAAGCCCTTAATGTCCAGATCAAGCCATTTGAAAGGTGACTCAACCTTGACTGTATTTCTCATATTTAAAGTTTCTTTTTTAATATATCACAGAGGTGCACTTTTCTGTATGAGGGGGGAAAAATCAAATTTGTGGGGGATACGGACAGTGTAATCTGCAACTTATTTTATTGCTCAATGAAATCTGAACAACCTCCGTAACTTCGCGTGACTAAATAATGAATAAATTCCTTTGTATTGGGGATTTTTATCTGACTGGAGACTGAACACAATCTGGAGTATGTCCTTTGTGATATGACCTATTTGTAGTCCTATGTATATCCTCCTGGCAGACCCTGAGAGGCAGAAGGGTGTGTTGTTCTCCCGTTCCTATGTGGAAAAGTGCCTCATGCAGAACAAAGCACACCTGTAGTAACCCTCCCATATGGCAATGCTATAGATGGAGAGTGGTCTCCAGGGAATATCAGCTTCCTGGTCAAATAGGTCACTTTTCGTGCATATGAAAGCAATGAGATGTTTGATTAAGGAGCTCCATTGGATCTGGTGGCTTGATATCACTTATACAAATAGAGCTGCACCAAGCTGTGATGGCTGGGCGTGGGTGGCTGATGGAGATGCAGCAGTTGGGCTGTAGTACACTTTGAGGCTGCTTATAAAACATGCGTTCAAAAAGGTCCCAGTTATTAGGGATTTGGACAAAAATCTGAGGGATGGGGCTGAGGTGCTTAGGCAGAGGAAGTCTCTTCCCTTTGCCTGTCTGTCTTATTTCGTGTCCAGCTTCCCAGCACAGTGCCCAAGGGTTGCTCTCTCACCATGTAGGAGATGGACGTGGATGTGATAAGGTCCAGTCCTGTCCGTCCGTCCCGAGGGCCATCAGACCAATGGCCTGAGCCCCTGTGGGGCACAGGGGGAGTCTGGTATCACTCAGGGCAGAGCGGCTGCAGCCAATTTATGGGGTGAAGCTGATGATCGTTCCATCAAAAACTCCTTATCTGAAGGTTAATGCCTGATGAGAGGTGGATAAGGAACGTGTGTGTGAGATCATTGCAGCTCCGTGAGGGAATCCAGGAGGAGGGAGTGTGTTTTTCTGCGCAGTACAAAGGTTTGATAGAAGAGGCAACGTTTAGCACTTGTAATCTTATCCTGGTTGACTGCTCTTCAAAAGCATTTTACATCTTTTTTAACTCTGCATCTAGAAACTTGGACAAACCGACCTTCCAAACGTAACCTTAAAATAGCTTTGTCAAACAAAACATAAGTGCAAGAAATTTCCTGCCATTTCCATAACTACGAGCATATGATTTGCAGTTCATCTTGAATAATGATGTAAGAAATCTGCCAGGAAAGATCCAAACGCTGTTACCAGGGCTGTTTCCTAACCAGCTGCAGCTGCTGAGCAAGCGTGCGGCCGGCTCGCACCCTCGCTTGCAGGAATGCCTGTTGACTTTGCAGGAGTTTTGGTAGAGAAGGGATTGTTATAAAGTGTTTAAGAGGAGAAAAAGAGTGAATCTCAGAGGCTAACATCCCAGCTAATTTTATTTTTGGTCAATATTTAGATCAAATTCACGGCCACTGTTATTGAGCTTTTCTAGGCAGCTTTTGCTTCCCTGAAATGAGTCATTTTGATAAAGACACTGTAAAACTTTCTTATGATGACAAAGAAAAACAGGCAGTAATTGCTTCGGTGCATCTTTGCCAAGGGATTAATTGCACGAGAGATGTATTTTATTAAGCTTCCAAAACTGTGGATGCTGCCGCACTGCCCAGATGAGGTTAGTAGAAAACACATGTCAGCTCTCACCAGTGATGTTTATGTCTCTGCACAGCCCTGCCTCCTTTCAGCACTGAAATCCTCTAACGAGAAGTGACTGGGGGAGGGGAGTGCAACGACATGCAGCCTTGAGAAACGCTCAGACCAATATGTTTAGGTAATTGTAAGAATTTTTGGGGGGTCAGGGAATTTCATCTGTCCCAGTTTTAGTGGAGAATGGCCATAATGTGGCCTCAGCACTGGCCTGGGCCACTCGGTGCCATCCCATGTGCTAAGCCATGCAAAACAGCATCCCAAACTCACATTAATTTTGGGTGCTTATCCATCTCTGGATTGGAGGCATCATGTTAAACCAGCTATCAATCTGGAATGTGAGATAACGATTAAGTAAAGAAGTTACTTAGGCAGATCATATTTGCTTATTGGTTTTTTTTATTATTATTTTTAGGAACCAGGTGTATCAGTGGTGCTATGGGACTTTGTAAATTTAATGATGTCAAAGGAGAGCATTGTTAATTTTTTATTTTATGCCTATGCTTTTCTAGTGAACCATTTAAACCCTAGCTGCCCTGCGACTTTAAAGGGGTGTCAAAACAGCAATAGCTTATATTACACAGAACTTTTCCTTAAATTACACAGTGACATGCAAGTCTGGGCAATTCTCTTCTTTTTACAAAGTAAAATGCAGCCCTCACATTTCTGAAATATTGTTATGAAACAGAGCCAATATGTTCCCATTTTAAAGTGAGGCACAAGCAACTGGGTTCTGCTCTTTGGAAAGTATGACAGAATATTATTCATCTGTTTGCTTTAAGGGATATCTGCCAAGTAAAAACTCTTTTTATTTTATTCTGTGTGAAGCTGGAACATGAGTACGGAACAAAATACAATTTATTTAACAATGTACAAATAATTTATACAACATTAATGCATGTACAGAGGGTGTATTGGATATATGTAATAATACAAATAATTTATTGATACACCTTTTAATTAACTGCAAAGTTTTCTAGAGCATGTTTCTTCCCTTTGTGCTGTCACCTATCAGCATTCATTATGAACTCAATTCCCCTAAAGCAACACCCTCCATAACCCCAGTTTTAGGCTGCAAATTTGTAAGTGCATGATTCAAGTGTTAAGCAAGACCCTTTTGGTGCAGCTCTTGAGCAGGGCACAAGAGTCTCCTCAGGCGCTGTGTGGATCCCTGACTGTGCTGGGGGACTTGCCCGTGATGGGGTGACGGGAGCTGAGCCGTCTGCTTGCACTTCTGTTGTCCTGCTGCAACAAGCAGCAGTTTTTCCTTGGAAGAGAAGGGTATAAAGCACTTGGTTGTCTAAAGTAGGCAACGTTGGCTGCATTTTCCCATCCGTACTCTGCTGTTGGACATAAATTATTTAGATAAACAGCTCTGACTAGTTTAGTGCTATGGTAGAACTTTTTTTTTTAAGCAAGACAAAATGCCTTTCACTTTCTAAGTGAAAAAAATGTCTGGACAGTGTTCACACAGAGCCAAAGCTACTCCATCTCCACTTGGTAGATCTTGAAGATAATACAGCATTTATTTGCTTTTGCTCTTCAAATCTATAAATCTTCATAAATCGGTCTGGCTTTGCACACACATCTTAATCCTGTCCTGGCTTTCCATGGCTGTCTTCCAGTGTCACTGAACGTTATGATGCCCTTTCCCCTGTTGTTTTTATTAAACCCTCACTGCCTCTATGTACACTCCCCTATTTACATTGCTGTCAGAGATTTGCTTACCAAAATAATGGTAATCCAGTCTAACCAACTAACAGACCTAAGCATAAGCGCGTATCATAGAATCATAGAATCATTAAGGTTGGAAAAGACCCTTAAGATCATTGAGTCCAACCGTTAACCTAGCACTGCCAAGTCCACCACTAAACCATGTCCCTAAGCACCACATCTACCCATCTTTTAAATACCTCCAGGGATGGAGACTCAACCACTTCCCTGGGCAGCCTGTTCCAGTGCCTGACTACCCTTTTGGTGAAGAAGTTTTTCCTAATATCCAATCTAAACCTCCCCTGGCGCAGCTTGAGGCCATTTCCTCTTGTCCTATCACTTGTTACTTGGGAGAAGAGACCGACCCCCACCTCACTACAGCCTCCTTTCAGGTAGCTGTAGAGAATGATAAGGTCTCCCCTCAGCCTCCTCTTCTCCAAACTAAAGAACCCCAGCTCCCTCAGCAGTTCCTCATAAGACTTGTGCTCCAGACCCTTCACCAGCCTCATTGCCCTTCTTCTCCAGCATCTCGATGTCCTTCTTGTAGTGAGGGGCCCAAAACTGAACACAGTACTCGAGGTGCGGCCTCACCAGTGCCGAGTACAGGGGCACTATCGCCTCCCTGGTCCTGCTGGCCACACTATTCCTGATACAAGCCAGGATGCCATTGGCCTTCTTGTCCACCTGAGCACACTGCTGGCTCATGTTCAGGCGGCTGTCAACCAGCACCCCCAGGTCCTTTTCCGCCAGGCAGCTCTCCAGCCACTCCTCCCCAAGCCTGTAGCGTTGCATGGGGTTGTTGGGACCCAAGTGCAGGACCCGGCACTGAGCCTTGTTGAACCTCATACAGTTGGCCTCGGCCCATCGATCCAGCCTGTCCAGGTCCCTCTGCAGGGCCTTCCTACCCTGCAGCAGATCGACACTTCCGCCCAACTTGGTGTCATCTGCAAACTTACTGGGGGTGCGCTCGATCCCCTCGTCCAGATCATTGATAAAGATATTGAACAGGACTGGTGCCAGTACTGAACCTTGGGGAACACCACTTGTGACTGGAAGGCTGGTATCCTAGCAGGCTGGTATTGCGACAGGCATCGGGAGGGAGGGCAATGCTCCTGCCTCTTGTCTTGGGACACTCACAGCATTTGGGACTTTGTCCTCCCTTGTCCTACATCTCTCCTTTGCCCATTTTCGCTCAGAGTATCAAAATTAGTCCTGTATTTATGATTCTTTCTCATTGGGTACTCATACAAATCCTTCTTAAAGCAAAAGAAAAAAAAAGGGAAAAAAAAAGAAAGAAAGAAATCCATGGGATGTGTTAGAAATGACCACACAGTTACAGCATCTTTGGAATATGTTTTTTTAATACATTGGATATTGTAAAAATAAATACACCATGATCTCACAAGGTTCAGTTTTTCTATTAATTTACTAAATACTTGTAAGTGAACACATGTTAAAGCCTGGTTACAAAGCTTTTGCTAAACTAAGTTCCTGGACTCGTTGACATTTGCTGGGAACGTTGTTTAGATTCGAGCAATTTAGAAGAAGACTGGCAAAGAAAAGGCAGTATGTTGGGAAGCGGACTTTGACAGAGAATCTTGCAGAAATGGTTTCTATTTAGAAATCAGACTGCAGGGATGTGTTTGGATGAGGTGGATACCGTGCAGCCCCTCCAGGTTTAGCACGCGCCAATAAGAAACAAATTGCAAACTGATTGTTACTGCTTTTCCGCTGCTGCAAGCTACTTTGCTTGGTTTGCATGGGGATGCCTAAAAAGCTGCTTCTGTTTCAAGTCAGAGGCAATTAGCAATTCTTCCTGGTTTCAGGCTGCAACAGAAAGGTGCTGCGCTGGGAGGCAAATCAACCTTTCGATTCACTGGAGCCATCACACCATGAGCAGAAGAGATAAAGAGATCTCTCCTGATATGGCCCTTGTAACTACCTCCTCTGGGATCCCAGTGCAAAGGCAGAGATTTTAGTCCTCCCTTCCTTTCACATTTTTACACATTACTGTGTCTCCCATAAGAAACAACCCTCTGTGGAGCTTCTATTCATGAATCGCTGTCTCGGGAGTACCTGCTGTGTTCAGTCCTGCTGCCTGTTGCTGATCCTGCATTGGCCTGGAAAAGGGCCAGGGTTTGTGGCGTGCAGGAAGCAGCAGACGTCAGTAACGGGGTAACCTTTACGGAGAGCAGCACCTCCATCACGTGTATGAAGCACCCCTGCGTTTTGACACCGTAGCGATGCAGCTGTGCCGCAGTGGTGCCAGACCCAGCAATGCATGGCGTTCGAGTCTTGAACCGCTCTGCCTTTTCTGAGTGTGCTTTTTCATTCACTGTAAGACCTTCGCACATGGAGCCATAAGCACTCTTTTGCTTTCATGTTTACCTCTTCAATATGCCAAATTCAGATGGGGTGAAAGAGAATATCCCAGACAGAAGAGAAGGATCTTGCTGTGAAGTTAAGTAACACTGAGAAAGCCATTGGGAGGGTCTGAGTGAGAAGCAAAGGAAAGGGGGAGAAACACTAACTTGTACTAGCCATTCTTTGGTTTAGGGTTGGTTTATTTTGTTACAATTTCAGTATGTGAAAAGCTGCTGGTGACCCCGGGTTGACAGATGTAAATATTGCTAGCACAAAATAAAAGAAAATTAAAGAGGGGAAAATGAACCCAAGTGGTGACAGTGAATTCTTTGTCAGTTGTTTGCAAATTTTTTTGTGTGCTGTGACTTGGTCTCTCTTTCTGGCTCTGTCTAGGTGACCCTTGTTGAGACCTTTGTCATCTTAAACTACATGTGAAGGACAGGGTCCTTTTACTCCTAGAGGCACTTACTCATATTCACATGTACCCAGAGAGACATGAGTAACCTTACTATGGTGCTGATCTTTCTATGCAGCCTCTGTAATCTGTAGAAAGAAAGATGCTGGTCAAGTTGGGCTGCATGTTGATGCAGGCTCTAGGTTAGGTCAGATTACATTAGTGAATTGGTGTGGACACCCTTCAAAGCTCTTACTCAGTCTTCTGTAAACTTTGTGCAATCAGATACTTAAAGACACCTGAGTATGGTGTAAATTTAATCCGTGGTACTATTATTACATGAAGCCAGAAGTATTGTCGCAGAGGGAACTGCAGCAGGATCTAAAAGCAATGGGCAAGCTCCAAGATAAATATCAATGCTAGAAATATTTAAAGACCCAAACAGAAAACAGTTGAAACCAAATCTGAAAAGAAATACTCTTAAAACACTACAGTGCTGTATCATCTGTCTGTCATTAAAATCCAGCGCTTTCCCTTTTCTTGTGTAGTCTTCACTGAATGGTCACCAGGGCTTTGCAGGGTGCAGGCAGCGGAAGAAGCGGGGGGGGGGGGGAGCCAGCAGCCGGACCCTGAAACCTGTGCTGCGATTAGTGGTAAAGTTGCTCCTGCAAGCTGGCATCCGCAGTTTTCACCTGCTGACTGCTTGCCTTTCTAGTTCAGCAGAGAATTTGCACAAGTGATTAAGTCCATCCCCAGTCACCAATGCCTAGGGTTTAGATTGACTTCCATTTCATTAGGACTTAAGCTTAACTTTAAATGTTAACACATTAATTGCTTAATCAGGCCTTATTTACCTCCAGTTTGAGCCAAAGGGACCCATCCTTTCTCTGTGGGTAGAATTGGATCAGGACCATGAAGCAGGTACACATTTGAGCAGTGATGCTGTGATTTGCTTACAAAAAGCATATGAGGTATGCAAAACACAAACTATGTAAAAGGAATTGGTGATCTCAGCCGTGATCCCAAGAAACTGATAGCTGCATTTTAAAGCCAGCCGCCAAAGCGGCTGCCAGTTGGCAGCAGGAGGTGGAGAATGTGTTTAAGCCGCGTAGGAGCTCTGCGTGCTATTGTGGGCTCCTTGTCAGGCTATGGCTCTGGTTTTGGATGAAACGTTTGGCGAGCAGAGGATGTTCGGCCTCGGCAGCGATCTGTTCAGTGGGAAATGATCTTAGATAGAGAGCTGGCAGCCACCACCCCAAAACCACTGCATTGTGCGGAGCGATGGCTCAGGGAGTGTCCATCTGGCAGAGCTGCAGCTGCATTGACAGCAGCGTTGTCTCCAGGGCTGCCCTGGATATCGCTGGGTACAGCTTCAGTTGCCTGTCAAGGACCAAACGGATGCCTAGGGAGGCCCTGGATACTAGATGTAAACATTTCCATCCTGAGCCATCTCAAAGAAAAGAGCTGCAGGAATGAGGGAGGGGAAGAGACACAGGAAGAGATGCAGAGCCAAGAGGGGGGATTTCGTGTGACCCTGAATGGCTGATGAAGGATGACACAGAAACAGAGCTAGGGAGTGAGATGTGGCCACTTGTTCATTGACAAGCGTGTGCCGGTAAGCACAATGACGTGTTACCAGCCTATTATCAGGACTCCTATTGTGGGAGCTGCTATTTTGAGCTCCTGGTAGCTGTCAGGAGGAATAGATGAACCTCACAGCCCAGTACTTCCCTTCTTTATCACCATGCCCCAGTGGAGCAGCTCTGGGAGCGGAGACCAGGGGACCGTGTCCTCTTGTGTCTCAAGGATACTTCTGTCATACTCTGATGATGTTTGATTTATCCTTCTGCCCCATTATGGAGCTGATTTCCAAAGCAATTCAAAGTAGTGCCTGGTCCATTTGAGCTACTAGTCTCGCATTTTACCTCTGTGAATTTAAGGCTGGCGTACAGCCCCCGGGGCAGAGGTGGTGGGATCCAGGCTCTCCTCTTTACTCTAATCTTCACCTTCTGAGATTATCTCCAAAATCCTGCTCCTCGGGGCATTTCCATCCAGGTAAACTGGTGTCCCTGCTCACTCAAAATCCTTGCTGCATGCAGCTATTGCAGTTAAATCTTCTTTAGTTCAAAGGTGAGCATCAGAGTGAGGTGAGTTTGCTTTGTTGATACGTTAATCACATTCCTCCTGGTTTTGTCTTCTCTGTCTAGTTGTGTGCTTAAATTGCAATGCTTGATCACCTTCAAGAGCAGTTGCTGTTAGGTGTAGTTCCCAAGTTAAATTCCGTAATAAATTATAATAAATAATACATGAATAATAAATCATATCCTACTGGGGGATTTATTGATTAGAGGATGGAGAATTGACCTGCAGAGCCTGCAGTAGCTATTGTGGTTTTTCAGCTCAGGTTTCAACTGTTTTGTCTTCTCTTCAAGAACCAACAGAGTAAAAATACTTTCACCAGAGCTGACTCCATGCAGAAACACATGGATGTGGTTGTGTGTCTCTGTTTACATCTCAGAGTATCTGTGTTGGCTGGTTACTATCCTTTATCTCAGGCATTGCAGCCTACCATCACTCTAGTTAATGAAGAGTTTAATTGGCAGTTTAAAGGTCGCGCTTTTGCAATCCAATTTTCGATGTACTTTGGAACATCTTGGGACCATCATCCAATGAAGCCTGGACCCCTTCCCATTGATTTCTCAATTGAAGTGAGATGTCTGTGGAAGGAGGTTTCCATCTCTACCATCCCTCTTTCCCACACCCCTGTCTTCACAGTCATAAATTACTGCAGTTAATTCATGGTGTCTAGCTTCTCCCTGTGAACTGGAAAACAACTCTGCATGACTCCTGCGATGGTGCTCTGGAGCTGGTAGCTGCGGAGTGCTGGGAGATGTTTGGGGTGTCCTGGAAGGCGATCCTGGCACTTCTTCCCGCTAATCCCATTAGCTCGCCCTGGCCGCTGTGACAAGACGCTGGGGAGCCCGGCCGCGAGGCTGGCCCTGGCCGCTTACTCTAAGCCATGCACACAATGAAAGGGTGACTTCAAAGAGGCTAAATGTAATTTGCATTTCCAAGCTCTCACAGCCAAGGTCTTCAGGAGGGGATGAAAGTGTCTTTTGTTAAACTTAATGGCAGAGTTGATTAAAAAAGCTCTGATTTTTCCCTATTAACGGCGTAGTCTGATTCCACTGTTAGGCTTTCAGCATCTGGGGGAGGATGAATTCTGGGGGAAAAAAAAAAAAAAAGCACACAAAGAAAGTAACCTGTTGCCTACCCAGCTGTGATCATACTTGGGGATATTGCAATATCATTTTTCCTAATTTGAGAGCCATGTAGTAGCTGTCTTGGGTGGGTACTGGCATGAATAACAAAGAAATTATTAGCAGATTTTCATTAGGCATCTTCCTTTGCTGGGGCCTCAGCAGAGCTGAGGTGTCTGTCTTTCCAGAAAATGAGTCCCCAATATCTCCAACTGGATTCTCAAGGCAAGAAAGTAAAAGGGCTGATTCATGCAGTGGGATGCATGTTTCAGTGATCACATATGCAAACCCCCTCCTCAAAACATCCGTAAAACTATCTGTTATGTGCCAGCACTTAGCTGTTGATTATCTGTTCAAAATAAGCAGTGACTGGTCTGGTCTTCAGAGGTTTAGTAATTTCCTTTCTTTGCTTTGTTTGAAGAATATTGGCAAATAATTTCACATCTGGATTTATGTATTAAATGTCTCCTATATTGCATAAAATAAAGCACCTAATGAAAGAAATCTGTCTATTTAACTCCTGTCTTAGCTTTGGTTCTGTTTTAGCAATAACTGTTACCACACTCACGGAAGACTGAAGAAACATTTCCTATTTCAAGGGTATCAGTGCTGGGAGTGGTTTGATTTTCTATATACACTTTAAATTCTCTCTCTGCTAGCATGACTCTTCCTGCTATGTTTATCAATATTAAGTAGAAGTTTGGTTCAAAAATAGAAAACAGCATGTTAGCTGCTTTAAATAACCGTAAATCTTTTTTTTTTTCGGGCAGTTTATGTTTTCTCTTCTAATCAAGGCTGGGTATATTCCTGAATATAGCCTCCTCATGCAAAAAGCATTCATTTCATACAACACTAATGCATAGTCTGTCTAACCCGAAACACCACTGCCTGTTTTTACCAGGCAGCTGAAGTTTTTTTAAAAAATAACTATTCAAGATCTTGTTGAATATAAGGATATAATCATTATATCCACTTCGGGTTCATTTGTGAGATACTGAAAACTACCTGCAGCGCTGTGGGAATCCTTTAAGGTTAAAATCGTCCAGGGCACAAAGCCCATGCCGTGCCCCCTGCACTACCTAAAGACCATATAATCCCTTATCACAGGCTCTTAATGGAGGGGAAGGCGGCATGTGGGCTCCTGCGCTGGGTGAGCGTCACCCAGAACGAATCGCAGAGTGCAAGACAAACACAGTAAGCCCCTTGCATCGGCCTCTAATAATACAAGTGCCAGCTCCCTGTAGTGACATTTTGTTGCAAAGTCGCATGTGAAATGTTTCACCCTTTTGTGTTTATGATTGATTTCAGTGACGAGTATGAAGAGGACGGTTTTTGCCAGCCCTACAGGGGGATTGCTTGTGCACGATTTATTGGAAATCGAACCATTTATATGGAGTCTTTGCATATGCAAGGTGAAATAGAAAATCAGATTACAGGTGGGTAAAAAATGCACTTGCTTCTTCCCCACGGAGCTGTCTTTTCCCAAAAAGCTGATAGAGTTTTATAAACTGCAATACTATTTTTATTTGCTCTTTATCCTCTCTTGCTGTGAGCTTCCTGCTACAAAGCTCGCCTGGGACTCCTGCATTGTGCAGTGCCAGTGGAGGGAGTCATCTGAAGAGTGACAATCTGAGCCGCCTTCATGTCTCTGCTCATCCAGCTCCCCCAAAAGAAACTAAAAAGTATTTTCTAAGGAGAAGGGGCTGTGTATTTACAGCTTCTGGGAGTCTCATAGCCAGGCTACCTTGTGCTGCTGTTACCCAAGCAGATTTTAAAAGCAAAGGGAGACCAGACTTAGTTGATTTTTACCTGGTTGAGATCATTTAGGTGCTAGAAGAAGCTGCATAAATAATACAGCAGATAGTGGTTTTCCTTTAGATTTAGTAAAGAACTGGTTTTCATCGTTTTTGTGCGAGATGGTGTGCTCATGGGGGTGCTGAATTCAAACTGAGGCCTCAAAGATATCATGATACTTCTCTATTTTTTTTATATAAATTAACCTTGGCCAGATCCTAGCCACGGTAATAATTTTCTCTATATTCAGATTTTCTCTTGCTGTCAGGATATCCCAAATTTCTCTTCCCCCTAGAGTGTTCTTGCTTCGTCTTCAAACACTGTCAGCATTGCGAAAAAGGCTTTTGCATTGCTCACAGGAAAGGCCAGTGGTTTCTATACAGCCAACAGTTCATAATCTTACAACATTTTGTTTGAAAAGTCATTTGGGATAGTATGAAAGCTGTCATTTTCCACAAAGGTACTGGTACTGCCATCCTGCAGCCTGCAGGAACTTTGGGTTTTACCTATTGGGCAAAAGGCATCCAAATATTATATGACTCGCAAGCCATTATAAATTATTTGGGGGAAAAATAAGTGTAATTAGGTTTGGGGTTTTGGTAACATGCTTAACATTAATCCCGTGTTGAAAACCAGATGTATTTTCTCTGTCAGCGAAATCAGCATTGTTAATAACTTTTAATGTAATTAGTGCTCTGTATTTCTGGAAGGCCCGTTCATCACCTGAACATCTGAAAATAATAGTCACAATGGGAAGTGAGGGTTATATGGGAAGGCAAGAGCACAGGAATAAAATTCCCACTGGGTTAAGTAAAATCCTTTTGTATATTTTACAGCTGCCTTCACCATGATTGGCACGTCCAGCCATTTGTCAGATAAATGCTCCCAGTTTGCTATTCCTTCGCTGTGCCATTATGCCTTCCCCTACTGCGATGAGACTTCATCAGCTCCCAAGCCACGAGACTTGTGCCGTGATGAATGTGAAATTCTGGAAAATGTCCTGTGTCAGACAGAGTATATTTTTGCAAGATCTAATCCCATGATTCTGATGAGATTAAAGCTGCCCAACTGCGAAGATCTTCCCCAGCCAGATAGCCCCGAAGCTGTCAATTGTATCCGGATTGGGATTCCAATGGCAGATCCCATAAATAAAAGTAAGTGAAAACTGCCTGTGCCTCCATGCAAAAAATACTGCTGTGAAAAGGTTGGCTGTAACGGATTGTGCATCAGAGATGGAGCTAGTGCTGGGCTTTGAAATCTCGCAGGTGCCGTGCTCTCAAATGACCCCACTCCTGCACTTCTCACCTAGCTAGTCCAGAATGGGTAGAAATTCAGAAATATTTTTTCAGTTGTTTCTTTAGCTGCTTCTGAGTTCACACTAAATGCTGTTTATTGGCTTCAGGTCTTTTCTAATTAATATGGACTGGGAAACAATGACAGTGTAAGCATTCAAACAGTGGGGAACGTCAGTAGCTTCAGCCTCCCTGTCCTCCTACAGCAGCCCAATGTGCTTCAGTGGGACCACGGGTGTAGTAAAGGGTGCTTATCAGGAGGAACATTTGTAGGGGCCGGGTCCATGGGTGTTCCTGCCTAATACAGCCTAATTTTAGGCATTGGCTGAGCTCGCTCTTTGATCAGGCTGGGCTGCAGCCTGTTCACAACCCTTATACATCTGAATAGGCAAATATAAAACGTGGCTCCCACAAATTCTTCACCTTCATATGAAAATAATGGCTGCAATTCAGGTTCCCACTGTAGTTTTTACTTCTTTTGTGTATCTTATATTAAAAACCCTTGGCATAAGCTGTTTTCATTACAGAAGCATAAGCTTTAAATCCTCCCAGGAATGTGAATGCAAAGCAGGCCCTGCGTTACAGCCGCAGCAAATTGGGAGCCTGTGCTCCCAAACTGGGTTTACCAGCCCTGGGCCAGCAGCAGTGTGCTGGGGCTGGGGGCTGCCCCCAACTCACCGCCCCCAGGTGCTGCAGCTGTCTGCCTTGCCGCCACCAACTATCGCTCTGGATTTTTTTTTTTTTTCCAGATCACAAATGCTACAACAGCACAGGAGTAGATTACCGGGGGACGGTGAGCGTGACCAGGTCGGGGCGGCAGTGCCAGCCATGGAACTCGCAGTACCCCCACACCCACACCTTCACCGCCATCAGGTACCCTGAGCTCAACGGGGGCCACTCCTACTGCCGCAACCCAGGGAACCAGAAGGACGCCCCGTGGTGCTTCACCTTAGATGAGAACTTTAAGTCGGAGCTTTGTGATGTCCCGGCATGTGGTAATTACTGACCTTTTTTACATTTCATTTTGGAACAAAAAGGGGAACCGTTTTGTCACATCCATACAGCCGTCCTGCAAAGCAGGAGCTCAGGGGACTTGTGCCCAAAGTGTCTTTTTTGACACTGAAAAGAGAGTTTAGGAAAGGCTAACTACAGTGTTTGTAGCTAAAGCCACAGCATCCCTGCCCCAAGGAGACCTTCAAGTACTTACTGCCCGTGCAGCTGGCAAAGTGGTGGCATGAAGATGTTTTACTAGGGAATACCTGAGCACTCCCCAGAAGGTGGTGAAGCAGCAGCACGTTATAAGCCTGAGCATCCCAGGCTTTCCAGGTTGCTGTTACAATCAGTACAACTCCTGAGCCCAAATTAAATTGGATCACAGAAATTGCACTGTCGACGCTGATCCACAAAGTGGTTGTAGAACATTCTCCATTTTGCTTGGTTTATTAAGAGCCATTTTAATAAATGCAAACCTCACTTCACAGAGTTCAGGCCTTGTTTAAAAAATAGAGATGATCTTGCCAGATCCTCTTAGCTGTATTTTAAGTTTGTGTTTACAGAACCGCCCTGGCTGCGTTTTGGTTTTGCAAAATGAACAAAAATGGAGATTCAGCTCTCATTTTATTCTGCTTTTCTGAGACCCAGGGGAAGTGGATGGACGACCTGAACAAATGGTTCCTAATGGTTTTATCTGCATTTAAAAATAGCAATATTGATAGCGCGCCCAGAAAAAATACAGCTATTTGCATGGACATGCCAGAAATGCCACCAGAAATGTTCTGGAAATTCATGGTACAAAGTTTCACACAAAATTTTATGTTGCCTACAAGTTGTCACGGTAACATTACCTTTCCCCTTGGAAAGGAGATACCTTTTGATGTTACTGTTCGATAGCCAGAACCAAATTAAATTATTTCTCGTTATGGTTATGAACATTCCTGCAGTGAAACATGTTCTGAGCCTGCTCCAAAGTCTTTTTCAATTAATGGAAAGATGGGAATCAATGCCAAAATGGGATCTAAATTATGTTCTTACTGAAAGAGTAGATCAGGGGAAAGGCAGACAGTCTGGGCTATATCACGTGCATCTCAAACCCTCTCTAGCATTCATATACACTTGTTAGAGTCCCGTGTCTCTTTTGCTATTATTTCAGTGCATTTAAGTTATGTTATTTTTCTTGGTAATTAGGCATAGCAATAGACTGACTACACAAGAGTAGTTCAATCTATATAAACTGTTCTGAAGATCTTTTTCAGCCCTTCAGTACAAAAATCTGGATCTAAGCAGCAGTCAGCAGGACTCCCCTTAGCGTACTGTTGGCTCTTGGCTCTCCACCTCAGGAGCTGCACGGCTGCAGTCGCAGACGCCTGGGCTGGTCCGGGTGAGGAGGCGTAGCTCAGCCCCAGGGGGTTTGGGCAGCTTGGTTTGGGCAGGCTCCAGGGTTTCTGCATGTCCACCGCCAGCGATGCTGTTGAGCTTTCTGTACTCTGCTGCACTCTCACTGTACGACCTTTCAGCCATGTGCATTTTGTGTTTTCCACAAATTCTGGATAATTGGGTAATTAAGAGTTGATGGGGGGGGGCTGCTTGCCAGGCCCGCTCTAGATGGGCTCTTAGATGCCAGGACTGGCTCAGTCTTTTCAACTGAAATAGCTGAAAGCAGGACACTTTTGGACATGTTGCAAAAGTCTGTGATTTGAACGTTTTACTAGATAATAAATGAGATAGGCTGGCTGGCTTGAAGAATTCCTGACAAGGGTTTTAATTATCTCTCACCACTGCCTTAAATGGTACTCACTGTATAGCTGGGTTATATGGCATTATTATTCTAAATACAGACAAATAGAGCTATATCAGGTGAGTAGCAATTTAACTGTTAAATGCTAATCTGCATATTAAAACCAAAATACCATGTGGGACTTGCATTCTGCGGGTTTTGCACTGGCTGAGCGAGCCATTTCAGGCACATTTTGATAAGTATTGTGCATTCTGCCTCACCAGGACATGCCTAGATGGGAAATGGATTTAATTAGGGTGGCTCCCAAGAAACTATTAACCTAATGAGGCTTCATGGCAAAGGCTGCTACTTAATAAGAATAATAATTCCCTTTGACTGGAATAGCTCAGGTGATGAACTAGTGCCCAGGTCTCCATCTGCCTCGTGCTGATGCTTTCTTTTTCTTTCTTCAACTGTATCTTTCAGTTGTCTCACAAACTGCAACAGATACATTTCATAAAAGTTTGTCAACCTGAATATAGGAAGATGTGAAACATGGAGCAATTCGAGCATGAGGCTTAGCAAAGACAAGCGTAAGAAGGTTTTGAAGGAGAGGGGAAGGCTGATTGTGTGTCCATGCTAGAGGGCAGCAACTCACGAAGGAAACCCACAGGGGGTCCACACTGTAGAGCTGGACATTCACTGAAGACAGGGCGAGATCACACACTGCCCTTTTGCTGGGCACGGGGAGACCCTAACAGGGACAGTGCTTTAGTCCTTTCCTGTTTCCCAAAGGCTGTAGAAATATTTGGACTACCTCTCCTCTCAATTAAAAAACAGATGGCACAACATAGTCTAAAAAGAATGGTCAAAAAGGAGCGTGGGGGAGCAGAAGGACAGCGTGAGCCTGTAAGAGGAGAGGGGTTATGCAAAGTGACATCCAGAACCATTTGAACTTTGCTTCTGTCACAATTTGAGTCAAACCCAAGCTTCAGATCAAGTTCATATTTAATTAAGTGCATAAAAGATATCTGTGTGGGCTGCTAAGCGCTTCTGCAAATCCAGCCTGGAAAACACAGACAAACAAACTGAAATGACCTTGTAGGAATAATAAAACATTCCCCATTCTGCCAGAATCCACTAAGCTGTATGCTGCCGCAGACATTCACCATCTCCCTCAGAAACAACCAGGCAACGGCCACCAGTCCTGCAGCTCAAGGTGATCATCAAACTTCTCGGGGTGCCCTATAGTTAGCGTGTTAATCCGTGCGTAATTATATGCTAAACTTTATGAATGCTCCTGGGAAATACCAGAGCAAAGCAGGCTTCAGCGTCCTCGTGCTCAGAGCAGTCCAGCTGGAAGGTATGTCCTTGTCAACGCAAGCAGGTGCTGCATGAACGCGAGGACATGAGCTCCTTCCCGAAGCCTCTCTCTCTTCTCCCACTGCACCTTTCCTCTGAGCAACGCGCCCTGTGAAACCAGAGCCAGCCGGAGGGAGGTGAGTGTCTGATGTCCCAGCTATGCCTTGCTGGGCAGTGGTAGAAGAGAGTTTCATGTTTCTAAAATTAATCACTCGCTCCCTAGCTGTGAGGAGGGCTGTGTGCAGAGGGAGCAAATATTGCAGCTAGCATTTGCACTATGTTAAATAAACTGGCTTCCCAACCTCTTTCGGATCCTTCTTTTTTATCTGTGCTCTAGCTTTCCTTTCAACCATCATTGCTGTGTCCTTTGTGCCAGCATTTGCCACCCTGCTCAGATGACAGACCAATAGTACCAACTACTGGTTGGTAGAGGAGTGGGTTTTCCCATTAGCCCATTAATCCTATTAAGACCAAGTCCTCAGTATGTAAGATTTTTTTTTAAGATTATGCTACAGCTTTTGTCTGTGTTCAGACTTCTTGAACCCCTTTCCTGACTTCCTGGGAGAAAAACCAGGACTGTTCTCTCTATTTCTTGCCATTTCCATGCATTTCCTCCCGTTTCCCAGGTGTTCTCCATTTCTTGTGCAGTAGAGTCCCTAATCATCCTGCTCCTGCACCTAAAACTAACTAGAAAATAAGTTTTCAGTTGTACATGTTGTTTGTTCCAGTGCTCTGGGTAGCCACACAAATGCTTTCGCCAGTGCTAGGAGATGTTGAGAACAGGAGGCTGGAAATAAACAAGGGGATAAAACTATCCTGTTTAACGACTCCCCAGATTTTTGTTGGATTAAGGAAACTATGGCACCAAAACCTAATATACATATTAAAATGAGGAGTCCATAATCCCACCGGAGCCTTTCTTCTTCATAAGCTATTTTAGAAATTAACTTTTCTGTGGACCTGTATTAGACCATTACTTCATTTCACCCCAAGCAATAGCTGCCTCACAGTAGTCAGCTATTTCATGACTGTAAGTATGTTTGAACTGACATGCTGCAGAGAAATTGTTCCTGGCTATTCTGTGTTCTTATAGAAACGTTACTCAACAAAATTAATTGCTCCGTTAATATTAAGGAAATAAAACAGCATTCAAGGTGGATTGCAGTAGTATTACCTGGATGTTTTATTCGTCTTAACACTTCTAGTTGGACCCAGGGATATATTTGACTCTGTGGGATACTTAATTCATTGTCTTGGTTTTTTTTCTGAACCAGATTATAAGGATTCCAAGGAAAAGAATAAAATGGAAATCCTGTACATCCTGGTGCCAAGTGTTACTATTCCCCTGGCCATAGCCTTACTCTTCTTCTTCATCTGCATCTGTCGCAACAATCAGAAGTCATCCTCCCCTCCTGTTCAAAGACAGCCTAAACACGTAAGAGGACAAAATGTGGAGATGTCAATGCTTAACGCCTATAAACCAAAGGTAATCCCTCATTTCTGCTTCAACATTTGCTGTCTGTAAAGGCAGGGAGTGAAATGCTTTGATCAACTCAGCGCTGAAATATTAAGCTGATTTCCAACTTGCAGTTTCTGCTGGTGCCTTTAGCTGTAATTTTTGTTAGGACTTTTCTCAGCAGCAACATAGCAAGTGTGCTGGACCTGTGAAGGCAATTCCTATGTGTCCGTGTATCTGTACAAATAGGAGCTGGAGTTTTTTTATAATAACACAAGCAACCCATTACTGAAGCATCTCTAAATTGCCTCGTTTAAATTAGAAAGTAGTGCAGATAAAGATGTGATGCAGCATTTTCTCAACATAGTTTTTTCATGGGTCTGCTGTGGTCATATGTCGTCTTTCACTCAGCTGAAATCACTTTGGAAAGAATTGTTCCTTGTTTTTTCAGGCTTACCCATTCTCTCAGTTAAAAAGAGAAATTACCAAAACAGAGCCTCAAAAATCTGCCTGCAGTTCTGGCCAGCACAGCTGATGCATGGTGGATCTTGTTGCTGGTATTGTTTTGTTTCACTGTAGTCCCAGGTTCATGAAGCATTTTTTAAAATCATATAAGATTTAAGTGTGATTAACCTCGAGCTCCTTGTTTATTGGCAGGGCAGCCAATTTGCAAACCTGTATGTATCACCCGTTTCAGGGCTGTAACTGCCTTCTGCCACCTACAGGCAGAATAATGCCCTGGAAAAAGTATTTGCCTTGTTTTTCACACCATGCCAATTCTCTTCAGCAACTTGATGGAGATTGTTCTTTTGAAGCATTTCAGGGTGAAAATCAATATCTACAAGTAATTAGAATAGAAACTGTGTAGACTGTAGTATCTGAAAGTCGGACATGCCTTTGAGGAAGCTGTTATTTTTGTTAGAAAATGACATAGCAAAATGAATCCAAATTCTGATTTTATTGAGTTTCACCAATGTGAACTCTGATCTTCAAATATTGCTGACACAGGTATTCTTCCATCAGAGCTAATCACTCAGCATCAGGGAAGGTTACCCTTGTATTTCAGGAGCTGTGTTCTCCACCTCTGAATAAATTCTGGAGTAATGTTCTTCTCAAGTTCAATAAAGCAGCTATGGGATGCCGCTATTGCTTGCTCTTAAATGTCAAGTTTATAGAATTAGGTTACAAAGAGTTAACTGTGGCAGCCTAGGGAAAGTGCCTTAAGTAGCTGTATCCTGTGAGATACAGGGAGTGCACTACACGGGGCAGGGATGGATGGAGCTGTGCCACCCAGGCAGTAGTTGCTCTTTTGGGGGTGCTGCCCCGTGTGTCTATGGAGCCACAGTCTCCGTGTGGCAGGGACAGACACAGAAAGTTGTTGCAGAGGAAAATTCCAGCTCACCACCAGCTCACAGAAAGAGCAGGAGAGTCTTTTTAAGTCGGCGATAAAACTAAACCCACTGTGTGGCTGTGCTGGAAAATGCAGTGCTGCTTTTGCCCATTAGTAATACAGACTGCATACAGAGAAGTTTTTACACAGCGTAATGCTAACATTAGGATTCCTGTTTTAAATAGTGTTGCAGGCACTGGGTGCTGATGTCGTGATGCCAGCAGGACTGTTGTGCAGGGTATCTGTTCAGGGTGGTCAGACGGAGTTTGGTCTATTGTTACATTTTAACCCCTCAGTCCCCCCCCACTGGCCCAGTGAATTTATCTTGATTTTCCTTTAAAGTTTGTAATTTCAACTTTCATATACAGCTTAGAGTAGCTGTATATCAAAATGTTGGTAATAGTACAGAAACCATTTAATTAGTTAAGTGCCAAAGCTACATCTTGCATCCAACCTCCATGGAATATTTTGTTAAATTTGGATTTGCTTCTTGGTCCCCATTCTACTAGATATCTGGGGTACAATCCTGGCTAAACTGAAGATAATGGGAATGTCAGCATCATTTCAATGAGGTCGCAATTTCCACCTAGGCTGCTAACGCACTGATGCCGTATGCACACAATATAGGAAAGCAACATGCCCAGAAATGTTTGCAAATATAGCCCGTGTTGTTTTCTTTTTATGTTCGAAGTCATATGCTGCAAAAAGCTTTCCATCTTACTTATGCTAATTCTGTATTTCCCCACTGGGAAACCCAGCTCTCCCTGTCTCAGATGTTTTGATTGCCTTTCAAACAAAATTTTAAAAGAAAGGAAGTAGAATCCTATTTTTAAATACTGTATCCAGTATTAATGTCAACTTTGGATAAAAACAGTCTTAGACTTCAAGCTCCAACTGAGGTGTGTTTGCTCGTACAAATAAAAACGTTAGCATTTCATCCAAAAGCCTGTTTCAGTTTTAAGGGATTTTAATTGCCTTCAAAAAATACAATAAACTAAGCTCGTCTTGTCATTCACCTAATGGAAGGAGCCGATAAGGAGACAGAGGCGGTGGGCTTCACTCTTACTGCTCTCCCTTTGTACTCGGTTTACTTTGGCGTGCTGCCTCATATGTATTTTTCACTTCTTTACATTTTGTACACCGATGTATGACAAATACTTGTCAAACAAAAACTAAGCAGATTTATAACAGCTTAACTTGAAATGAGCCCTTCCTGCCAAAACTTTATGACTTCATTTTCTTTCATAGTTTTCCACTATGTTGGTTCAAACAGACAAACCCAGCCTCAGGTCAGACAGAGGTCATTTCACTTTCATTACTAAAATATAATTTACAATATGCCAGACCTAAACAAGTTTTAGCCTAAAGGATTTGTATAATATAAACCATCTGTTCCTCAACAATATAGCTAATTTCCTGCCATCACCGTACAGTCTACTGGCTGCCTGCTTAAATGGCATTATTATTATTATTACTATTATTATTATTATTATTATTCATGCATTATTTGTCTAAAAGTCATAAATGGTCAATACAATTAGAATTCATTTATTCTAAAATGTAATTTTTTAATGATTTTTTTTAAGTGTCAGTTCTTTTCCTATATCGCCACTGTAAAGCTGCTGTTATATTATTTCAGGAATGCAAATGCTAATGTTTACACTAATTTATGAAACATAGATCCCAAACTCATTACCCTTGAATTACTACCTATGGCTGTACTGAGGACCCTAAATGAGTGGGTTTGGGTGTAGGTGTTACAAGCGCATGTGGAAGTTAACGTCTGAAAATAATACAGCTTCTTTATGGCCTAAGAGTGAATATATGCACCCAGAATAACAACAGAGTTTTTAAAAAGTTTGCCTTTCTTCTTCGACCACTATCTCATTTTTCCAGCTGACTCAGTTCTGCATGTTTCAGGATTGAACATTCAGTCAAGTGTGAACAGAAATAGTCTCGACTGTACATTGAAGGATTAATAGCAAAGTCAAGGAAGAATTGGCTACAAGGACATAGGTTGGAAAAAAAGTTTTCTGCTAAAACTTTAGGCCCTGGCCCAGAAAACACTTCAGCATGTACTTACTTAAAGTATGTGAATTGCCTCAGTTCCTGAAATCAGTCAGATTCAATTTTAAGTATATAAATGCCCAAGCCCAAGTATATAAATGCCTTTGCTGAAATGCTGATGGTTCCTGCATGTATTTAAATCTAATACTTACTACTTGTATCTGATCTTGTGTAGAGGGTAAAAAGTAATTCTTAATTTAGTTTTGGAGCAGGGAGCACAGAGGTTAGGCAGCACTCAGCCCTGAGCTTTGCCAGTGTTGGGATACTGGTGTCCCTCATGCTGTCTCTGGCCTGGAGCTGGTGCCATGGCACCAGTGCCCGCGTCTCGCAGGGCTGAGCAGGGTCATTGCCAAACGGGTATGCAGCCCAGGGAGTTCCCGGGTCAGTCTGCTTGGCTTTCAGACTTCCTGGGTGAAAAGATCTTTTTCTTAAAAATACGTTCTCAGTCCTGTTTTTCTGACATGTTTTTGGTGTCGTTTCTTTAACAGAGTAAGGCTAAGGAGTTGCCTCTGTCTGCTGTTCGTTTCATGGAAGAACTGGGTGAATGTGCTTTCGGCAAGATCTACAAAGGACATCTCTACCTTCCAGGCATGGATCACGCTCAGCTCGTTGCTATCAAGACGCTAAAAGACTTTAACAACCCCCAGCAGTGGGCAGAGTTCCAGCAAGAAGCATCTCTTATGGCTGAGCTCCATCACCCTAACATCGTTTGCCTCTTAGGTGTTGTGACCCAGGAACAACCTGTCTGCATGCTTTTCGAGTACATGAACCAAGGAGACCTCCACGAGTTTCTTATCATGCGATCACCACATTCAGATGTTGGATGCAGCAGTGATGAGGATGGGACTGTAAAATCCAGCCTGGACCATGGGGATTTCCTGCATATTGCAGTCCAGATAGCAGCAGGGATGGAGTACTTATCAAGTCATTTTTTTGTCCATAAAGATCTCGCCGCTCGTAACATTTTAATTGGTGAACAACTTCATGTGAAAATTTCGGACCTTGGACTCTCGAGAGAAATCTACTCAGCAGATTATTACAGAGTTCAAAACAAGTCTCTCTTGCCAATTCGCTGGATGCCACCGGAGGCAATTATGTATGGCAAGTTCTCTTCCGATTCAGATATTTGGTCATTTGGAGTTGTTTTATGGGAAATATTCAGCTTTGGACTTCAACCGTATTATGGATTTAGTAATCAAGAAGTCATAGAGATGATCAGGAAAAGACAACTGCTGCCATGCTCTGAAGACTGTCCTCCCAGAATGTATAGCCTGATGACAGAGTGCTGGCATGATCTGCCATCCCGGAGGCCACGATTTAAAGAAATCCATGCCAGGCTGCGCTCGTGGGAGGGTCTTTCAAGTCACACTAGTTCTACTACCCCCTCTGGTGGGAATGCCACCACTCAAACGACTTCCCTCAGCGCAAGTCCAGTTAGTAATCTCAGTAATCCTAGGTACCCTAACTACATGTTTCCAGCACAAGGTATACCACAAGGCCAAATTGCCGGGTTCATTGGACCACCAATACCTCAAAACCAGCGATATATCCCGATCAATGGGTACCCGATTCCACCAGGATATGCTGCTTTCCCAGCTGCCCACTACCAACCGCAAGGTCCACCCAGGGTAATCCAGCACTGTCCTCCTCCAAAGAGTCGTTCTCCGAGCAGCGCCAGTGGATCGACTAGCACAGGTCATGTCACTAGTTTGCCGTCTTCGGGATCCAACCAGGAAGCAAATATTCCTTTGCTATCTCATATGTCAATTCCTAGCCATCCAGGGGGAATCGGTATTACAGTTTTTGGAAATAAAACTCAAAAACCGTACAAAATTGACTCAAAGCAGTCTTCCCTATTAGGAGACTCGAGCATCCATGGACCTAATGAATCTATGATTTCAGCTGAATTGTAAATAAGCGAGGCCTTTGTACATATAACTATTTACAATACAAACTAGAAACTCGTAGAAAAGATTTATATTCAAATATTTTATTAAAGATTCTTCTGGTTGTTTAACAGACATTGCAGCAAGTATCTTCTGTGAAGTTTAACTGCTTAACAGGATGGGCAGACTCAACCAGACAAAGATCATTGTGGTATGAATACTCAGCTTTGTCAATGGACGCATTGTTTCTTTAAGTGCCACCGACAATTCAAAAAGGGGAAGGGGGATTTTTTTTTTTTATAAAAACATTTTATTGTACACTTTTTCACAGCTTTTTAAACCTCTGATGTGGTTTAAATCACAGAAACTTTTTTATACTGAAAACATATTTTAATATTTGTCTCTTTTTTTAGGAGATGCAAATATTCAGAGATCTACTGGGTGTGCAATTTCAGTTCCAAAAGCTAGTTAAAATATTTGTAAATTTTGCAGTCAAGGATTATGTTTCAAATATGTGATCTGAGAGCTGGATAAATTACTTCAGGTAGGATTTTGGTCTTTTGTTAAGTTGGGAGTCTGAGTTCGGATTCAGACCAAAAAAAGTCATTTATATGACAGCACAATAGCTTGAGTTATCAACTTGCAGTCTACAAAAATCATCTGCTGATGGCTGCTAAAGATGGCTGGAGTTCTAAGAAATTGCCTTAAAGGAAATGAAATTAAGATATTTTAATTTCAGAACCTGAATCAACTTATTCAAAGATAACGTTTCATAATCTAGTAGTTAAAGCAGAAATTTTATGTCCTTTTGTTGCTATGCAACTGTTTAATGGAAAGGCTCCAAACCGCAATTTTATATATGACAATCAGTTTTCCCAGGAATATTTATTGTTTCAGATCAATGTGTAATTTCAGTGACTATGACTCCAGTAACCCTGAAAAAAGGGAAACTCACATTCCATCAGGCAGCAAATCCATTGATAGCAATTTTGTCTATCAATTCTAATAATGTGAATTAGTGTTAACTTTCAACTTAGAAATATGACATTTGTATAATTACTAAAAATTCATTCAGGTATAAGCGATCTAGATTATTCATTTGAAACCACTTTAATGAGTTACAAAAGTGCTGTGTACATTACAGTTTTTCACAGACTTTTTTGTACTGAATAGTATTTTTATTGTACACGGAATGAAAACAATCTTTTGCTCAGTTGACAGTGTTGTATAATATGACTTTATTTTTATCTTTTTGCACAAAAGTGTGATAATGTTTTGTACAGCAGAAGTGAAAATACATCTCTGCATTTTATATCTTGGTCTGTTTCTTTTTATTTTTAACCTGATGTAGATGTTCTTGAAATATATTACGGTGATATTCAGCCACTACCTTATACAAATATTTTTCTTTGTTTTCACTGCATGCGTTTAATCACTGTATTACTTGATGATTGATTTATTAATTATGGGCATTTCAATTAGGCAAGCATGAAAATGTAATAACAAAGGCTATTTTATAATTAAGATATGTGCATTTTTGTATTTCACATGCCAGAGATGATATTAAACACTGATTATTTTATGCTGCTGTTTATTAAAACATGGTTTTAACATAAACATATCAGTATTTCCTCCATCTTGGTGTGAGATATTTGAAAAGTTTCATATTTAACAGAGAGCTAAAATCTGCTCACTCAGCTCACGTCGGGAGTCTGCTGAAATGCTCACTTGAATGGGACATGAGAGTGTTGCAAGTAGTATTTGCAGACAGATTACTTAGGGGTAACATACAGAGGCTTAAATGAATGTTTGACCGTGCAAGTATTTGCAGAGCACACAAAAGAAGTGGGATGGCATAATTACACTGTGAGAATGATGCAGTCTTTGCTGTGATCTCATCGTACCCGTTTAGCTCCATACCAAGGGCCAGCACCACCCTTTCAGCCCATCGCTTAAGTTTTATATCCTGCTGCATCGTACGAGCTTTCACGGTACATTTTATTGCAGCTGCATCCGGAGCTGTCAAGCTTCCTCTCCATTGCACAGGTGTGAAACCGTACTTGCAGGTTAAGAACAATCAGTAATGATATAGTAAGGACTTTTATGACTTCTGAGATACTTTATGAATCCGAGATCTCAGCTTCCATGTGGATTGAATTTACGTCTGGATCAGTAATGAAAATATGTTAGATGTTAGCTAAAATTTAGTTTTGACTGAAGATTCAGGCAATAATTACATTTTATTAACTTCTGTATCTATATCAGGTTATCAGACTCAAATGCTAAAAAATTACTTTTGAACAGAAGTGTTCTACAGGAATGGATGTGATGTTTTTCTCTGGGCCATGGCTATTAACATAACCAGAGGCTAGGGAATTGCTCTTTCTCACATACATGCACAGCTTTGCAGCGCTCACTTAGCATCTTGTTCAACAGACAGTAACTGTATTGTCATTCTTGATGCATCTTTTCTCTCATCTACTCCTGCATGCTTTTCCAAGTGGTTGCATCGGTGCAAACAATTCTATTGCATCTTAAGCATCAAACGCACTGAGAAGGAAGAAGCCTTTTTTTCACCCATTTTTCCTATGGGATTTCTTAGCCTGTACCATTAAGAGCTTGAAATTTCAACAGTGCCAGTTTAAAGACAGTCTGCCACTTCATAAGTATATGGTTTCAGAAACATATATGTAAGAAGAAAGAAACTATATGCAGACAAACAAGTCTGTGGTCCTTAGGTTATGCTGTTATTGCAAAATCTTCAGTAAAGAACATGCTGTAAATGAAGTCAATGGAGAAATAAGAATCTTTGCATCATAGTTGACACACAGATACTTGTGCAAAACATGGCTGGAAAAGATACTGAGATATCATGATCAATGATATCAAAGTATTTGCTCATCACTGTCAAGCAACAGCCTTCACTGAGTGAATGTGTGAAGAAAATGGAAGTGTCTTCAGGAGGCTCTGTTTTCATCTACGCAGGCTGGAAAAGACAACCATGGAACAGGCTCTTGAGACATCTGGACAGATGGTCTCTGCCATTTGGGATGACCAGTGATATATATCCCATCAGGTCAAATCTGAACATATTAGGCCCAATGCCGTAATTCAGCTCAATTCTGTAAAGAAAAGCATGAGCCACACTCCAGTCAAACCACCCTCACATCAGTACTATACACGCTTAGCTCCCATGGGACTGCCATCTTACGCAGGTAAGCTTAGCTGTGAATTTGCATACTTAGCTTTAATCACCCTGATAGGAAAGCAGTAACCTAATACTTAATGGAGCAGCAATGGGAGTCATAAAATAGTCCCTCACACACTTTGTGGTTTTATGTTAAAAAAACAGGAGCTACAGTGCAAGCCCACTCACAGCTCCGTTTAGGGATTTTCCTTTATTTCAAAGTAAGCAGAGTCCTTAAGGTTAAAATATTTTTAGACTTACAGATGTAAACCAGCACTGAACAATACACCTGAAAACTCTTGCAAAGACCTCTTCCTGCCCCTCTCTCCCACTCTCAGCGGATGAAGTTTGTGAACTGTGAGGCTGAAATCACAGTCTGGCTCACAACCGATGCATAGGGAACAAATGCTAACACAGAGAGGCAGGAATTCATCAGGGAGAGATTAGAGGGGAAAAAAAAATCTTCTAAAAAACAATTAGATAATGTGGAAAATAAATGTTGCCAGAAATTAAGGAATTACTCCTCAGGTGGGAATGCAGACATACAGATGAAAGCTATTTTCGTGACAAAAAAAGGAAGAGGGAATTTTCCAGATTCCTAATGCTACATGCTAGAATCATCATCCCTTCTTCCTTCAAAGAGATAGGACAGCCAAGACTCTTGGAAATGCAGTAATGGATTGAGAAGCTCTAGAGGTTTGGAAGTAAAACTCTGAATAAACACTGTTTAGTAAGCCTTCAATCTGGAGAATCTCCTTCCCTCCAGGTTAGCTCATATTCTGTAGAAGAGAATAAATATTTGCTGATTTAAAGACCAAAATGCAGACTGAAATGGAGATTTGTATCCTTTGTTCCCACAGAGGAGTGATTATAGTGGGTTTCTCCATTCTCTGGATTGAAAGCAGAAGGCAAAGCAGAGAAATACTTGTGCAGAAATTTGGGCTGGAAAACTCAGAAATACCAGCATATGTTTATCCAGAGCATGAGAAATTGTCAAAAAGGAATCTACTATTTGCTTTGCATGAATAAGGATATCCAAAAAGGTTGCAGACTTGGAAGTACTCTGTTATATTTGCTCGTTGTTCCAATACTGTTCTGTAACCTACATTCACCAGGAGAACTTTAAAATGTCCACCTAACTCAAAACACTCCTGACGGTAAGGCAGGCGATACAAAAGCTATCTCAAGTACAAACACATGGCGTTCCCTATGGACCCAATTCTATGAAATGAGTACCTTCAACATCTATTGGCCCTGGTTATTGTATTTATCAGAAGGTATTTGGCTCGTTGGCAGGATTCACTCTTTTCAGTATGTCTGAGCATTGTCTTTGCCTCCTCACAAAGTGGAGTCATTTGACCAAAGGATACCTATTTTCTTCTATTTCATACCATTAGGCCTAGCTTGGTCAAGGTAGGCTAGGCGCAGCTCAGGCTAAAGAGAGGAGCTACATAGCCAGAACTGCCTTTCAGGAGGCACTGGGGAGTGCTGGTAGGAAGAGTGCAATGGGCTAAGCCATCCTCCATCCTTGCACGTCATGTCATACTAGCTGTTAGGTACACCAAAGCACTAAGGTAGCTATGACTATCATCTACCCTCCCCACGCAAGCATAAGATACAATAACTGGTTATAAATTATATATTACTTAGAAATTCATGAACATAATAAAGCTGCACGTAGGGAGAGAGGGCTGTCTACATGTGGCAAAGATGGTAATCTCATAGGAAGGCCAGTTCTGTGAAAAACATTCTTCTTGTTGTTCCTTATGGCTTGACATAAAACACACTGAAATCCACAGGAGTCTTTGCACTGATTTTAGTGGTGTCTGAATCAGGCTTTCTTCCTTCTGGAGAGTCCTTAGGAGTTTTAATGAACTTGGTGAAACCCTGTACCTTCAATGTGTACCTATGAGAAATTTGATCTTGCAGCACAAGTTCACAAATGGTTCTGATGCATGCACAGAGTTTGTTATAAAGCAGGTTCCCAAGCCAGCAAAGAGAGACATGTTAACACATTTGTTTAAAAGAACAATATTTTGTTCAAAAACTGACTTTTGTTCCAAAGTACTGCAATAAACAAAAAAAAGGTCAATTTTTTTATTTGCCAGAAAAAATTACAGCATCTTTACTGTATGTTACAATATTTTAACCAGTATTTCTTTAGAATATGAATTCATCATCATTCTGTGGTCAGGGAACGGAATGACCAGCCACGCTAAGCTGAATTTCACCACCTCTGGTTCTGCTGGAGAACCTCAGTGGAAAAACAAGGAAAGTGGGTTAAGCTGATGGAGAACAAATGTCTTTTGGAGAGGAAGCACTGGTTGTGTTTTGAAAGAGCACCTCCCTTGCGTCCTTAAGATCTGCGTACTGATTCCTAAATTCCCCTCCCCAGATATCACAATGTCTTCATGGTATGCAGGCTTGCACCTTTGCCCCAGATATTTCTTTTGCTTGAGCCAGAGCCAGCACATTTATTCCAGTGAAAAGACAGTAGCCAAACAATTCTCGGCCATTAGACTTACAGTGTAGCATGGCTAAACTGAGGAGGTCTGAGGGTGCTGGGACCAATCTTAAAGCATGTAGTCACCCAAACCACATCCTCGAGTTCTGTGAGAGTATGCTTTCTTTTGGCTGCATCTTCAATGGCAATGTTTTTTTTGTGGCCCCAAGTCTACTGTCTCCGTGGGCCTGAAAGCCTCTCTTAAAGATGTGATGTTCATGGAATCTGAGAAGCAATTTTTATCTTGCTGTGGGCTGTCTTTTATAGGAGGAGAGAATATTGCCCCCCAAGTCAGTCACTCTCTATCCCATCATATTTCTTCCTGTTTGATCTCTTAAAGATTAAAGTTCAGTATATTTCAGGACAGTTATATTGCTGAGGTAATATAAAATTATTAAAAACAGAGAGAGAGACACAATATTGTGACTACACATCAAAAGCTCTTTAAGACAAAGGAGGGAAAATTGACTTGAAACTGGAATTATTAGAAGCATCTGTGGTGTCCTTTATTTTCCATTTAACAGTGCAACACATCTTGGAATGGTGTCTAACTGTTTCAAACTGGCAACCTGGTACTGCCTTAATTTTCTGATTTGTACCCTAAACCCTGTGGTTCATCTGCTCCTGTGGAGGGGAACAGCAACTGTTGGTTAATGGCTTTTGACCTTAAAGCACAAAGGAACATTTTCCAGTGCTGCAACCTATACCCTATATGAAGGAGTTGGGTTATTTTTTTTGCTCATCTGAGGAATTTAAAACAAAACAGAAATATCTGTTAGATTCATAAGAAGCACATGAATTTTTAAACCACAGCTCGTGCTTGTACAATGTGCGTATGTAGGTTTATACATGCGGGTACCTGTGTCTACACACACTCAAAATGTTTTCGGTAGTTATTTCCAGAGTTTAAAAAAAATCCAGTAACATTTTGAAACAGTAACTAACAGGAACTAGGATAACACTTATTTCCAGTCACCCTCAGTGCAAACATAAGCGAGCTTATTTGGGTCGATCCCGAGCTGTGGAAGGCAGAAAGTACTGCCTTTATGGTGCGGTCTGTAACTGATGGGTCCCTATAGAAGGAGCACTGCCAGGTTGCTCGCCTTTGGATGCTCGCTCTCAGTGCAGCTGTGGGATGATTCAGCCACCAGCCAGCTGAGGAGCCAGGTGGCCAGAGCCATGGGGAGAATGGGCAAAACATCTCACCCTTAGGAAAAACACCCTTTAATGTGAGCTCACCTGCCTTCACACATATCTTCCTACATTTTAAGGCCAAAAGATGCAGAAAAGGACAAATGCTTCCTAACACCGGACATCATATTTAGCCCTTCTCACACTGAGCCCAAAGAGCTGCTTGAGGCAGAGTATCTCCTGAGCAGGGCTGTACAACACACGGCTGGTGGATCCCACGTGGCCTGAGACGTGCTGCATTTGGCTCACTGACAAGGTATGAGTTACCTTGCACTGGGCAGTAATGGCTTGTGTGCATCCTCTTCCTCTCTGCACAGGACGGAGCAGCCGCTGCTGTGGTTCCTGGGAGTACAGGCACATACAGAGGGGCCCTGTGGAGCTGCAGAAGAATGACAGTCCCTCTGCGATGTGCACCTCGCGCCAGGGAGGTATGGCACAGGAAAATGAGGTGGACATCTGAGGGAAGGTGGGTTGGAGGGGCCGGGGAGGCTGCATGGAGGTGGTGAGGGCTGAGGAAGGAGCCAGGAGAGCAGGGAGGCAGGTGAGGAAGACAGGAGGGTGGAGGAGACGGGATGGAGGACTGCAGGGGGTGAACACTGCAGCATGGCAGATGTGAGGGGACGGGAAACGAAGGTGGGGGACCTCCGCAACCAGGGAGGAGAGCGAGGACTCCCCTTTCTGGAGAGAGGGACCCCCCTGGGCCTGGTCACAAGGAACACAGCCCCCCTCAGCAGTGCCCCAGGGCGGGTTACCTCAGGGAGGCCGCTGCCCCGCGAGGAGGCTACCATGGAGGCACCAACTAATTGGTCCTGCACAGCCCTTATGTGCGACTTCTTCTCCTCAGTACCGGCTCCCGAGCCCTTTCCCGAGCTCTCCATAACCCATCTCCTGAGAGGCTAGTGCAGTACTTCCCAGCCAAGGCCTGTGTTTCCCCCCCATTCTGATTAAATTCACCTTCTCACACGCGGCTTTCCAGCAAATGAAACAAAGTCGTGGTCTGTGAAGGCCGCGGCTTGTTTTCTTTAAAGACTGCCATCTGTGTTTTGCATTGGTATTACTCAAAATCATTATGCTGAACCAATGCTGTTTAAACAAACTTTGCTGTACGTGGTTCCTCTCTGGCTTATTCTCAGGTTTCGCTGTGGGCTGGAGGAAAGGTGGTCGGCATCCGAAGGCGTCCCCGTCGCGGCTCAGGGCTGGTCCTGGTTAGTCTCACCTTGCTTGCACAAGGCTGGGAGGCGGGAATTCAGCTTGGCGCAGGAGCCACCTTAGAAATCGTATTTTCTGTTCTGTTGCTGTTATATTGCATAGCATATTTTCTTGTCTCTGAAGTGCTGTTATGCACCAAAGAACTTGAATGTTTTAGAGATTTTTCTTTTTTTTAAAAAGGCAAATTAGTCCTTAAAGGTGGTACAGAGGCTTGGTAAAAGCTCTGCTGAGTAGCCCATGCTGAACTCTGGGTTTCTGCTGGTATGACTGTCCCAAAAATTTGCATCTAAACTTCTGCTACTCCACCTCAGCCACTCCTCCCATATGGTGGCTTACCTGGCCCGGCACATTTTCAGGCTAAGCATGCAGTGTCCAGAATAGAAATCCTCCCTGTCCTCACAGGATCTACCAGGACTGTCAGGGTCTGGGCACTGGCTCAAACCAGCACTTGGCTATAATTCCTCCCCCATCATGCCGTGATTCATTTGGACTTCTATGGAAGAGGTATAGGAGGACAACTGCTGGGCAGTGTGAACCTAACTCTTATTTACTGTGAATATGCTTTTCTGTACATTTGGGCAGCTACTTTGTTGGATGGCCACGGTTGCCTTGAAAAATACCTGTGCCAATGCAATAAGGATATTGCTAGACAAGGAGGAGGAGGAAAATGAACAGTTAGGTTTTTAACATGGCTCCACACAGTGACACTGACTTCTGGAAGAAGAGCGGGACACAGAAGTGTAAGGTCCCTAGTCGGAAGAACAGCCGTGGCTGTGGACAGTCCTATTCATAGAGATCTGTACAGAGTTCACGGGTGAGCAGGAGCAACGTGAGTGCTCTTCTTCCTCTGGAAGGTCGTTGTCTCTTCTCCCTTGGCACTGAGAGCTGCTTGCAGAGCCTGATAATTCCAGGAACTCCTGTTAGGAGTTCAAGCTGTGCAGAAAGCAGCAGGTCCCAGTGGGAACAGCAAAAACCCTGTGACTGAGCTGCTGCACCAAGGGTGGGTGGGACGCTGAGTATTTAAAACCACCATTAGTCCCAGCTGTAAAGGGGTGTACGTGTCTTATGTGCTAGCATTTCAAAGAGGTCAAATCCAAGCAAACTAACTTAGGAGCATTAGAAAAGACACAAATAAACAGATGGTCTGGACACTATATTACAGTATAGCAGGAAACAGTGCCAGAAATGGAGTAATTATTCCAAAGAAGATTCACATAAGCCATATCCAAAGACGGTTGGCATCAAATAGATTAGACATTTGACAAAAAAAGTTAAAATTACTTTTGCATGTGGGCACAAGTTAGTTTATGCTGAAAAAACCTCCAGTCCTAAGGAAACTAACCTTCCTAAGTAGCCAAGCCATGAAGATTGCACAAGAAGCCATAAATCTGGTGTTTCCTAATTTCTGAGTGCTCAGCATTGCAGCATAAATAATACTCCTTTCAAACATTACTTTGTAGGCAATTTCTTTGCAATATAATTTATGTATTTATTTTCTTATCTGGTAGTTAGTCTCAGTCCTGAAAATATGCAGACCACTTAACAGAGCAGGATCAAGACTTAACACTATGATTGGTTTGTATCCTACAAAAGCTGCTGTGGCGCATGGTGCAATAGCTGTCGATGGTGCAAATGCTGGATTGTTCCATGCCAGTGCAGAAAGAAGGGTCGTGTGTTGTTTCTCCCATATTCTGCTATTGCAGCAACTGGCAGGAATATGGGGAGAGCCTGGTTCACATGTCGTTGCTTTTCATCTTGCTGACAGTAAGGCAGTTGTGTTTATTCACTGCTGGCTGCTTTGTGAGGGTTTGTTCAGCTCCTAAAAATGATGCTGTTCCAAGTGACTTGTGGAGGGTGACAGGAACCCAGCTGATGGTAGCATCCAGTTCTTGGTGTGGTCCTGCAGTGATTCAAAACACTTAGGCTGCCGTTAACATGAAGTGGATGCTGTCAACCTAACAGCTCTTTGCCATGGAGGAGATGAGGACAGACCCACCAAATTGCTACGGCAATGACCATATAGACACACTGTTAACTAGAACCTCAGAAAAGAATGTGTGAATTCCTGAAAAATCAGAAAGAACAGAGGAGAACGGGGAAGATAACAGTCATGGATCACCTGGGTAGTGTTGCCATGTCTCTCTTTGGGATAAGAAGCAGGGACCGCTTCCAGGTAGGAGTTGCTGCATACTGCTGTTCATTTTATCAGTGCATTTGTCATCAAAATTTGCAGGGTTGAAATACAACAGGCTGGTAGGAACTGTTGAGCTGTTGTTCTAGCCTAGCCATTAAATGTCCAAAAGTCTTGGACAAATATAGAAATTGTAACAGTTTTTGCCAGGGCAGATTTTTTTCTGGGTAGAAAAATGGGAACATATCTGGGAAACCATGCAAATAGTCCCATAGATAGGAAGTCTGTAGATAGGTTTTTGAGTCATTTAAAAATACAAGATATACAGGGCAAACAGTAATGATCTCTAGTTCCTTTAGAGCCTGGCAACGAAGCTGTCCTATCTTAAAGTTATACAGCACCTGAATGTTTTCCCTTTGTGCAGTGGATTGGTACTCTGGGAGGCCATGCAGAGACTTCCTTGACAACCCTGAGAAGTGGAAAGAAAAGTAACGTTTTACTTGCAATCTGGGTAAGGAAAAAGATGGAGGTTTACATGTCTTCTCTGTCAGAAAATACTAAAATATGCTTTATGTAGTGGTTGTGGATTTTAAAATACAAACTCCCGGATGACTCCCGAGCTGGGGTAAATAGGATCTGTTGCATGTTCCTCTTTGCAAACAGGAATCATTTCTCTTCATTTCTGCATTTCTTCATCAGTGGCTCTTCTGGCAGCTCCTTAACTCTGATGAAAATAGATGATGAAATGAGTGACTATCACTGGAGTTGTTACCAATGCTAATTTTTAGATAGACCAGGCTAACTGGTTCCTTTGATCTTTAGGATTTACACTCTTTTATCTTGTGTAAGTCAACTGCTCAAGAGGCATGTACCCACCCAGCTCTCTGCACTTCAGAAAAATGCTTTAAAGAAGCTGATAATTTTACTTTTAAGTTTTCTGTGCTATCATATTGTCAATCTTGATCAAGAGTATTGGGATGTCTTAAGATCAGGGATAACTTAAGGTGTTGTTTCATTTTGCCACATGGGCCTCTATGTTTCAGATTTACAGCCCCCTCTGTTTTTGTTGTTTGGGTTTTTTTTTTTTAGACAAACTAATCTAGATTTTTTTCTTGGACCACTCTTTGCCCTTCTTTCTGTTCTCATTTCCAGCCTCACTGCCATCACTTTAAATAATACTATACTCTCCTCTCATAACTGAATATGTCCCCCAGGTGTATGCATGATTTTTCCAGACAACTTTGTATTGATTATGAGTAAAACAAATGGTAAAGTCATGTATCATTTACAGCTGTCTGCTGGGATTTATAAAACAATGAAGGGGAAAATTGAAAGGAGCAAGAAGATTGTGTCCTTTTTTTCAAAATATCAAAATTAAAAGGCTGCTGTGATTATTCTGTCCACGAAGCAACCAGTTTAACAGAAGAATTGTGTAATTTTACTAAGTGTGAAATCAGGGTTTTGATAGCTTATGCTTTACAGACTCATGTGTGCGTTCGTGTTTCTTTAGGTGATGCTTTCAAATCCAGTAACAGAAAATGCAGTGAACATGGACACAGCAGAAGTGGTGAAAACCAATATATCTTTATAAAGGCAAATGGTTTTGCAGTGTGTTAGAAAGAGCCTGTACCCAGAAGGTAACACTGTCTCTTTTTTTGTTATTATTTATAAATAAATGTTAAGAATTTTTAAAACTTTTTAAACAGTTCTAAAATGTGCTTAACAAGCAGATTTGAATGCTGATTTAATTTTAATGAACAAGTAGAGTTTTGAAAGCAAATATGTGACCTGGTCTTACAAATGGTGTAGTGGTGAATGAGACCCAATGAAGTTCATGTGTTCTGGTGAACACAGCTGAGATAAAACAGGGAGATGGGAAGTGCTGATATTTTCTCTCTGACACACCAGCTGGTTTCTCTACCCTCCAGTCTAAGCACAGCACAGCTGCTCAACAAATATTGGCTTTATTTCAAGGAAACAAACAGAAAACAAAACTCTGTCCATTCAAACCATCCAGCGAAAGCGGCCAGAAACCCTCACTCACATCTCTTTCTTCTCCCCCGCTCAGATATTGCTGGAATAGAGGAAAAAACCTTCTTTCCCAAAGGAAGGTCCCTAAAAGTCCTCCACCTCCACAGAAGCCTATTTCTGCCATTCCTTCCTGGCTGGCCCTTAAATAAGTCCTTTAGCCAGGAATCCTGTTCCTTAGTGATTCCCAGCAGTGGCATGCTGGTTCTCAACACGGTGGGGCAAGCTCTTCTCCAGGCTTTTTAAAGGATGCACGTGTCATACTCACAGCACAGGGGCTGATTAAGCCCAGTGATTTTGTTTTACAGTGGTCAGCTGCCATAATGGATTGCCTGGAGGGTAAGACTTGTGACAGAACTTCTCTCAGCTTGCTTAGTAAGTGCCAACAGGGAGAAGGAGGGTGCAGGTATGGATCTTGTGAATTTTTTTCTACTCGATAAATCAGATGCTTTAGCCCATTACAGTGACTGAAAGCATCCAGAGTCTGGTGATTATAAAGAAGTTCCCATTAGCCTGAAGGCAGGAAAGCTGTGCTTTCAGAAGGCCGTCAGATTCAGGGGTCAGCTGCCTCTTCATGTTCCTTCATTTCCCTTATTCTTTTATTACACTGCTGGGGTAAGATACACTGTATGCAAACAAGGATCAAGTCCAATCTCTATGCAAATGCATGCATAGCCAATTCTTGCCTACATAACTATTAAAGATAGGCAAGGAGGGTAAGTTCATTCCTCCTCTGTTACAAAGTCAGCACAGCTTCAGTTTATACCAGTGAGATCTAGATGAGAAATGTTTTAAAAGACCATGTTTTCCATTGCAGAACTTCCTGATATTGAGAAAGACTCTGTTTCTTCTCTGAAGTTTTACCAGCCAGTTAAAGAGTCTTCTCTTGGCTTTGCCGGGTAACAAATTACAGTGCACATTCTGCTTTCACTGCCACTATTTCAGAAAAAGCAACAGAAGTCCAGGATGTTTGGGTCTGTGTACTAAAGAGAGCAATTATTTTCTTTTTCCTGTTAGTGAATATTCTCAATTATTTAATTTCCTATGGAGATATTTGGCAAGCAGTTTCCTTCCCAGCTACTGCCAGCAACTCTTGTTCCTAAATGAAACAAGTTCTTGGCCTACAGGAGCATAGCCAGGAAATTTGTCATTGTTGGGTCAAGTGATATTTTTATTTGACCTAATCAATGACATTTATTTCAAGCAATACATATTTTAAGGTCATTTATTATATTAATAAATAGCACAGGGAAACCAGTGAATTCACTCTCAGAAAAAAAAAAACACAACCTGGATCATTTTTATGATGTATTTCTTTTTGTACTGCTAGGGTTGTACATGGCATCACTGTTGAAATATTTCTGAAGCTAACTTTCAGACTAGCAGATGGAGCCAGGTTCTTTTTCTCAATTCAGTTGCGCTTTGCTTCCCTCCAGAATTTGGCAGTACTTGGCCTGCTGACAGTTTTCTTAAGGACAAGAAGTTCTCAGCCCCGGTAATACTAGTGCAGTGGATTCCTAACTCATTCTATTTCCAGACCCTAGCAATGGCGATGTATCTGGGACATTAAGGATAAAAACGTGGCCCTGCTGAAGTTAAATTCTAATTCACGCTGGTGGAAACAGGATTTCATTGTAGAATTTTTGCTCAGGTACAGAATCAGATCGATTGCAAACCCCAAACAAATATCTTCAGTTTGTCTTCAAAGTCAATCTAGTTGTGCCTTTGATGCCCAGGTACAACTTCCACCAGTTTCATCACAAATTCCAAGTGTGGAATGGAAGGACATTGAGATCAGTAATGGAACTGTTTCCTTTTATGGACACGGCTTTAAATATTGGTAAAAGCAAAAGGCCTCTGGCAAGCAGCTTTTGACATTTTACAGGACTACAATGGCAAGGGAGGTTGGAAGGATATCAAAAAGACAAAAATAATGTTGATCACTGAGCTCAAAAGTCCATGTTTTTTCATAACTGGTGTCTTCCTCTCACTTTCATTTTTACTTCCTGAAAGATAATAGACAGTAGTGGATTGTCAGGGGATTTCATAATTCAGACAGTGGGTGATTCAACGTTTTGTTATGTATAAAATTGCATTGGCCCAATAAGTTTTGTTTACAATTTAATCTGCTCCCCCAATCAATTATTTTTATAGAAGCAGGAGAAATAAGAATGAGATAATGCAGAGCTTTCGGAGGGCGCCAAGTCAGACAATGCTGGCTAGCCACGAGTATGACAAGAGTCTTGTGCAAGTTTGCCAGGTTTCTGGTGGAGGCCAGTAAAGGGGATGCAATTTTTAATTTTCCTTCTTCCCATAAAAACATCTTGCTAAAGAAATCTTTGTTATTCTGAGTTGTTTCAGAATAAGTGTCCTAAGATGGAATTTAGGAAAGTGGTCAGCGCTGGCTTCCAGCGCTCTTGACAGCTATTAGTTTTATGGTGATGGAGCCACAGAGACACAGTCTTCAACCAGACCCACTGATGCAGGAGTCCTCCGAGCAGTGTAGGAGGAAAAGTGTTTCCTGTGCTCTCATGGGCACGTTGGGCCTCAGGAACTTTTTGTTGCCTTACTCTAGAATAGACACACACCTAATCAAAAATCTCATCTCATGAGGTCAGTGGTGAAACTGTGACATAAAACCACACAGGGCTGGGGTGGTGGCAAGGAGGGTTGTTCCAGATGAGATGAGATGAGCCAATGTGACTTCTGTCAAAAAGAGGAGGGCTCATCTGCCTTCTCATTCCCAGATACAGAGCCCCACTGTGTGGCCGTACCAGCTCTCTTGCAAGTCGCACCCTCCCACGAACCACGTCTGCTCTCTGACCATCCCATTCCCAAGCCTGGAGGAGGAAGCAGCTCATTCCCTGCTTTGCCTTTGGACCAAATGAGCTGACAGAAAGATCCCGTGGATGCCAGAACTGGCCCTGAGGGGAATGGGAGCATGCTGCCAGAGACATTCTGATTAAAGATGATGGTCCATGGGAGTTTAAACCTCCCTAAAGTGGCTGCGGTCCTGCCCCCTCCCCAGCCCCAGTGCTGGTGCCTGCCTGACCCTGCGGTGTCCCGGCTCAGGAAGCCAAACCAGGAGAAAACGATCCTTTTTTTATTTTATTTTATTTTATTGGTTTTCTGATGGCTTCCCTCTCAGTTCACAGCAGGATCAGATGAACCCTGGGGAGGCACAGGAATGTGCGGACAAAAGCACAAGAGACGGTGGGGTCATGGCAGCACCAGCCTGGGCTCTTTTAAGCTGTCATGAAACTGAAAATTGCCTTACCTTACTTAGGTTGCGGTTTCTCTCACTTGGTTTAGTAAAAGATAACGTAGGTATAGAATATATCTAAGGCGGGAACAAGGCGTACAGTGTGAATAGCCCTCGCAGCAATGTGATGAACCATAAAGGAATCATAGTTAAATAGGCACTTTTCTTCATTGATTTTCAATGTTTGTGTAGTAACTTTGAAACTAAGGCAGAGAATTCATGCAAAAATACCAAATGGGTTTTACAAAACTCTACCTAACGGCAAACATATTTCTTCCCTTGGCTTTAGATTGGCTTTATAAATTATTTTAAACAATATTTTATTGTCCTTGGAGTAGAAGGGAAGGGCAGAACATTAAAATAATCTTTGCTTTTGCTTTTAACAGCCGTAATGAAGAGACATACCAATTTCTTGTGGAAGTCATTCCTCTTGAGTTTGTTGGAGTTTTGTGCACCTATTTCTTTCTGCCATTTGTCAACTATTAATACTGTAAGGGTTTTAAATTCACTTAATTGATTATGCTCTTTTGTGAAAGCTATACAAGTGCCTGTGTTAACTAACAAATTCTGTAATTGCCAGAAACTCCTCCCTTGTTCTGTATTTGTGTTTTCAGAGGGATCAGAAGCATTTCATTTGAAGATTACCACAGCACATGGTCTAGAATAGATAGATACATCAAAAGCAAGAGAGGATTTTAAAGATTCATGTAAGGTGAAATGCCTGGTTTACCAAAATTGAACATAACGGACTTGATGCTGTCCTCATGCCAGATTTATCCTAGTGTTAACTAGGATAGTGTCTGTAGTCAGGCTGTTTTAGCCAGGTGTCCAAAACCTGCAGTCAAGATGATGTGTTGACGTGAGCTCATGTATCTCAGGACAGCCATGCCAATTTACACCTCCTGGAGATCCAGCCTTCGGTATCTAATTTGGAGTCAGGCAACGTGCTGTCATTGTACAAACCCAGCACAAGGGGTTATCCTTACCTCAAAGGTCTGCCAGTCAGAGAACGACCTTGTTGGCTGGGGACAGTCTTAGAAGTCTGAATTTGAATGGAGCATCATCATATTGAGGAGTCATTAATTACAAGTATTAAAACACTGAGAGGTGATAAGAAAAGCGTGTATGTCAGCTATGGCCTTTGTGAAGACCAACGCTCTGCTGCTGGATTTTGCTCTACCTAAGTTACTAATCAAACTGAGTAATTGCTAGTGTCTTACAAGGGTTTGCAGCACGAGAGTTTTATTATTATTTGTTGTACTGTATGGAAAACAAATAGCAGGCAGGCCCCACTTTCTGTTTTCCTCCTGCCAGGCAACTCAGTGCTACTTCTAGATTCCACTGTGAAAACAAAGCTAACCAGTTCTCCGTTATTCAGGAGACTGGGGGCGATGAAGGGTGAGGAAGCCAAGCAGCACAACTAAAGCAAAAACCATAAGTAGCACTACTGCTAGTGTTAGGGTGATTTCTAGAAAGCGACAAGGTGATTTTGATAGAGTTCCTTTGAATTTGCCATCCATGGATGTGAGATCAGCAGTACAGCATGGGGGTCTATATTTAATAAGAGTACTCAGCTGTAAATCGATTAGGTCCTGAACCAGCCTCATTGAAATGTAGAGGAAAATTCATAGTGACTTACAAGAAAATAAAATATGTATCACAAAGTATAATAAAAAAAGGATTTTATTATAAGCACTGCAAGTATCAGTAGGACTTATGTAGTCACTAGTTTTGGAGAATTTAATGGTTGGTATGTAATTCTCCCTAAATGTAATTTTTTATAATTATGCCATTTTAGTTTCTGAAGACCCAGAATTCATGGGGAACTACCATGACTGGAAGGCAGAACATGTGAAAAGAACAGATGTCTGGGATGAGGATACGTAAGTTTAAACTGCTGAACATTTACACCCGGAGGTCTTTATAAGTGCAGTGGCAATATTTGGGTATCATGATATTTTCAGATTCTGGATGTTTGTCCCTGTGTGTCCTTAAAATATAGCAGTTCTGACCTTATCTTAAATTTCAACCCCAAAGTCAAATGTTCCCTTGTAAGGTGCATCTATGGAGGGGACATGTTAGGGAGGGAAGGACACATGGTAGTTGGGAGGGTACCTGTCCAAACCAGCAGCTTCACTCCTCAGAAAGAAGGCTCTCTCTACCAAACACAGCTCTGACTTACTGAACCAAATTCCTTGTTGTAACTGTGAAGTTACACACACTTAAGGTCAGCTAAAGATGTGATCAAGGTTCTTAAATTTTACTTGTGAATTCTCCCATGGCTTAGTTAGTAGAAAAGATTTAGGGAAGTTGCAAAGCCAGGATGCTGCCTTGTGTCTCAGAGGTGACTGGAGTTTTCTTCCTTCATATTTCTTATGTGGTAGCTCTGTAAGAGTTTAAAAAACATCCCTTTTCCCTTTGAATCCCATTTGTTTTCAACATCAATTAGACAGGAAAGAACTGCTTCATTGAATTTGAAGGACAGAAAGTCCTGAATTCAAATTAAGGCTATTTTTTCTTTCACAAGAAGCCCCTAGAATATAGGGTTAATTTTCCTTTGACATGGCTTCCTTGGTTTTATGCCCTTTAACAGAACTCCTTTGTTTTATATGTTTGATAATTGTTTCATTATGCAGTGGCACACCATCCTACGAGACTGTAGAAAATGCTGCAAATGTGCCTTTTTGTGCAGCAACCTGGAGTTGTTTTAGGGTGGTGTCTTCATCTCCCAATGTAGTGATCCCCCCCCCCCCCCCGTTAAATTCATGAGAACCAGAGAGGAAATTGCAAAGGTGAACTTTCTGTTGGGGGGGGCGGTGAGAGCCAGCCGCCTGCCGGTGGGGAATGGGGACATCTCGGTGCCACCTGGTGGCAGCAGATAATGCGCTTTTAACAGATTTCTTCTTGCCTTTGAACTGCTGGGTCTGATAGATCAAAGACAGGTCCAAGCATTCAGCTGCAGGTTCAAACACAGGGTTGCCTCTCATTTTGCATTTTTTTTTTCCTCAATTGCAAACAGCTCACAAAACATGCTTGTTTCTTAAAAGCTTGCAGTCTGTTCTTAACTCCTGGCATGGGATTAGAAAGGAAAAAGGCCAAAAAATTTGCTGACATAAATGCAG